>NC_053518.1:66399664-66718664 GCF_016920715.1 Anopheles arabiensis | reverse complement strand
ATTTTAGGATCGCACATGGGAAAAACGGGAAAAGGAGGTCGTCTAAGAATTGGAGGTTCCGGCTGGAGCACAACAAACCCTCGTCGGTGGAGTTGGCATAGAAGCTATCGTTGGTGTCCGTGTGCCACGAGACAATCTTGACGAAATCGGCCACATACGACGGTATCTGGCACTTCATCAGGACGGCATTGCCCCGGATCGCGTACTCCTTGTTGACGTCCACATCGTAGTACTGTGCGATCACTGATAAGCGCCCGACAGGCGGAGGACGGCCAATAAAAGATGGACATTGCAGTAGAATTAGCGATTGGCGAAACGATTACACAGTTTCCTCGTCGGTCTAGCGTTCTTGATGGACTGAATTCATCGTCCAAACGAAGTTAAACTAATTTTTAAGGATGTAACAATACGTTGAAAAGCAACTAGCAAAACAGTCTCACGGGGCAACTATTCAGGACACCAATCTTTCAAAAATTCACCAAAAATGGCCAAAAGAACAGAAGGAAATGAAACGATTAAGGAGTTTCCGGGGGGCTCATCCTAATCCTTAGCTCAGCAGAATCCGGCTCAATCCTAACCGTAAGCATCGGCCGAGTAGACATGCGTTTCCTCCTCATCGTCGCCGCTGGTCCACGAAACGACGTCGACAAAATCGGCCACAAACGACGGTATCAGACACTTGAAGATGGCCGAATTGCCCAGTATGACGTGCTCCTTGTTGACATCCACCTCGTAGTACTGCGAAACGACTGTTTTTCGAACCGCAAACAACAACAACAAACCGAACGATTAAGATCACGTGAAGTAGAGAGAAAGGGAAAAGCAAAGGCGCCTGAACAAACAACCAATCTCTCGGTGGAAACCTTCTTGTGCTGCAAAAGTTTTAAAGCCTAAAAATGGGGGGGACAATAAATATGGAAAATGGGGCACCCTCCTCCAGTACGAAAACATCTGATGAATAATCCTTTTTGCCCGGGGTGGGGTAGTGTGGTGTGGTGGGTTTTTTCTAGCAGCTTGCCCGGAACGTTGACTGTCGGCCGGGAACAGAGATGCGCTGGCTTATTAATCCGCTTGTTATCCTTATCATCACGTACGCACGAGGACATCATGACGCATCTTCCTTGATACGGTATTCCTCTTTCAGGGAATCATATTTGCTCCACCGACTTCACACACAAACACACACATATTCGCATTACTTCTTTTCTCTTTTTGCATTTTGTGATTCAAAAATGCACTTTATGGTACACACCGAGGTGCAATTGAACTTTTTTTTCTCACTCCCACTTAACATTACTTTCTTTCCCTTTCATCTTTTCTTCACACACTCACCAACAAACACTTTTCGATCGGCAATCGGTCGCACTTGCCATGCACTTCTCATCGCACGTTTGGGCAATGGCCCTTTTCTTTCACCATAGCAACCACCATTAGGGTACTTTTCACCTTTTTTTTACTTCTTTTACATTCTTTTTAGCTCGTTTCGCCCATTTCTTTCCACCACCACCAACACCACCACTAACGAAAGGGAATTCTTTTCGTCTTGTACGGCTTTGCTTTTCCATTCTTAATGGCATTCGCCTTCTTTGCTTCGACCTTTCGTCGGTCAGTTACGCTTCACACACCACACATACGGAGACGATTCACATAAATGCTCTTCGAAGCATATGATTTTCCTCACACTGTAAGTATGCATGACTTTTTTTTGTTGAAGAAACACATGGCATTTTTACCATTCCTTCATTTCACACGTATTCTCAATTTCGGCAGCTTCCACACTGAACGAAGAGCACTCACACAAAGAGAACGAAAAAAGGATCTAGATTATCCTTTTTTCGTATTTTCTCTCACTAAAACACACACACACATGCTCACATAATCCTTCTTTGCGCTTTGAGCTCCATGTTCGCCTGCACCACAAACCCCGGGCAGATGTTTTTTTTTCGTACGGAGTAGTGCCCACATTTCCACAACCTAAAAGCAAAGAAGAGAAAGACACCGCACCGGCACAGCACACTTACCGGCCCGTACGTTGACGTCGCGCGAAATCACCGACCCGAACTGGTTCTTGGCCATGCAGGCGTACACCTGGGCGTGCACCTCCTGCCGGTAGTCCTCGGCGCGGAACGGCGGAAACACCAGATTGCCGTTCGGCAGGATTTGCCGCAGTCCGGGCACATCGCCGACCGCCGTACCGTCGCTGCGGATCCAGATCATTTCCGGGGGCGGGTTGCCGGTTGCGCTGCACTCCACGACCGCACCGGTCGAGTTGGAAAAATCAATACGGTTCGTTGGTTCCTTCAGGAAGACCGGCCCCTTCGAGTCGTCCACCTTGCCTGCGCCGGCCACTCCTGTTGTTGATTGAGAGAAAAACAATTAGAAAAGGTCCCGCTTTTTCCCCTCAAGCGTGGGTAATTTTCTATTTAAAATAAAATAGAACGATTTTCCCACACACGCACACACAAGCCTCTTCTTGCTAATAAAGAAATCCCAATCTAGCAGGCCAAGAAGCGGCTATTGGCAATTATTTTTCTTTTTTTTTTTTGTGTGTCGAGACCGGGTCACAAATCCAATCAAAAAAGGTAACCACTGTAACAAGCAACACCATCGGCCACATCTACTCACCATTGAGACAATTGAAGCCACTTAATAGGCAGAGCAACGCGGTCGCGATTGCCACGGTACGCGATGTCTCGCGAACCAGCATCACCATCTTTGGGGGTTGGGTTGCTGTTTTTTTACTCCTTTTCTGTATGCTTCCGGCTGCAGTTGGCCGTGCGATTACGCCCAACGGAGAGTCCTTTTTTTACGCTCGCACACACACGCGCGCGCTTACACCTAAGATTTTTGGCTTTTAATATGCCGTCGCACACACTTGGTGGTGGTGGCGGTGGATTGATTCCTGTGTCTGGAGCACCACCGGGAGCTCCAGCACCTTGAGAGCGAGGGGAAAACGACGACGGGGCTGCTTTCGCTCACTCCTCCCGCGAACACGAAAGGATACACGCGCCTGTCGCCAGAAACACCGACCGGGAGGGAGCGTGAAAGAAAGTTGACGCATGGAAAATAAAATCGATTAGTCGGGGCTGGGTTGGGCGGGGAGGTGGGGGGTTTTTGGTACCGCTCCCACCAGGACATGCAGGACATGAACAGTAGTGCGGACAGCGAATGCAATTTTCCCTACAAAGGAAGGGCCAAGAATTTCACAACACTCTCCAGCAGGGATGGTAAAAGGCAAAGAATTTTCACAACCATTCACGCCAATGCAATGGGAAAACAGGAAGCAGCACCACCCGTGTGTATGTGTGTGCTGCTGCTGCTGCTGGAAAAAAGGATACACGTCCAGGGAGACGGAGACGATGGGACGCTTTTCCGCACGGCCAAAATTGTGTAACTTCTGCTCCTTACCCTGGTGCTGTACGGCAGGGATGTTGATTTGCACAAGTATTCACAGTGAAAATTCGATTTTTCTTCACACACGGATCTTTTTCAGCGGACCACTTTCAGGGCACGACTTCCTCACCCACCAAACACCAAATGCTATGTTTTGTGTCTGCTCTTCTGCTGTGCAGCCGGGGTCCGATGAACGGGAGAAGAAAAAACACAAACGCAAAACGCGCTTTGACAGGTGTCGGCTGGGGCGGGTTGCGCCATTGATGGTATCGGGCGCCATGTTGGAGATGAGTGTTGGCGGGTTTGTTTTGGTTGTGAATTTACACAAGAAACCAGAAACGTTATTTAAACAGGGACTGAATGATTTAACTGTAATTTTTATCACTTTTTGGCATAAATTTGTCAGACCATCTTCGTCCTTGCCGGACCAAGTTTGAACTGTTAAACAGTGTGACCAGATTAGTTTGAAGAATTTTGGTAATAGCACCAACATTTTATTTGAAGTTTTTGGTAGGTGTTAAAAGGTGAGGCTTCAGAAAATACGTTATTTTTCCATGTTTTTTACTTTAACTGGACTGGAAAAGCTTTTTTGACTGGAAAAATTGATAGATAAATATGTTGTGCAAGTATTTCAGCAGTTTTCGCATCAAAAAAGGTGAAAAAACTAATTAATTTTGAGATCCAACACGACCATTCCCCCGACGACTAAAAAAAGCTTCCACCAGCCGCCGCCAGATGCGCTAGTAAAAATCAAAATTACACTTGCGAGTACGATCAATGTAGCCCGGCCTTTATGATAGAGCTTTTGAAAGTGAACCAATCTATGCACAGTTATAGAAACTACATTAGTTTTGTCAACTTTCAATACAGTATTGCATCGATATTGGATTGCGCACTCACAAGTTATAAAGGCCGGGCTACATTGATCGTACTCCGTAGTGTAATTTCATTTTTCACTAGCGCATCTGGCGGCGGCTGACCGAAACATTTTGCCAAACAATTTGGAGCCGCTTCAGAAAAAATGTTCTTATTCCATATTTTTGAATTAATTCCGACTAAAAAAGTTTTGTAAAAAGTAGATGCACATGTCCTGCACGCATTGCCTCCATTTTCGTGACAAAAAACGATGGAAAAACTACTTAATTTTGAGATCCGGCATGACCATTCCTTCGATGACCAAAAAAAGCTTCCACCAGCCGCCGCCAGATGCGCTAGTGAAAATCTAAATTACGCTAGCGAGTACGGACAGTGTCCCCCGGCCTTAAGCCTCCATAGCATCTGCCCGGGTAGCCCGGATGCCTGGAATATGAGTTTTTTTTTTGATTGCCAATGACAGGGTTAAGGCCCGTGTCTGTGCTCCATCGCATGCGATTTTATCGCATGTGCTGTCAAACGCTTTTTCGTATCATATTGCGATTATTTGGATGATTTTACTAATATAACGATTATGAAAAATTAAGTTAAGATTGTTCCTGAAAAACACCATTCATTTAGTTTGACAGATAAAATCGGATGCGGCGTCCGACGAAATCAAAATTTTTTGATTCCGTCGTACGACGAAATCGCACGTCCGACGTTATCTGTCAAATTCCATATAAAATTTTGACAGGCCTTCCGATAAAATCGCATCCGATGGAGCACAGACACGGGCCTAATCTCATGTCCTACACGGTGTTTCTGGTCACTTTGCTATCAAATCCTTTTGCTGGGAAGCGATTTTTTCTTTCTGTCTCCACCTTGTCAAACGGGCTCCTTTGCGTTTGAAAACTAAAGGCGAAGAAAAATAAACATTTCCTTGCAGCCATTCTCGCAACGCGCACAAATCGGTTCCTCGATGCCATAAAAAAGGTAGGCTGAAACATACATTCTGTGCCACTTTCTCTATTTCTGCACATCATCACTAACATCCCCTTTGCTTTTAGAAATAAACCATGAACATACCGCTAAAGGTTGTGGTGCGTCTGTGGTCCGATCCGTCGAAGGACAGCAACAAACCATGCACCAGCAACGATGCTAACAACCCGCAGCGAGATGAAAGTGACCCAGAAACACACCTTACCAGTGCCGGCGGACGAACGTTTCGCTTTTCGCACGTCTCACGCACACCGCCCGTCCGGAATCAGGAGCTGTACTTCGAGTCCGTCGCCGGGCTGATGGAGTCCGTGCTGGAGGGGTACGACTTTTCGATCGTGACGTACGGAGCGAAGGGCACGGGCAAAACTTTCACCCTGTACGGTGCCACGACCGGCGGCTCGCCGTCATCACCACCGCCGGAGGAAGAGTGTGGAATTGTGCTGTGCTTTGTGCGGGACCTGTTCTGCCGCCTGAATGCGCACCCGGAGCGCATGTTTTCGATCAGTATTGCGTGGAGCGAAATTATGGCCGGCGGTGACGTGATCGACGTGCTGGAAAATGCGGCCATGGTGCAGTGTTTCTCGGTGGAGGACACGTACGCCCTGCTCGGGTTGGGCCTTCACCGAAGGAATGGGGAAAATCACAGTATTCTTAGTCTGGTGCTGGAGCAGCAGTGGACATCGGTCGGGGGGCTCAATCAGCACCGCCAATCTACGATAAGCTTTTGCGATTTGCGCGGCTCGGAGCGGGAAGGGCCCGACCTTCGCCCGCTCGACAACGGGCTGCATAAGCTGGAGGATATCGTCGTGCGGCGAAGCGACCAGTACAACGAGTCCGTACTGACCGCCTTCCTGAAGGATTCGTTCGGTGGCCGGGCGCAAACCTTGCTCCTGCTGTGTGTGGCTGCCACGACGCTCGAAACGGAGGGTACGGCGCGCGATCTTGAGTTCGGTGAACGGGCGGAAGAGATCGTCAACCATGTGGTGATGAACACGTTCTCCGACAACAACGTACCGATCGTGGACCAGCCCGAGCACGATCCGCTCGCCGGCCCGAACACCAACCTCGACGGGCTGTACTTTGCGTCCCAGCAGTGGGCGAAGCTGCTGAAAAACGCCGAATGTCTGTTCACCAAGCTGTTCAGTACGGGCGAGCTAAACCAAACGGAGCGCAGCCAGATCGAGGAGTGGCTGTACCTGAAGGCAGAGTGTGACGATTGTTTCAGCTCGACCGAGGTCAGCATCCCGACGGGGACGCCCCACCCAGCGCGCGCCTGTCTCGGCCCAATCGAGGAGATCGATGAGGCGGAAGACGGCACGACCACGGTGCATGGGAGCGGGAAGGAAGCGTTTCCTTCCGACAACGAGAGCGATTCCGACATCTGCACGCATCTGACGGATGTGAGCGATCGTATCCAGAGCTACATGAAAACGTTCCAGGAGAAAACGAACACGCTGATCATGGAGAAGTATGAGGAATTTTTCAAAACACACCCCACGGGACCCGCGGTGGGCGGTGGCGGTGTTAGTGGTAGTGCTGGTGCGCTGGAGGGTGCGGATGGGCAGGAGCAGAAGCTGCAAACGGTGCCCACCCGCACCGAGGAGAGCAAATTCCACAACCCGGCGCGAAGGAAATCGATCTTCGACAGCGAAACGGTAAGCAGCAGCACCGAGCTGACGCTGATGTTGCCGCTGAAAGGCGAAAGCACCCTTCCGGCTGCGCCAACCGCGCTGGACAAGCGGCTCGACACGCTCGGCAGCAATCTGCGCATCTGCCAGACGGGGATCGAGTCGCTGCACGCACAGATCGAGGAGATCCGGCGCACGATCGCGCTGAAGCAGAAGTACATCGCCGATCTGATCGAGAACAGCGAGACGCGCTCGGTCGCCAAGTCGCGGTTCAGCAAGAAAAAGCACAAGCTCGAGGCGGAGTACGAGAAGGCGAAGAAGCAGCTGCGCAAGGCGGTCGTGCACGGGGCGAACAAGGAGGACATCAATCGGCTGAAAAGCCAAACATCACAGCTCGAGCAGCGGCTGAAGGACCTCGAGTCGATCGGGTTCATTGCGGGTGAGTCGGGCCACAAGAAGAAGAAGCTGCAGCAATCGATCAAGGACTCGCAGAAGCAGCTGGACGTGCTGCAGCGTCTGCTCAAGAAGGAGCTCGATCGGAAGGAATCGCTCGAGAAGGAGCTAGAGGTGGCACAGCGGGAAGCGAAGGCGGTGCGGCAGGCCGGCAGCGGGGGACCGCTACAGGAGCTGACGGAGAGCAGGAGCAAGATACGCAACATGAACGAGCGCATCTCGCACATCGAGCACGTGCTGAAGGAAAAGTCAAGCAGTTTGAAAAAGTACGTGAACAAGAAGAGCGCCGAAAAGGAGTCGCTGCGGTGCGAGATACGCAATCTGCGCCGGACGCGGGACCATCTGGTGGAGCAGCGGTGCCAGCTCGATCGGAAGCTGCGCGAGGACAAGATGCCGTCGTTCGACGAGGAGCGCAAGCTGGTCGAGTGCGACGAAGCGATCGAGGCGATCGATGCGGCGATCGAGATGAAGAACGAGCTGATCTGCGGGCGGAAGAGCATCGATACGGACGAGAGCCTGCAGCGGGAGAAGGGCGAGCAGATGCTGATGGCGCGGCTGAACAAGCTGTCGCTGGACGAGATGCGCACGCTGCTGTACAAGTACTTCCAGAAGGTGGTCGATCTGAAGGAGGCGAGCCGCAAGCTGGAGCTGCAGTTCATCGCGCTGGAGCGCGAACGGGACGCGTGGGAGTGGCAGGAGAAGATACTGACCAACACGATCCGGCAGACGCGGCTCGAGAAGGAGCGGTCCATTGTGGCGCTGCAGAAGCAGCACGAGACGAAGCTCAATCTTATGCTGCGCCACTTTGCGGCCGACACGTCCGCCTCGATCACGAGCACTATACCGGACAATGCGCTGCAGCAGCACCCGTCACCGTACCATGCGGAGTTTGTGCTGGGGTCCGGGGCGGCCCGCTACCATCATCACGTGCAGTACGAATCGGACGATGGTGAAACGACGACCAGCGCCGAGCCATCGCTGCTCGCTGCCGGCCACAGCTCGAAACAGTTGGCACACTACAAACCGGGGGCACTGGCAGCAGCAGCGGCACACAGCTCCAACTCGGCAGCGCTCGCTCATCGGGGTGGTGGTGTCGTGCAGCAGGTACAGCAACCGCCGCTCGCAGCGCTCGGCGAGAAGGAGCACCGGCCCAAGAGCAAGCTGTTCTCGAAGCTGCAGGTGCTGTCGCGTTACCATGGCAGCGATAAGCGCAAAATCTTCCAGTCCGACATACCGCAGCAGAATCTCAAGCAGCTGCAGGGCGCCTCCCGGCCCTCGCTGACGAAGGTGACGCGCGAGAAGAACAAAATCATCATCCAGAGCGATGGGGGTAGCAAGTAGGAAGGGGCCCCCGTAGGAGAACGACAATCTCAAGAGCTCTCTGTTTTTTTTTTGTTTTTGCATATAAATGTACAAGAAGTTTAACGCTTGCGAATCAAACCGCAACAAAAGTTTGCTCAGTTTTCGGTGTTAGTTTCGTAGCGTGAAATGTTTGTTGAATCGATAGAATTTGCGAGCCGTTTGTCCATGTAGTCATCCTGTAAATCGTATGTGTACGTGTTTGTGTAAGATCGGGGTGGAGAAAAAATCACCTCCCGAAACTGTTACGAGTAGACGCTAGATTACTGGAAAGCCTTCACCATCCCAAGATTTCTTCCTGCATGCGTACAAGACAAAACACACTCACACAAAGATGCATTTATCAATGTATTAAATTGTTTCAGTGGTTAATAAAGTGTCACATGAGAAAGCGTAAAACCGCCCCCTACTTCTGTTCTGTGCTAACATTACGTGAAATACTTCCAGTTCTGCCTGCCTTAAATGTTAACTAAATTTAAATTAACTTAACTGTTAGCGCGCTTCTTGCGGCCTACTGCGCCTCCGCTGCGCTGCTACTACTACTACTACTACTCTGCTTCGGCTCTTTCTTTCGCTTGTCGTGCGTTTTGAGGTGCGTTTTCAGCGCGCACTGTTGGATGAAACGCTTCGAGCAGATTGCACACCCGTACGGCTTTTCGCCCGTGTGCGTCATGATGTGGTTTTTGAGCGTTTCCGCCTTCCCGAAGCTACGCTCACAGTGTGGGCACTTAAAGTTCTTTATCCCGCAGTGCACAATCTTCAGGTGTCGCGAATAATTGCCTGCGGAGAGGGAGGAAAAATAGCATTTTAACTATGAAAAATCTGCCTTTTTTAATTTGAATGCTTGAATCTCACCAGACGAGAGAAACACCTGTCCGCACAGGTCACATTTCAGCACCTTCTCCTTGGTGTGGAAGTTCATGTGCCGCTTCAGCTCGTCCGGGGTGGTTTTCTTCTGCCCGCAGTAGGTACACTCGTAGTTCTTGATGCCCTGGTGGCGCATCACGTGCACCTTCAGCTTGTACGCGGTGCAGTACCGCTTGTCGCAGATTTCGCACCGGAACTGTAGCTCTCCCGTATGGATGAGTGTATGTTTCTGTAACGCATGAGAGCATGAAATATGAGACAAATTTTAAAACCAATATGAAAATAGTCCTTACCTTCAGCGAACCAGCGGAGGAAAACGTTTTGCCGCACGTTTCGCAGACACACTTCTTCGGCACCGGTTTCACCCAGCCCGGCTCGTGCTTTTTCTTATGCTGAAGCAGCACCTTCCGGGTGGTGTACGAGTAGGTGCAGCCCTCGTAATCGCACGGAAAGTATCCAATGTCCAGCTTCAGGTGCTTCTCCTTCATGTGGCGCCGCAAGCTCCGCCAGCCAGCAAACTCTTTGCCGCACTCTTTGCACAGTGCCGGCTTCAGCCCCTGGTGCATCCGCAGATGCCCGTCGAGCCGGTTCTGGGTGCGGAACTTATCGTCGCACAAATGGCACGCCAGCTCAACCCGGCGTGTTACCGGGGCACTCTTCTCTTTGGTGACCAACTTTTTTCTTCCCCGTCTTTTCGGCTCCGGTGGGACGAATTCTTCCTCGCTCGCTGAGTCCTGGGGCCGTTCCTCGTCGTATTCGTGCGCATCTGGTTCTTCTTTCACAACGACGCTGGTAATGGGTTCAATTACGAGCGATGGTTCTTCGAAGGAGGCGTCATTATCCGCCAATACGTCATTACCATCTTCCCCTGGGCAGTCGGTTGGAAATTCCGCTTCATCGAGCTTCACGATGCACAGTTTGGATAGCTCTTCATGGTCCTGCGGGGGTTTGTAAAAAGAGACAATGAATGTGAAACCGTAATGTCTTACACAAAAAATGGCATAAACACTCCGGTCAATCCGTACCTGCGAGAGTTTGGTGTGGGCAGCAACGCACAGCGAACGGAAGCTATGGAAATCGATCAATTTCTGGTGACAATTTTCACACACTTTCAACTGCTCTATCTCGTTCAACGAGGACACCTGCGGAGAAGGAAACAGAAGAGTGTGTATGATACATGAAGCGACGGAAGAATGCACACACGGCTTTGCTACATGCCCTCTCGCCGCCTTCCACACATACCTCCAGCGATGTGAGCTGGGAAAATATTTCCGCCACATCGAGCAGCTTCTTAAACTGCGCTAAATTGTGCACTTCCGCACAAATTGCACATGAAAATTTCATTTTTACGGTGGTAAAACCAAAATTTTCCAACTGCACCTGAGTTGTTTACTGTTTTGGTAGCGGATGGGAAAACATGTTTGACGTTTGTGCATTGAAAACAGTGTAGGAACAGTGTGCGGCGTATAGTTAAGTGCTGCTGTCCAAGATTTAAAACTGGTATAAAGGTTTGACTGTTTTGGCCGTTATTACAAAAAACTTTTTGTGTGAGTCATTTTTATTGCTAGTTAATTTTTCCCGGTTACATAGCAACATCTAAATAATGTCGGGGGTATTAAATAAATCTATAATATGGGAAAAGGCATTAAAACCCTGGATTATTCTCTATCCATTACAATTCAACCTTTGACTTCTTAAAACAAAAAGAGGATGAAACCCAGATTTGACCGTGAGATCCATACCAAACTGTATGCTTTGATGATTTTTCTATATACTCACTCCTTAATCTATCCAAAAAATTTCACAATTTTACATGATAACCCAAGTGCCACAAATCCACTAAACGACCACTAAACGGGTTCTAAACGACTGAAGCCCTCTATCTAAACGGAATATAGAAAGACTTCGTTTAATAGACGGTGAACGACTGATGCATTCTAAAAATACCAAACAAGTTGGTTGTGCTATCTGTTGGTGGGATACCCAACCAGTGAATCTTTTTTCGTTTTGTTAGCTTTCTCCTTCGCTCTGTACTGTTATCGCATTGAAGTTATGAATCGCCAGAACTAGAACGGCGATACGATTGTTTAAATACTAAACTCCAATGTGCACCATTTGTACAGAAGTAAGTGAGATTTGAATAATGGTCGATGGTGTTGATACCCGTGTATCTGCCCACACGATCATTAGATTTTTACTCGGAATGTTAGAAGGGTATATATGCCATGATTATATGAAGCTAGGCGAAACACATTGCAAGAAAAGGACAGCAATATAATGACGAGTTGTAAAACGTCATATATTGAGCAAACCAGTGAACCTGTGCAGCTTTCGTTTTTTTCCTATAGATATTTGATTTTCCTGTCGTTTACGGTCGAAAATAGACAGACCGGTTCTGGAGCTAAATCTGCACCCATAGTGGTATAGGAACTTATCATGTCTTAATCCTGATGGGAGAAGTGCAGGCAACCAGATTGTAGTACGGTGTAGTGATGGGTAAAGTAGGTATAAATCCGGAGTCAACTCCGATCCGACTACGATAAATTTGGAATCGACTCTGGAAGGTAGGTCCGCCCTGCTTTATCCGGAGTCGTTCGGAGTCGTCCGGAATTGCGCGGAGTCGTCCGGAGTCGTTCGGAGTTGTCTGGACTCGTTTGGAGTCGTTTGGAGTTGTCCGGGGTCGTCCAAAGTCGTCTGGAGTCGTCCAGAGTCACTCGGAATTGTCCACAGTCGTTCGGATTCATCCAGAGTCATTCGGATTCGGAGTCGTCTGGCGTCGTCTGGAGTCGTTTGAAGTCATTTGGAGTCGTCTGGAGTCGTCCGGAGTCGTCCGGAGTCTGCTGGAGTCGTTCGGAGTTGTCCGGAGTAGCCGGTGTCAGCCTTTGAAACATAGGCCTGTATACGAACTACACGCGCAAAGTGAAAGACAAAAACACAACGAAATAAAATGCCTAATTACAAGCACATTCAACCAAGGTTCCTGTTGACTCCAACCGATTCCGGTCGACTCCGATCGACTCTAGACGACTACGAATGACTTCGACTCCGATCGACTCCGGACGACTCTGGACGGCTCTGACTCCGGCCGGATCTTGTGGTTCCGTTTTGCCGGAGTCGGAATCGGACTAACAATAGTCGGAGTCGGATCGGAGTCTTGCGTGTTCCGGTAGTACAGTGAGACCATTCGTCACAACTAAGGTTGACCACTTCGCATCCTTCATTGTTGAACGTAACGAAGTACCCCTTTTCACAATATGATTGGCTGGTATCATGGAATCCGTTCGTAGCGGGAAAGTACGGTACTCACAAGAAATTCTAGGGATACTATACTTTGACTTTAGTCTTTAGGCCAAGAAGCGATTAAAATTCTAGGGATGGTAACACATTTCTTATGCCTGGTCCTACAACGCTGCAGTAAATAACTATAGCAACCATTTAGTATGTCAGGAAAATGTGTGTCGGGACGTACGCCGCCACTACGAACGAATTCAATGATACCAGCCATTAACCTATTTGTCCGCGTTGTTTTGTTTATTCTCCCCGTTGGCACCTACCACAGTACCAGTGGATGGTTTCGAATGCACCAAAAAATTGCTATTGTTTGTCATGTCATTGACATTTGCTCCGGAATCGAAATACCATTTTCCGTTTTGCTTCAATTCACATTTAGAAAGCACTACACACTTACCAGCATTAATGAGTTTCGTCCTTGCAGAAAACGTAGGTTGAACTGCCGTAGGATGTACTTCTTGTAGAAGTTTCGCTTGAATGACGTCCCCAGTGATGACAATACCGGAGTTTTCAAGGTCATGATCACCGGGTGATGCTGTACAGTTAATTCAGCCAGATTACATTTCCGACCCATTCCAGTGAAAATGGGAAACCAATTCCATTCAGTTGATGCGCCGTTGATACAATGCGGTTTACATAATCTGCCATAGAATTGGATTCTAAATCCGTCATGATGAGCTTGTGTGACAATCCGACAATCCGATCAGATCGTTCTTCTTCGACTTCACTGCACACCAGAGATCTTCGAGTTTGAGGAACGTTTGCAGGGCAAAGTTCCATGTTTCCCAATCATCTCCATTGAGTAATTCAATGCCAGGAAGACTTGATGTTGTAATGCTACTACCAAAAGCGCTTGGGGATCCAGTGGAGTTCGGCTTCATCTAAAAAACATCTTCGTAATAACGGCGAAAAGATTCTGTTCAACGTAACGTCAGTTGCGTTGCGCTGCTGTTGCGGTCAACGTCCGCAGTGTGCACACGCACACTGTCACACACACTAAGCGCCCAATGCTTAGTGTGTGCCGAGCGCCATACAGGCAGAGTGTGCACCAAGGCCGATCGAGCAGGAGCTCTCGGCAGGGGCGCTCGGTGCGGCCCGTACAGTATACGTTTTAAAGTGTTGTACGCATTGTCATTATTGATTATGTGTGTTTTAATATATGTAAATAAAATATTAAGTGCAAAGTAATCAGTTCATAACAGTGGCGACGAGGATGGGATGCTCCTGTGAAGGGGGATCCCAGTACGAACCCGCGGACGCCATCGCGATTTGGGCTCGTCTTTCGCGGGCCATCGCGATTGCCATTGGGCAGCGGCCATCGCGATGGCAAAGGTTCCAGGTTCTGTGGAAGGATTAGGCAGCCACCACCGCCAAGACCGAGGCCATCGGCTGCCGTCCCATCAAAGGGACCGTATGGGCAGCGGTGCACACTCTCGGCGACGTGTGAAGGTCGCCGGGCTGCAGCCCAAGCAACGCATGCAGCGTCATCGGCGAGGAAGCTTTCCACCTTGCTGCCGGGCTATGGGCGAGAGCGTCCATACGTCATGAATATTTTAACATATTCATTGGTATGGGTAATACAATAAACTGGACTGGACTCACTGAGGACGTCACTGGATGACAGCCCTGCTGTCAACAGTAAGCCCTCAGGATGAGGCAGCGGTATCACAGTGTGGAAAAGGGATGATGATACATGCCGTCCCGGGTGCTGCTCTGTACTATGGGGGCAAGGTTGTCATGCCGCCCCGGAGGCAGCCACAGTATCCCAAGAGGGCGAAGGTGTCATGCCGCCCTGGATCGAGCACTACGAGCAACAGCAACGCGCAAAGGAAGGGCGAAGGGTCATGCCGCCCTGGTTGCATCGTGACCAAGAGGGTGAAGGTGTCGCCCTGGATGCAGCATCACTAGCAACAGCACCAGCAGTAGAGCG
The DNA here is from genome assembly GCF_016920715.1 of Anopheles arabiensis. Classification (NCBI taxonomy): domain Eukaryota; kingdom Metazoa; phylum Arthropoda; class Insecta; order Diptera; family Culicidae; genus Anopheles; species Anopheles arabiensis. The sequence continues at coordinate 66,703,889 of NC_053518.1, read as the reverse complement.
CAGCAGGAACGTGTAAAGGAAGGGCGAGGGTCCATGCCGCCCAGCATCAACAACATCAGCAACAGTGTCCTTGGATGGTGAGACCACCCTGGATGCAACAATGCATCCGCCGGAGCAGCAGGTTTGTCGCAGTGGCGGATTAAGGGTATCGAGGGCCCTAGGTGGTAGGGTGAGTTGAGGCCCCTTGTAAAAGGTAAATAGTGTTCGGGAGGGAGGAGGGAAGGGTTGGAACTGTCAAGCACCAAGAAGATGCTGTTCGACAGCGTCCCCAGTAAACTAGGGGAGCATAGGTCAATGGCTGCATCACGTGAAGAAAGACTTATCGAACATCAGTTTCCTACATCGAATATCAGAAAGCCCGAGCATTGTGGAGAATCTGTTTTCACTGGACCATGTCACGACGACGTCCTTTATCGCGAGAAGGAGTTCAGTCTTGTGTACGAGTAAACCGTCCTGCCATCCAGAAAATGAACGATGGAAGAAGGTTATTATTAATCACCATCGAAAGATTTGGTTATGGTGAACATGTAGAGACAAGAGAAGATGACAAGAACATGTAGAGACCATCTGGAAACAGCCTGTAGAATTCATCTTTCGCTCTCATGTAAGTCTTCCTTTGCAAAACTTTGTTAATTTTGTAAAAAAAAAAAACAGAACAGATTGATGTATGTTTACATGAGTTGTAAACCATGTTACGTCTTTTATTCCTTTATTGTTCTTCTTTTCTGTGTTGTGGTTGTGGTTGGTTGTTTTGGTTCAGATTGCTTACGTACTAGAATTAATATGCATGCATTACTTAGTTACTATCTGTAGGTCGTCGCCAGTTCAGTTCAGTTCTAATTCCCTCCGTCCCTGGATGTACTTGCTCTCCTCATCATGCACCACCGAACGGGTTTTGTGAGTGTGTTTCTCTGTCCTTCCAATCCATCGTAGAGATCTCGACCCATTTCCACCTTATGCTGCCTGGTCCAGCTGGAGCCGTTTGTCCTTGAGTGCGATCGAGTCCCGCAGTATAATGGCGACCAGCGGCACACTACCCATCACCATACAAACCCCCATGCAGTAGAAGCAGATCTCATACCCACCGGAAAGATCGCGCAGCAAACCTGTATTTTAGCAGTGTTTTTGATTTGTTTGTTTTTTTTTTAGTTTTTGTGATGTGATGTGAAGATATTGAAGATGATAATAGTTAAGCATTTGGTGGATGGAAAAGATTTGGCAGTCGGCGAACAAGCGAACCGAGTGGAACACGATCGAACGAGAGCGAAGGAGTGGAAGAATGAAAGGACGAAACATCGAGAAAGAAAGAGAAAGAGAGAGAGAGAGAAAAAAAGCAAGAGAAAAAGAAAGAAGACAAGGGCAAGAAATATGTTAGTAACGATGGGACGTTCGGTCCACACCGGTGGCGGATTTTGTGGAAAGTGCGACGGAATCGATAATTCTGGTTTCCGTCGGTTAAAAACCTGCTAGTGGTGGCACCGAGATTGCACCAATACTTTGGAACATCCGAACCAATCCATAGCTCGAGCTGATCCGTTCCGTCCCGAACAGATCGGCCAGCAGTACCGGAACCAGCAGGTACCAGCTGCCCAAGCACAGCCCGTAGCATCCGGCACTGATCACGATCACGAACCAGGCGTTGCTGCTCGTCGGGATGGTAAGTACGGCCGTTCCAGCACCAAGAATACTGTGGGGGAGACATCCAAAAATGCGAAAGCCATAATCGATTAAGAGATTAAGATTGAGAGATACTAACAAGAATAGTGTATCAACTCATCTACTTACCAGACAATGTAAGCCTTCTTGCGATCAAACAGATCCAAATCCGAGAGCCAGCCCAGAGCAAGTCGTCCAATCAAGTCTAAGGCCGCACTGACAGCAACCAAATATCCTGCCTCCGATTTGGTGTAGCCTAGGCACAGCATGTTGAAATTGTTGAGTGATCACAGACTCCTTCCAGAAGTCGTCAAAAATAATACTTACCGGCAGAAATAACGTACGCTGGCAGATAGTAAAGCATGTACGGACATCCAACCGACATTAAAGCTACCGAGAGGCACATTAGTATGAACGTGATGTCCTGCAGGAGCGTAATGTCCAGATACCTGGGTAGAAGGCACACGACCAGATTACATCAAATTAACGGCGAATGTTTTTTGGAGAAGCGGACGATCTTCACACTTACTGGCTAATCTTTTCCAGCAACGTTGCGTTGTACACCGTGTACGGGTCCTCGTCGAAGATCTCGTCCAGATCGCAGACCGGTGTCGGTATGATCATGCTCTTGCTCAGCCCACGATTGTTGTTCTGCGCCAGTCCCTTCGTCGGTACCATCGCGCACATGTTGTTCGAGCTCATCACCGTCGGTAACGGGCCAGCATTAGCAGCGAGCGTCTTCGTCGGAACATCCTTTGATACCGGCTTGTCCAGCTCGTTCGGTGCCAGCAGCAGTGGTCCCAACAGTGGTGCCTCGCCACCACCACCACCTTCAGCCATTCCCAGTGTCGTCTGTGATCCAACCGGTTGATCCGTTGCTTGGGGCGGTGGCGGTTGTTGAGGTCGGGCCTGGTGCAACTGCTGCTGCTGCTTGTAGCGCATACTGTTCCGCTTCGAGTCATAGCCACTGGCGCGGTTCTTATAGACGCACGTCGAATCGGTGCTCAAATCTTCGACCGAGTGCAGTATGCTGCAGCTACGGATCGACGAAATGGGCTTGAGAAAGATTGCACTCGAGAGGATATCTTTCAGTTCGTCTTCACTTTCTTGGAGCGTTTTTTCCGTAATGTTGACTAGAAAATGGATGGACGGGGCGGGTTGTGGGTGGGCAGATACATAGGTAGGCAGAAAAGTATATAGATTATCCGCTCTTGCTTGCTGGCAAACACGTAACACGGGTTTTTTTTTTGTTTTAATAACACACACACATACAGATACAGAGAGTAAAGGGGAAACAAATGTTGGGGGACCTTGAACGGTATTGGTACTACGGATGACTCAACCTGCCTGGTGTGGGAGGTTAAGTTCTTACTGTCTGCAGTAGTACCACACAATGAGTTCTTCAAAGAGTTCCTTCTCCGTTTAAAGGGATAAGCCTTCTTCACACTAAACTGTTTGACGTTACCAAGGAAATGATACTAGAGGAGACAACCCACCCTTAGCAAGATCTCATGCCGAAGGCTCTCTTTTAACTTCGTCATATCGTAATAGGTAAATTATAACACTGATAATACATCTGCCTAGTCTGTGAAGTGCTAATGTACCGATGGTCTTATTGTTGCTTTGTCCCCTTGCTTTTGCTTTCCACACGCACACACACACAGTTCCCTGTATCGGCACACACGGCACGCAATGACACACTAGTTATGGTTAACTCACTGTCATTCCATGTATTGGCCTATTCCAGGAAGAGCCTTTAGATGTTCCCCCATCCCGAACCCGAAGCTGCTTACCGATTGTTTTTTTTTTTTTGCTTTGTTTTTGTAAAGTAAAACTATAATGGAAACATATTACAAATTAAATGTTTCTTGGCTTGAAACAGCTCATTCATTCGAGAGGTTATAAGGACATAGACTTGTGACCGAATGGACCGAAAGTAGTTACACCAACAAACTGGTACTTAAATTTCCAATCTATCCAAACCGAGCATCCCAAACAAGACTTCTTGGACCGAAAGCAGCTTAAACAGAGTTTGTGCAAATCTTAATCTTTAACATGAGTCAAACTAACGAGAATGTGCATTTTTCATTTCAACGTTGATATTGTTTCAAGCCGGGTGTGTTTCAACTTCTCACAAAAATCAAACAGGTTGGCAAACATAAACCTTGACAAAACCAAAAAACACAAATGATAGTGTTAAAGTCTACTTCAATCAATGAGCGAGAAATAAATGTGTAAGTAAAAAAATAGAGAAAAAAACACGATCGACACGGTTTGGTTGTGGGGTTGATAATGGGTCAGGTACACCATTTCCGGCATCATTACGGCAAGTAATGTTGTTGATGATGACAGTAAAAAAACCGGACCAAAGGTAATGTAATGTGATACTGAATGTTGTGTGATGTTTGTGCGCATAATCGGACCGATATGCACACCGACATACACACACAGACACGCACACACGTGTACATCGCCTCATACCTTTTTTCCTCTTTTTGCTGTACTCTCCCTGAGCGCCTGTCTTGCTGAACGCACAGCATCACTACTACTGGGAGGTGCAAATGCCCACCTCTTTGCCCCCACCTTGGATCACGCTGAACACGTTGACGCGTTACATCACCTCCCGCACCGTTACAAATCACATGGACACAGTGTGTGGACCGATGCATCGTCCATGCCATTTGGCGGTAATTCATTCGATTTTAGTATTTTTTAAGCATCGTAACATTCTTTTTTGTTTTCTTTTTTGAAGTTCAGAACGTCTCAACGTATCAGTAAAGCGCGCGCTTTTTTCTCTCTCTCTTTTACTAAGCCCCAAAATCGTATGGAGGGTATTTTGAGGTTTGGTTTTGTTTTTTTTTTTTTATGGGGTGGCTACTTCTTAACAAAGTACAGATGAGAGATATTTTATCTGCAAAAAATCTAGAAAAAATTAGAAGCGATTTTATGTGCTGCTTAACAATTACCCGACGAAGGGCAAGATGGAGGAGCATATAAATGTGAGTGGAGTGGATTTGTGGCGATATGTAAGTGTTCGATTTCAAAGTATAAGTGTGGGTGTTGTTGTGAGTGTGTGTGTCTGAGGGTGTTCTTTTGGGGAATAATGTATTTAATTTTGTTGTGTCTGTATGATGAGTTTTGTGAGTAAAATCGCAACATAAGTAACACTTGATTGTGGTGTACAGTCAATCACACACAGCCCCCGCTTAACACCCACGAAGCCGATTTGAAATGCCCCCGGCAAAGGGAGGAGGCTCGCGGACATAATGGCTAAAATTATAAGAAAAATAGTATGCATTATATTGGGAGTTTTGGTTAAATAATAACACAATCAAACGACGAACGCACGTACGGCGTACCAATAGGACACTCTCGCCAAACCCTCAAAACCCAGCCAACACGTGCAAGGTGGACACAGTGGACACGAATAAGCTCCTGCATGAAGACTAGTACTAATCCCCGCTTGTCTAATGAAACACCTTGCAACTCTGATCATGCTGTGGTGTGAAGTAACCGATTCGAGATGAAAGACTTGAGCGATCCAAAGCAGATGCCTAGATGCACATGCGCTGTCCTATGTTTGGGTGAAAAGTGTCTATAACTGTAAACGAACTCTAGCCACCAAGAGACCCCCGTCGTGAACTAAAAAAAACTTAGTGTCTAAGTCAGTCCCCACTATTCCATCCCCTGGACTGGCTGACTACATGGGCTACACGAAGCGAAGAGAAGAAGAGCAACAAACCAAACGATGATCGAGTAGTGGAAGAGCTGCAAACACAAGGCTAAACGGTTCTACTTCGACTTCTAGATTTAGTTTCCCAAGATCTCAAGATCACCCTGTGCCCGCAACACAAAGCAATTGAACAATCAAAAAGGAAATAAGCCAAACAAATGATGATGAGGAAAAGGAACAAAGAAACGATGTTCACCTGACAGAGCAACTTCAACACAGACCCTCAACAGATTGTAAGAAAGTGGAACAGATTCTCAGGAAGGACGACACCTCTAACCTCTAATCCCTCATGAGACACCCTGCCGCTTTAGCAAAACGTGTGTAAGGCATTAAGGAAAGGTATTTTCTTGCGGATTTGCAAGAAAGAAAGAAAAACACAAGAAACAACTCATAACAGTTTGCGCAGTAAAGCAGTAAAATGGAACTGCACCGAGAGTACGCGGAAGAGAGCGTAGAACACGTCGCACTTACCGAACTTGCTGTCGATCGTTAGGCTGTTGCGGTTCTGATCGTCCAGAAACAGATCCTCCAGGCAGCGCTTGCTCAGGTGGTCTTCGGATGAGCTGAGGTGGCCCAGGTTTTCCCGGAAATCGCTGCGGGACGAGAACTGTGTGCCTTCCTTCGAGGGGACAAGGTCTTGCTTCTTCTCAACCGGTCGGTAAAGAGCACCGGAAACGCATACGTGCAGCATACATCCACCTGGAGGGAAGAATGATTGGATTAGTGATCGTAAATCCTGAAGAATTGGCGTAGAGTAACGACTTCTTACCCAGTATCAGCAGTGTACCGTGAAATCCAAACAGATGTATCAACCTTTCGATCAGCATCGGAAAGACGAAGCTGCCGGCGGCCGTTCCCGAAATTGTGATCCCGTTCGCTAGGGCGCGATGCTTTTCAAAGTACTGCGACACGATAACGATACCAGGAGTGGTCGAAAGTCCTCCGCCAATACCTGTAGACATATGGAATATTAGAATAACTCAAAGGGCGTTACAGATCTCCGCAACCGCACCGGTCAATATTCCAAAGGTAAACAGCAGATGGTACATGCTCGTGGCAAAGTAGCTCAGCGTAAGTCCGAGGCCGCAGAACACCCCACCAATGATGACCACGATCCGGCACGAGAACCGCTGGCACAGTGCGCTCGAGAGCGGTGCCAGCACCAGGCACAGTGCCGACAGTATCGCCGGTATCCAGGAGGCGGTCGTGGCCGACGCGTTCGGAAAGTTTTCCATTATCTCCACGTACAGCACGCCGTATGATTTGACCAGCCCGGCCACCCAGAACTGCACGGAGAAGGCGCCGAACACGATGATCCAACCGTACCCACCGTCCGGTGGGCTGTCATCGTCGTCCTCGCTCGTATCGGACGCTACCGGTTTCCGCTGCTTCTGGATGTGAAGCTTTTGTCTGGCAGAGGGTAGTGCAAGAATGTATGCGTGTTAGTTCCGGCTGGAGCTGCCATAAAGCTCTACAGTGCCTACCAAAACTATATGGACAGTCGTTTTTCGCGATTAAGTTGATTTAAAATCCAGAAGAGATAAAAAATTGAATGTTTTATTTGTGAATAATATGATTTCACAACTTCGCATACTTTCAAAACTATTTTTTGTAAAAAAATCTATTAAGGGCAATAATATAACTAAGACACTTCCAAACAGTTTTGATTTGGCAATAAATAATGCATTTTAAAAACGTTTCAAAATACACGACCAATTCAAAAAAAATTAATAGATTTTTTTTAATTACACGTTGATAAGTATCTTCAATAAATTATTAAAACCTTCAAAAACAAGCAGTAAAACAGTTTTTATATTCTATAAAAAATTATATCTGTATGGGGAATATCTTAAACAGGTATTCCTCGATATACGCGATTTCGCTATACTAAGGCGCCTAAATAGACTACTGGTGGGTCCTTAGCTCTAATTTTAGGAGCCATGATGGATGGAGATTTGTATGGAGATTGACAGATAGGGAATAAGGGTTGCTAAGGACTTTGTATGAGTTTCTAAGCAACTTTGGACTCCCTAGCTGTCAAATAAAAATTTGTTAAAATACACTGGACGAACCGACCTGCAGTAATTTATGGACCTTGCGCTATACGCGAATTTTGAAATATGACAGTTATTTGAGCAATTTGTACTAATTTGAAACATCAGTTATCAAATGCATCATAAATTCCCTTTCAGTCAAATTTTTAAAATTATTGGAAAAGGTACAAAATTTTAATCTTTAGTTGAAATCAAATCACTTAACTAATTTAGTAGCTAAAATCTACCACTGCATGTGAAAGTATACGAAAATTAGATATAATTTGACTGAAATCGTAGAATTTTGACATACGCTAATATTCGAGCGTTCAACCGCTAATATTTCGAGAATATTTGACTGGACCAGTCCCGTGGTGCAAGCGTCAACTCGCACGACAACAACATACCCGTCATGGGTTCAAGCCTAGGATGGACCGTCCCAGGTAGCAAGGATTGACTATCTGGCTGCGTGGTAGTGAATTAAGCCTCGAAAGTCTGTATAGGCCGGCATGTTCGCGTAGGACGTAGCGTCAAATAGAAGAAGAATAAGAAGTGATACTAATTGAGTTCAGACCCATATAACCATACAGTGAGTAGCCTTTAAAAAGGAGCTCATAACGGAGAGTGAGGTGATGCGAAGAGGTGTCTGACAATAACTGTTCGCCACTGTATTTCTTCCGGATTGTAAGTAATTTCCATATAGTTATGGTACGCACTGTAATTCTTTTTTTTGGTGAATGTGATGGCACTTACTTTTTGTTTCGGATTTCACGCGATTTCGCTATCAGCGGCCGCGCGGTTAGGCTCGAGACAGTCAACAGGTTCTCGTTGTCGTCTTCGTCCAGCTCGGTCGAAGGCTGGGGCTCCACCGCTATACATAGAAAGTGGACCATTAGCACGAACAAACACACACACACTCAACGACATTGCTATCAAAGATCTTACCAGTGTGTGGCTTGGCCAGGTTGTAGTGCGTATCGAGGGCCAGTGAGGAAGGCCGGAGCAGTGTGTCGCTGCGTTCATCGCCGGCGCCGTTGGTCGTCGTCGTCGTCCCTGCAACCGGTTGCGTCGGGATGCCAAAGTCATCGAGCAGCAGGCTCGGACCTTCGGTGACGGTCGTCGTCGTCGGTGCGGCCGTGGTCGAGACTGCAGCAGCGGTAACGACCGGTGCGGACTGGATCGAGAACATGGAGCCACTGTTCTCGAACTCGGCCAGCAGGGCAGCATTGAGAGGCGCCCGGCATCGCTGCTCCGGGATGGAGGGATGGTACACGCCGTCGAACCGGAGCCGGTTATCGTCCGCGTGGGGCTGTATTTCGATATCCTCCGAAAAGAGGCTTTGTGGGCGCAGGTACTGATTAAGACACTCCTGCGATGTCTGGTAGGGAAAAAAGATAAACAAAACAGAGATAGATCAAACCAAATGGCCAAAACCTTAACCCCTTTATTATGTCCTTAATTTTGTTCATTTTTATTATCCCCTTTTTTGTACAAAACCAATTTGCAAGGAAAAGCTTGCTTACTCATACGCTATCCGCACGTGGCCACGAAAGACCTTGAAATGTCACGGGAGATTCCAGATGACGAATGATTCACATGATTCACTTTACAAATCGAACTTTGTTGGAACTATTTAATCAATAACCCACTACAATGCATGACAAGTTAAAACGGCGCTGTGTAATGTCCCAAAGCAACACGCAACAATGCTCCCTTTCTTCATAATGTGGCATCAAAATGGTCCGATGAAAAAAACCCTCCCACTCCCACTCTTTTGATTTGTTTGTTTGCCCACGTGGCCCGCTGACAGGGCACGTGTCGTCCAGGGCTGTATTGCACAATATGGCGCCCGCGCGCGCAAGCAGAGAGCGACAGCGGGGAATCTGTTTTATTAATCCTATACAAAAACTTTACCAAACTTACTAAACAACACATCTTTTTTATGGAGTTTGATTGTTGCTTCCAAACGTAAAAGTTGACCCATTAAATCTTGCTAAATGCGCCTAACTGTACGGCACAGCGTGAAGTACCAGGCTGCTCCATCACGCTTTCCCGGGTTCGTTGCTTTATCAGTCAAACAAAATAGAGAAAAGCTCGATCGATTGGAGCTTCACAATAGAGCAATGTTTCAATTGGCAAAATGCTCAGCTTGAGGGAGGGAGGTGGGGTTGAACAAAAACCATTCTACATAGCATGTAATTTCCCTCCACATGCTCCCCCTTCTGTCTCATGTCTACCGGCCAAGTCCGGTGACAGCCATTATCGACAAAACTTTAAACTTTGTGCGCTGTAAGATCAGCTACAGCACAGAAAAGGAAGACGCACGTAAAGACGAAGAAGAGTTTGTTTATCGCTTTTTCCTCCCAAAAAATGGAGGAGCAAGGTCGTGCGAGATTGAAATTAATAGTTATGCTCATTTAACTTTGAAAAGCCTTCGGGTTTCGTACTTCTTTTTGGTTTTCGCTTTTGAGTGTGCGTGGACAAACTTTGTCTCTCGATGGCTTTGTTGTTCTGTGCCCGAATCGATCTGTGATAAGGCGAGTTTATGCATACTGTAGGATAGTTTGTTACCGAAGCAAATTCTTTTTTTTTGTCTATAAACTCCAAACAAATGCTTGCATCACGTACGTGTGGCAAACTTGCTCGAACGCTGTTTATTATTTTTGAAAGCTGCTAAATTTAGCGATTTAACATTGCGAAAGGACACCAAATGCGCCGCAGCTTTCTCGTTGGATTGGAAAGGCGAGTGGCCTGCTGTGCTGGCCGGGCGCGTACTGTTTTCAACCCAATCATCATCCCCAAGGGCAAACGGAAAACCCCACGGCCCGGAGACGTACCACCGAGGGTGTGGGTGACGTCTTTCCCGACCTGTCACTGCAACAGCTCTCGGTGTCGGTGCGATGGTACACTGCCGGGGGGTGGTTGTCCCACGGCCATGGCCGTACATTTCCTGGCTGTGTGCACACAATAAATTGATTGATTTCCTCTCGCTCTTTCTCTCTCTCTCCATCTTCTCCCTTTCTTTCTACTGAAAAAGCTCCTCATACAACAAATGCCAGCCGAACATGTTCATGAAGCAGCCCACACCAGACAATCTGCCGGAACAGTTCTGTAACGAAACCATTAAAGTGTTGTTGTTTTGTGCGCCTGTTCAACTGTCCTGGTGCTTGGGAGTGGAGGAGTTTTACCCAGTACAAAGACAGCACACCAACCTTTCGATGGACGTGTGTGCTGGAACTCGGGCGGTAGGATGTTGCATTGTTAATGCCACTTCAACCGGGAAACCCATGGGCGCAGGGCGGAAAGAAGGCATGATTATTACAGGCAATCAATATCAGTCATTCAGTGTGTGTCCCACAGGCTAATAATGATGTCATCGTTTTTCGTTTTGCAATTACTGCTACATAAAATGGTGTCACCCATTTGCCGATGGGAGTAAGCGAAAGAGGAGGTACGGGTGGTACCCGTGAGGAAGGAAACGATTAAAAAGGGAATTCCTAGGAATGCAATGTTGATTGTTTTCTGACTTTTTACGACGGGTTTATGTTAATTGCATGAGCTCATGCTTAACGAAAGCTTTTTACTTGTTAAATGTTTTAGTAAAAAAATAAGTATATTACTTTTTCTATTCCATAATTTCTTCAAATTATTTCAAACTTCAAATTCCCTTCTATCTTCTATCTGTTTTCAAACAGCCAGTAAACGAAATATGAAACTGTGAGTGAAAAATTAAAAATTTCTTCTTGGCAGCTATGGTAAGCGACGGCAAGTATGCAATTTAAATACATTTTATAATTTAACCAGATTTGCTGAAAAATCGATTGGAATAGCAAGACAAACGTCCACTTAGTGTATTATTTCCTGCATTGCCTGGGTTGACAAGCTTCTTTGTCTAACCAATAACTCGTTGCTTGTATGTGTCCTATTGATCGACCCAATAATAAGGCGCTTCGTCAAGTACCATGTATTATTCATCCCAATGGTTGAGGGCTGAGTACGAGTTAGCTGTACACTGCTAAGACGATATTTTACGACTTTATCGTAAGGCTGGCTCGTATAGCAGGTGTTTGTGGTGGAATAAAATTAATGTTTAATGATTACTATCGCGATTAAAGTATCATCCATTAAAATCATATTCGAACCGGCATTATCTGTCTAGTAAAAACTGGAATTATGTTGTGAGAAAATTGGAAAAATTGTAGCTTCTTCATTTAGCAGAAACTTCTTTTAACAGTATATCTCAGACGTTGTGGCATAGCTCTCTCTATTTTTGAACATCTAGAGATGCATTAATGTCCTGTTTTTTGCTACGGGAGATGAAGGAATAAATTCAGACAGTGCGCAAACAACTGTTTTAATCGCAATATGGATGCATCATTTCCATGCGGTTTTAGATTCTCACACCGGAGCAAACAACGATCCATATTCGTGACTCGTTCTTATGTTAGACAGAACAACCGCTAACGGTCTGCTTTAAATGTACCAATTTGTTCCGTTCTGCTGTAGTTGTCCTACAACACCATCAACCGCTTCTTCTGAGTTGCTCGGCCAACGGATGGCTGGGCAGGTAATAATGTAACATGAACAGGTACTTTTTGATTGCTTTCATTCCGTGCTTCAGTTGGACAACACCTTTATTGATCTACCAAGACACCTTAGAGATATAGCACAAACATTAGCTAAAATGAATGCTGTTTGTAGTGCCTTTCACGATACTAGCCAGCTTTTTTATATGGAGTTTGACAGTTGGCGGCTGAAATCATGCCAACACCCCATACAAAACCACACGCAAAACTTGCCTGCGATTTTCAGCCTAGATTATTTCAGTCTCAACACAAGGTGGTGTTCTCATTTTTTGCAAGGTGCCCTAGAGAGATCAGTTGGTTGAATCTAGAATTAAAGACTAGGTGGTCTCATAGCATGTTTTTTATTACCAAATTTGAACGTCACTTTTTAACTGGACGGGAGAAAACTTTTGCTCAAATAGGCTTTCTGGTAACTTGACGAATACACAAAACATTATTAAAATCAGAAGATTATTAGAAGCAGAAGCGATAAAAATCATCCTTCTAAATACATGCACCATGAAATAAACCATCTGTATATTATATCTACTTTGATAGTTTCTCTAAAAATGCTATACAATGCAAACTATCAGCTGTTTTACTATATGGTTCTACGATCAGGATGTATACGTAACTTATTGTTACTTGATATAATATTTGACATAGCTTAAGTATGCTGACATCCAGATTATCATTATTAAGATATAAATTTGACTAGTAAGGCGCTTGAATGAATAACCAGTCCAATGCGATCGAAGAAAAACACTAAATAATTCCGATGTTCAAATAATTGGATTAGATTTTTTTCCGTTGCCTTTCAAAAATAATCAATCATATGCCTGCCTCTTTCTTGCGCAATACGAAAGACAGGAAAACTGCTGTTAAAAATAAACAAAGCCATCATTAAATTATATCCCCCATGTTCTCCACACAGCAATTACTCGACAAAAATACTCCGAGCTGCAAAAGATCCGAAAAAGAAGCAAAGAACGATACGAAAATAATGATCATTTATTAGAGACAGCGCACATTAACAATGGCACTGCGGCACACCGGACCAACAAACAGCTGCGGCAGAGAGGACCACCGTGCATAGCAAAAGAAAAAGGGGGGAGCGATGATAACTGCAGCCACCCAGTGTCTGCCATCCACGCTCCAACCAATGGCTGGAACCTAACGATGGTGTGTTGCCTGCCTGTGTCTGTGACCCACATTTTATGCAGCATCCACCGGCATAGCGCCGCACCACACAAAGAGTCGTTGATACAAAGTGCAAGGGCACACGACCCACTTGCCGTGGCATCCACAGATGCACCGAGAGCTCTAGCTTCCGCCATTGCATTCCACATCCATCCTGGTAGGATGACAAAGAGGAGGGTTTTGGTGGCTTTATTTTTGCCCTGTATGTATGTGTGCTTGTCACCTACTACAGATCGTCTTTGTTTTAATTAATAACTCTCGCGCTCCCCGCATAAAGCGGCGATGATGCATCAGTGCTTTGCAGCGAGCTTATTTCCGTTCAGCTGTTGTTTGCCGATGTGTAGGCCCGAAAGCCCGACGGGCTCGTTGAGAGTGAAACTCTAAACCTCACCCAATGCTCGCCTACTACTGCATCCCGTCGTAACCATCCGTCGTCAGTAGCGTAGATCCTGCCTGCTGCAGCACAACAGAGCAAAGTGACACACAACATCCCCCGCGTAGCCCGAAGCCATCGCAATGTCTGTCTATCTCAACGCCTACTCCGCGCTCAGTACTCTCGGCTCCTCAATGTTCCTGCTCCAAAACTCTCGAAGCACGTTCCTGCGCAAGTACGCTACCGGTTCTGGTTTCATCATCATCATCATCGGTATCATCATCCCCGATTGCGACTGTAAGCAAATGATACCTTCACCCACAAAGAGAGGAAAGAATGGGCCGGATCTCCGACCACACAGTGTTGTGATCCGTACCTCCGTGTGAGGGAGTTGGTGGAGATGAAACAATATCGATTTTCCACGAACTTGTGCAGCTGCTGCTGCTGCTGCTGCTGCTGCAACAGTGCCACCAAAACCCCCCCAGCTAAATGACAAGGGCAGCCGCTTCCTCTCCTTAACAACCCCCTTTGCCACGCCTCACTTACCTGGAGATTCCATTCTTTTGGCAGAGACATTTTTCGTAGATGGATGTGGCGAACTTTCCGTTCTTGAAACTTGGTTTCATTGGACTGCTAACGGTGTTTGCTGGTTCCGTGGTTCGTTTCTTCGGTCGGCAGTAGTTTTCCGGCGGTGTGCTGTGGACACACGACAAGATGGCACCAGAGCAGATACACCTGCTACTTCCCGAGCAGCTTTCCCAACACACTCACACGCACAGTTGCCGCCGTTCGCTTTCACGACAGTTGTGCTGGACAAGCCTCCACTGTAATACTGTTGTTACTGTTGCTGCTAGCTCGTACTCGTACTTCCCGGAAATGAGAACGACGATGTGTCTTCCGTTCCTCACACTCTCTTTGTGTGTGTGTGTGTGTGTGTATGTGTCTAGTCACGCATTTTGTATGGCGCAGGAAATTGGAACTCTCTGTAGCACGAAACGCTTCTCTTTGTTGGGTTTTCCAGAATCTGCCGAATGTCCCGAATGACTTGCTTACGAATTTTACAACAATTGTTCACTACAGTATTGTCACGCGGTCCTCACCCGCTGAAGAGGATTTAATCTAGAATTTTCCTATGCGCGAAGTTCGAAGTGGTCGCCTCCAACTTCAATGTCTAACTATTTCAATACGGTATAGTGTAGTCTAATACTATGGTGCCTAAGTGTGTCTCCGTAATGTTGACTGAGGTTATTAACTGCTGCTCCAGTCTAGAGCACCAGTTTATGTAATACTATCACCACTGAACTTGTCTTTCAGACAAATCTACTTTGGTGGTGTGGTGGTAAAGCTATACCTCTCTCTTTCTCTCTCTCTTTCTGCTGTAACCTCTTACTTTCTGTGCTTGCTTCGTTTTGGCAATCCGTTTTTTGTGTACCTCCTGCACTGGCTACTGTACACGTAACTCTTGCAAAAATTACAACACCTTCGTAAGGATCTGTAGTAGGCGAAAACCGGACAGATAAAGGCCTTCACACGAAGACCCAAACCAAATTAAAACAAAAAACAAAAAACGTCCAGAGTATACGTAATCCGACACGGTGTCGAACCTTTTGAGCCTAACTTTTTTTTCTGTCCGGGGCTAGTTCCTGCCAGTCCCGTACGAATTATCTAACTATATCACACACTGCGCGCGGGTGGTCGTTGGTTAAAAGCCAAATTCTTTTCTCTCTTTTCACAACTGGAAGCGTGGAAAATTCGGTGGTTTTAGTTGCTTCTTTTTTCACCTGCACACACGCGCGAGAACACACACTTGGATCGTTACCAGAATTCTGGAGGAGAGGGGAGGCAAGGAAGGCTGGTCAGGACAGCAGAGCCTGATTCTATTGGAATTAGGTACTTGCACAAAACACAACTCCGGCGGTGCACTGAGCGCAGTGGTCGAAAAGAAAATGACTGCCCGTGGACAGTGGACCACCCCGTGCAAGTACAGCCTTCCTTATGGTGGGCTAACTTTTCTTGGCTTCTCCGAGGTTTTCTTTTTTCTAGGAGCCGGAGCGTTTGTGCCAGAACGGGATGGCATCACAATTATCCTGACGGTAGGTTTCGGGTATAGTTCTCTTCCACTCCTGCGCACATTTGTTATCAGACGATTTGTGCCGTTTTGGCGATGGCTGCACGTGCGCACTTCGGATGTTTTCGGTCGGTTTTGTGTCGGTGGTCGGTGCTGGCAGGGAATGACAGAATCAGGTGGCGAATCAGGCGAGTTATCATAAACGTTTGAATCCAGGGTTGGATAGAATACAAATTTCTATATTTTGTAGATTTTTTTCGGAATTTTGGAAGAAATTCGTTTATTATTTAAGAGGTATATTCGAACAAATTATGATAAATGATTGAAATATAAACAGCAATTTGCTACAAAGAAGTCTTCAATGATTATTCTACAATATGGAAATGATATCAATTGCCACTATCCTCTTGTAAACTGCATTTTAATGTCATTGACCTTGCATTGACCTTGGCATAGTAGACAACTATAACACACTTTCCGTTACTCTCAGATGTTGTTGGTAATGATCGTGAAAGATATCGATTGCTATCTGTGTGATCTTTGACAGGAATTTAAAACCTTACACCTTGTAAATGATATCTGAGATATCGGTACATCCAATATATTGAACATGTCGTGCCTTTTAAAAGTTTTATAAAGCACATTACATCTCTCAATATACTCATCTTATTAGCAGTTGGAGTTAGCAATGTGCTGACGGTTGTTTTTAACTCTATTGTTGTGTGAAGATCGTGTTGCTTGCTTTCATTATCTCAGAATTGATTCTATTCCATCAAACGCTACTTTGCATTTCTACTCGTCAGAGCCTCTGATCTATCTTCTATAATACAAATTCTAGCAACGACTAACGGTGCGTTGCTGCAGGGCTTCTTGAACCATTTCGCATAAAAGCAACGACTGTTGCAGCATGTGCGAAGTATGAAACAGAAGAGCGTAGCCCCTATCCAGTCTACTTAGATCAGACTACTTTGTCTCACCTTTTACATTGAACATTTTTGACCGCTTTCTCTTTCAGTCTACTTATCATATTGCTCTCTTACTCTTTCATTCATTATTCTTCACCGTTATCCGTTTTTTACCAGACCAATGAATCAATTAGTTCTCAGTCAAATTATTGGAGTGCAATAATGATCAAAGAAGAGCAGAATAAAGAAACATTATCCAATTCAATCCGGCCGTGTTTTCAAATTTAATATTAAGACTTTCAAAAATACAATAAAAGAGCCTGGGATAATATTTTTGAAAAACATTTACGGAGTCTGTCACCAGAAGTGAAATATGAATTGACCTCTGAGGGGCAGCAAATTCAAGCGGGATAAAGAAAGAGTTTTGGTGTAATTTTTTGCGAGGTTTTTTAGCATTTTCCTCTATACTGATATAAAGAAAAGGATATGTTTCAAAATTTTAAAGTAGATTATGAGGGAAAATGATAGCAAATTTGGTAAATAAAACCATGCTCCCTTATATCTAAGATACATCTGGGTCTGACATTCTGTGACCTATTGTTGAAGACTTGGTCTAAGAAATACGAACAGTGAAACAGTGTGAGTAAATACTCTACACCAAATTCAAATATCATACGCCATGGTTTTTGCGAAAATTTCTTAATAAATTCGATTGCAGAACCTTGTAACCGAACTAGATTGACTAGTATTTTTAAATTACTTGATGAAGAATAAGGATAAACGATGAGAATGTTATCGAATTTTGGAGAGATCAACTAAAGTGAAAAATTTCAATATTCACATAATATTCGAAAACAGATGCTCTTAAACTCTTAAACTTATGGAAATGATCTCTATAGCACCCTTTTTGGGCAAGCAAATTGGACTGAGCCTATGGACTGAGTACATAATTATACTTAAATAATCAATGCTTTGTAATGAACAAATAAATATTATTTATAATAAATATCAACGGAAACGACAACGACTCAAACTATTTATGATAATTATCAAGCATATCACCTGATCTCTCCAAGCCTCTAGAATACTAGAGGATTACATAAAAAACTCAACAAAATATTCAAAACAATGTGTCAATTCAAAATAATTGACCACAATTATACATTGTTGTATTAAGAAAATGCTGGCCTGGGGGTCTATTCGATAGATGTGGCTCCTCCTCAGGGACACTAGGACTGACTACTTGTCTGGGAAGCTTGTATAGACCGGGATCGACGTTGTACGCCACAAAAAGGGCAGAAAACTTGAATAAATTGAGCAAAACTTTTCTACATTTCCGCTACATAGTAAGAGCCACTCCCTATACCTCTTTGCGTCCAATAAACACCTTCAATAGGTCAGCGCCGCGGGAGGTTATCATCCAACGACGCATAAGCCACTAGCACACTAAACCTTCCAAAGCACACCATGCGACGGAGCAGCTCCCAATCGGGAGTAGAATTTTTCGCAAAAGCAAACACTTCCGACCTGCTTTATGCATAGTTCCGCGTTGCTGATAGCTGTAGAGCGCGCGGTACCTTTCCCGCTGGAAACACGGCAGGGCGTCTCGTCGTCGGCGTTCCAGCAATCGCAACTATGCGACCGCTTGGAATGACAATAACGCGCCACCAACGCGGTATAAATACGCGAACGCGATCGTTACCTTTTACGCGCTGCACCTTTACTGTCGAAAGTGCTTTACTACATCTTACTAGCATGAAGGGACTGGCTGTCTTGCCACTGCTGTGTGTCGCTTCGTTCGGTGTGCGCACGGTGTGTTCGAAGTTGCTGTACAAAAATGTGGAAACGTTCGATTTTGGGAACGAGCTGGAGAATCGTGACGGCGAACAGGGGAAATCACGTGCAAACCGTACCCAGGAACGCATCAATCTAACTGTACCAGGTAAAGTGTCTTTGGAAAGGGATTTGGAACGATCACTCTGATTGATCATTGTCGATCTTCAACAGGTACTAAATGGTGTGGACCGGGTAATACGGCCAGCGATTATGAGGATCTTGGATCGAACTCGGAAGTGGACAAGTGCTGCCGCGATCACGATCATTGCGATAATATACCGGCTGGAGAATCGAAATATGGACTAAAGAACAACGATTACTTCACAAGGTACGAAAATACGTCGTACTGGAGATGAACTGTCGAACTAGCATGCTCCTTATTGTTTTCAGATTGCACTGCAAGTGTGATCGCGACTTCCAGAACTGTCTGCGACGTGTCAATACGACCTTCTCCAATAAGCTGGGCAACTTTTACTTCACCGTGCGTGATCAGTGCTACAAAAAGCAACACCCAATAGTGGACTGTGCCGAGCATACAAACAAGTGAGTTTCAGCAAAGCTTAACTCCTTATTAGATGTCTTATAATTATCTCTTCTCGGTAGAATTTTCCTTCGACGCTGCGTGCGGTACGTGCTGGACACCTCGCGCAGTGATATGTGGCAATGGTTCGATCTTCCGTTCTACGATGACAACGTGCTGGATGGGTTTTAAAGAATGGGCTGTGAAGTGGAGAGTAATTGGAAGACCTTTTATTAATCGAATAGGACATCCAGCCTGTATCACATAGCTCTCACACACACACACATAGCTCGTTCTATTCTTACGCTGGGACGGAAAT
Source organism: Anopheles arabiensis (assembly GCF_016920715.1). Taxonomy (NCBI): domain Eukaryota; kingdom Metazoa; phylum Arthropoda; class Insecta; order Diptera; family Culicidae; genus Anopheles; species Anopheles arabiensis. The sequence goes on along the minus strand of NC_053518.1, from coordinate 66,684,681 downwards.
GCACCACAAATTACCACAAATTTCGTTAGATCTCGTAGCTAGCCGCTTGTAGGGGTAGAAGAATTCAAAGGATTGAATAAACGTTGTATAAATAAACCTTCCTCAGGCTTCATTCGTTGACTAGAAATTGGTTTCGCTTTTTGAAGCACCGCCCCCCCCCCCCCCCCCATGTCGTCCATTTTATTCGCTCTTGGTCTTTGTGTCGGTCAGGAACATGTTGCGGAAGGTGGCCGTCTTGAACAGTGGCACCGAAAGCACCGCACCCATGCACGATCCAATCCAATAGACGATGATATGCTCGAGGGCGGAATTGCCCGCACAGCCCCACTTCAGGGCGGTCGCCAGCACCGGGTTGAAGTAGCCGCCCGAGTAGTTGAACGCTGCAAATACAAAGATAGCTGTATCGTTACGTTCGTGCCGGTAGCATCGCGCTCCTGCTCGGATTTCCCTTTACCGGCAACAACCAGGCTCGTTCCGATGAACGAATCGATGAACGCACCGAACCGGGCATCCTTCTCTGAGATCACCTTCGATGCGAGCCGGCAGCAGAGCGTCGCAAAACCTTCGATGAACGCACCGAGGTACTGGTTCACCTGTGCAATCAATCCAAGCAAAGTATTGGTTGAGGAGTTCATGATTTGGCGTTTACATTTATCTTACCTGTAAGTCCGCCTTGCAGTCTTCGAAGGCACGGCCTTCGTGAGTTTCAGCCAGCTCAAACCACCAATACAGCTGCACGTAGCGGAATATGCAGCAGCCTCCCATCAGCTGGGCCCAGATCTTGAGCGAAGCCTCCTTGAAGCTTACCTCACCTATAGAAACAGTGACGATATTTAGTGATCTTGTTGTTTGGAGGATTATGGAATAATTAAAGGATTTAATGAAGATATCTAGTTTGTTAAGCAGAGATCATAAGATTCAAGGTTTAGCAGATGTTTGCAAAAGATCAAACAGATGATGTCTCGAACAACATATATGCTAAACAACATCTAACGATCTCTCGAGACGTATGAAGAATTATCGTCATGCCCTGATGATCTTCTGATACGGTTATGGACACTCCGCCAAAAGTAGGTGATCTTGAGCCATCTTGGGGAATACATGATGTCTCACACTACGCTACTGAAACTTTCCTTGTGTAGATCGGGTTTTCACGAATAATTTAATCAGTTATGACTCCACCTGACACTGATGACAGGCAATGGTCTTCGGATTATGTGTGAGTGTAGCAGGTTGACCCATAAAGAGAGTCGAACGACAAAACGGGGCATTAGACTGTGGATTACAGCGTGGGCAAGAAGTCTTAGAATACAATAGTTTTACCGTATCTTCAGAAACCAATAAGTGTCGTTATTGAACCAATAAAAGGGTGGCGTTATCACAACATAGTTAACTCTGATAATCACTTGAAAGAGGATTGCCACATTGCTTTAATTGGTCAAATTATCTTATCTTGCAAAATTGCATGATAAATCGTTTAAAATTCTGAAATATTTATTTTACAAAACAATGAGATGATCTCATGGAGTAATGACTAAGCGTTTAATAAATTACAGCAATGATTTTAGTCGAAGATAATCTAATATGGAACCTTAGTTGGATATTCAAGTTCTTAGTAATATAATATAGTAAACCATGCTGTGTTTTCAAGGTGTTGTTGGTTGTTGTGCAAGCCAAACTGATTTCACGTCCCTGGAGCCTTCTTAGAACTTCAGAATCCAAAGAGGCAAATTATATTGAAGGTTATTTTAAAAAAATAACCTTTTTTTAAGAAAAGCTTTTATAAATGCTCCAAATTACTACTGTTACAAATTAATGTTTTAAATGATTTTATCCTCCATTCCGTTAATATAGATTTGTTTGCAAACATTTTTTCGTTCATTTTTTTCTTTTAGCTTTGCTACCGAAGCAAGCAACGTTCATTTCCGGTTGGCAAGTGTCTCACAGTTTAGACTAAAATACAAAAAAAAAAACACATACAAAACCCGCCCTAGTCTAGCAGCTGATGATGATGGTGAAAGTAGTTAAAAATAAAACGTTCTCGCAAGCCTATATGATGAAGGTTGTGTTTTGCAAAGAGCAAAACACTAAAAATACAGAAACAAAAACGCATAAAAGAATAGGACACAGTTTTTTTTTACAGAGAACACAGATCATTGCACATTCCACGGACGATTCTAGACGGCCGGATGGTCATTTGAGCCCTAAATCAAATTGCACTGGCAACGATCAAACGTTGATCTCGTCAGTCAGTTAGGGTGTTTTTTCTTATATAACAAAAGCCGCCACTAACCTTCGACAATCTGTTCCATGTAGGTGTAAGGGCAGGCGGTAGCCGAGCCCCAGTTGCGGCCCCACCAAATGGTAAGCGTAAACAGGAACACCGCGTACGTCGCGACGCCAAAATTGTCCGCCACTGTAATAAGTTCACAAAAACTTCAACCATTAGAACTTGTTCGAAATTGTTCCCTTTTTGGTTGTTCTTCGCTACCAATTATCAGCTCGAAGCAACATCCGCACAGTTCTGCCGCTGCTATCGCCTCGAAAATTAAATCCTTCACCAGCCCATCTTTCGACATGCGTTCGTTCAGGCGGCGCGCTACGATCGCGAAGATGCAGGTAAGCGCAATGAAGAATGCACTGTAGCCTAGCTGCTCTATGGTTGCCATGGTCGTTCGTTTATTATATCGAAGCAAGTAACTTTTCAAACTTTTTCGTTCTCTGTTTTCAAAATTCACTCTCTAAAGTTGCACTATAACCACAAACTTATTATGATAATACTTTTTGCCACTTTTTCGCGCCACAGCAAACTAGTTTCTGGGCAGCTCGCGATGCTCACGATCGAGATCGGTCACCGACTGGCGGACTGTCGCGGTGTGATGTAAAAATAAACCGCCAGACCAGCGAGCGACACACACAAGATACACTTTAGGATGGGCAAAGGTTTCCCCACATCAATTGCCGCTATGCTACCGTTTGGTGGGGAGCAAATGTCCACAGGGCAGCGGCAGGAGTAGCAGCATCATAAACACGGGAGGAATAAAAACGTGAGCGTGTGTACCGGCCGTTAACGAAGCATACTTGCTCGTGGTTGACGCTGAGGGGATTGACTGCATATGAGGTGCATCGGCGTTGGTGTAAGCTGGTGATGAAGGGTAGTTGATATGATTTTAATTTAATGTTGTGTATTATGTAGTTGTGGCCAATGGTGATGTGTGAGTTTGGTTACAACCTTAAAAGTCTGTAATCAACAAATTTGCTAACTAAAACAATTCAGCAACGAACTTTGCGACCAAGAAGATTGCGACCAAGAAGTTTACGACCAAGAATTTTGCGACCAAGATCTTTACGACCAAGAATTTTGCGACCAAGAATATTGCGATAATGGCTTGGTCGAACCAGTGCATTATTCTTGGCTGCAAAAAATGTGTCCAATAAATTATGCTGATTTCACTATTTTTCACTATTCTTGCTTTTCTTGCTGCCACAGCTACTCGACCGAACAAATCGCCCTCGATTCGTGCAGTGCACTGGTGCTCGAATGTTGCCGGCTCGTCTAGCCGCCGCTTATCGATGGCGGTTTGTTTTGCACAAAAATTACGATGATTTTCAGCTGTTCTGTCAGTCCCTATCGCGGTGTTATTTTCGTACCGATCGCAATCGGGCCATTTCTGGTTTTGGATTACTATTTTTTATTGAAAGTACAAATATTTTGTGTACAGAGTGTTATACAAAAGTGATAAAAGAACAGCAAGAATCCAGATATTGCGAATTTGTTTCATAAAGTCAATTAGACTTACATTATTGTGTGCATCCTTGGAGGTGTGCCCTCTCCCTTATATCATTAAAAAACTCAATATCAAACTCCTTCACAGAGCATTTCAAGTGGATTAATTGGTTTGATTGCGAAGTTGCCTGCCCTCCCCACAGAATCTATTAAACAGCGGGCCCCAAAACAAGACACCCCGCAAAAGAAAACACTTTATCTCTTATCAGCTGTAGATTTCATCGTAGCAGAACGAAAACATAAACCGCGACAACAGCATACCTGCGCCGCGTTGTGGACAGGTACAGGTTGAGGTGCAAACAACGCGCCCTGTCCCAGTTACAGCGTACACGCAGCAGCATACGCATCGTCAAAAAGCGCGTACCCCAACACTTGTTGTTGCTGTTGTTGTTCAGCTTCATTTAATCCAAGTGCCCAAATTGGATGAGACGACATCGTTTCGCACGAAGAAACCGGTTTGTTACATAGCAACGGGAAGAGCGCAGCCACTGGACCATGTTTGTCAGACGCATTCTCGCCACAAACAGGTACGAGTACAGGGGGTGATGTTCGCCATTGCAGAAGAATTGCAAACAAAAAAATTGATAATTTGTGTGTCGTCTTTTTTCTGCTTCTCTCTTTTTAGGCACCGTCTTTTGTTGCAATCTGCCTCGTGCCGTGTGATTTCACTTGCGGATAATGCAACCAGCATTGACGGTGGCACTGTGCAAACTCGATCACTTCACCATGAACGACAGCATCAATCAGGTGGTGGCGGTGGTGGAAGGGGTGGAAACCGGCCGGCTGATAGTACGCCGCTATCGGCGACAGCCGCCGTCATCTTCGGTGGATCGTTATTGACATACTTGATAACGGAAAAGATAAGTACGTGTTGCTTTTTGCTTGCTTGTCTGCTGGTTTGCTGCCAATCTTTTGCTTGACGTGGTTACAATAGGAAGTGGGGGGTGTTGGTGATAGGATGGACAACTTTCTCTCTATATTTGTATGCGAATTAATTGAAATGGCAAAGAGATGAGATAAGAATGTTGGGGTAATTAGATAGATTAAAAAGCAATTATGGAACTAATTAAACAAGCATTGGCTGTACTGTTAGGGTTAGATATGCCAAGGAAAGCATAGTGATGAATGTCACAACAATAGAGAGAAACCTAGGTTGGTTGCCTAGTAACCAATCCCACCAAGCTGTACTTCAGATGTATTGAAGAGTACATATGAAGGAACTAGTCCCTTGAATATTAAAATTTAATCTTTCTCCCTCCTCTTTGCAGAAAAAGACAGCAACAGTGTGTACGCAAAGGAAGCATCATCACTGGAAGAAATCCGCAAAGCACACGACACCGTGCGCAAAGACCTGCCCGAATACACGATGGACGAGATTGTGAAGCACAACGGCCCTTCGGCCGGCATCTGGGTAACGTACGGGGTCGGCGTGTACGACATAACCTCCTTCGTGCCGAAGCACCCGGGCAGCGATAAGGTGATGCTAGCGGCCGGCGGTGCCATCGACCCGTTCTGGCACATCTTCCAGCAGCACAACACGAAGGAGGTGCTAACGTTGCTGGAATCGTACCGCATCGGTAATCTGCGGGCGGATGATGTGGTCAGTACGAAGGACCTGCACGATCCCTGGTCTGCGGAACCGAAGCGCCATCCGATTCTGAAGCCTGCGACACAGAAACCGTTCAACGCGGAACCACCGGCGTCCGTGCTGGTGGACAGTTTCTTGACGCCGAAGTAAGCGATGAACTTGTCTTTTCATTGAAATCCCTATTTATAACGTTGTTTCTCTATTTTAGTGAATTTTTCTACGTCCGCAACCATCTCCCGGTGCCGGAGGTGGACATTAAAAGCTACGAGCTGGAGATGGAGAACGAAAAGACGGGCCGGAGTAAAACGATTCGCTTTCCGGATCTTCTCAAGTACCCGAAGCACACCGTCACGGCAACGATTATGTGTGGGGGCAATCGACGAAGTGAAATGATGGAGGTCAAACCCATCAAGGGACTGCCGTGGGGTGCTTCAGCCGTCGGCAATGCGCAGTGGACCGGTGCACGACTTTGCGATGTCCTGCGGGACATGGGCGTAAAGGAGGGCGATGAAGAGGGTCACGTACAGTTCGAAGGGCTCGATACGGATCCAACCAGTACACCGTACGGTGCGTCCATTCCACTGGCCAAAGCGATGGACCCGCGAGGCGATGTGATACTGGCGTACGAGATGAACGGTCAACCGTTGAACCGCGATCATGGCTTCCCGGTGCGCGTGATTGTCCCAGGGGTGGTTGGATCGCGCAACGTGAAATGGTTGGGCCGGATTGTGGTGTCGCGGGCGGAAAGTTCCTCCCACTGGCAGCAGAATGATTACAAATCCTTCAGCCCCAGCACGGATTGGGATACGGTCGATTTTAAGAGTGCACCGGCGATACAGAACATGCCCGTCACGTCCGCCATCTGTACACCGGCCAGCGGAGAGACGGTGCAGGTGGAAAAGGACGGATACGTGACGGTGCGTGGGTACGCTTGGTCCGGCGGTGGGTCGGAGATTGTGCGTGTCGATCTGACGGCGGATGGTGGGAAAACGTGGACGGTGGCAACGTTGGACGAGAGTGAGAAGGGTACTGGGCCAGGGCGGCACTGGTCGTGGTCACTGTGGACGGCAAAAATTCCGGTACCGAAGGGGCAGCGCGGGGCATCGCTCGAGATCGTTTCGAAAGCGGTCGACAGTAACTACAACACGCAGCCGGAATCGTTCGCAAACATCTGGAATCTGCGGGGCGTCGTCGGCAATGCGTACAGCCGGGTGAAAGTGAATGTAAAGTAAACCCCGCCCGCGTGCTGCCAACCATAGTTGATAAGGGTGATGAGGGGCGATAAGAAGGGAACTATTTTGTTCAGTAGTCGTGTAGTGCGATTATTACTTGATTTCGTTCTGACTGAAAGTTTTTGAAGTGTAACTGAGGAGAATGGGCAGTTCAAGGGAAAGCCCTCTTTGAAGTGGCCTCAGCTGAAGGTTTTTTAAATATATTTTTTTCACTTACCTAGTAAGTTTCGGTGGTAACAAGGTGCAGCTAAGCTGCTCTGTACAATACATCACATATTAATGTTAATAAATGATGTTCTTTTTCAAAATTTACGAGTTATGATTGTGTTTTATTTAAATGCAGGCTGTCTACTAATGGGGTTTTGAATTGATCGTTTATTTTACTGATTTACTGGTATTTTCTGACTGACAATTTTGTACTAGACGCTGTAAATTTGGGTCGTTTGTGTCTCCGAATCAGGACTTAGTGATTCTACTTTGTATTGAGCGTATCTTGGATTCAGATTCATGTATCTAAATGAGTCTTTAAAGGGAATCAAATGAATTGGATTTGTTGGGTAAGAATATCGCAATGAATTCAGCGATTCACAAATCATTCAAAATTCAAATAAACGTTGTTGCTTCGTGATTCTTTCGTTTAGAATCGTTCATATGAATATTCAGTAATGAGCGATTCAATTCTCGAATCAAATCTCAAGATTTGAGATACAAATTCAAATATTCATTTTTAAGATTCATTCTGATTCAGTGAAATTCATCGAATTAATTAAGCAGTTGAGATATCATGGTGCAGCTGGGTGTTAATGAACTCCAGATAATTTAAACAATAAATATTTTTCATAGTTTCTTTTCTTCTTTCCAATCATGTCAAAAGAACTACTCAGAATAATCGGTTTCTTGGCTCGATTCGAGAGCGAAATCAATTAAAATAAAAAATGATTCATATAAATGAATCTTCTCAAAAGAATAAAGTACGTTGGGATCTTGTTAGTGTTGTGCTTCGCGATTCTCTCGTATATGAATGAATGTACACAGTGATGAATGGTTTGAATCTCAAATCACGAATCCGAAGGGAAACACGATTCTTTAAAGATTAATAAATCTCTAGTGATTCATTTATATCAATAGATTTTAGGTCATTTAAAGATTCATCAGTATATACCGATTCAAGAATCTAACGCTTTTAGATTGAAATTTAAAAAAAAACTCAATTTCAAACTTCATTCTGATTCAGTTGAGTTAATTGAACAGTTAAGAGAACATGCAACAAGATGTTAAACAATTCCGGATACTTCATATAATGCCCTTTTTTAATACTTTCCTTTAATATTCGGTTTCATGATTCAATTCGAGAGCGAAATGCCTTAAAATGGAAAATAATTCATATCAAGGAATCTTCTCCAACGAAGAATAAAGTACGTTAGGATCTTGTTAGTGTTGTGCTTCATGAATCATTCGTAAAGATTCATTTATACGAACCTTCAATGAAGAGTGTTTTGAATCGCGACTCGAATTACACGAATCACATGATTGTTATGAATCTCGAGATTCATGAATATCTAAATATTTTGCATATCTTTTACACGTTTACATGTAATCTTGGCCTTTATTTTTAAGGTTGTTTTAGCCAATTCTTCGCTCCTGGATGATACTATAACATATTCTTTTCAATGTTTGCTTTTGGTGCCACTTGGAGATCGATGAATTCAGCAAATCCTCGGGTCAACTTGATTCCTATAAGAGACAACGAACGAAAATGCATTTATAGACCAATAAAAAACAACAATTTTAGTTATATACCTTTAAAATGTTATCCATTTATTGCCAACGAGTTTGAAAAGAACAAAAAAAAAATCACTAAAACACTACGAATGTAAAATTCAAATTAAAAAAAAAAACACAAAAATTCCTACTCACTGTTATTCTACACAACTAAAAAACTGCAAGTTTTATCTTTATTGTAGTTGTTGACAATTAAGCGCTAAATCGAAAGCAAAAACATATGTTGCTTTTCCGTGTAATATAATAGTACAGGAAAAAGGGCTAATGACGACGAAGCCCTCCGCTTCAGCTTGAACCTAAAGTGGGACCTCTCTCGCTCTCTGTCTCTCGTCACCCCTTTTTCCCCTAATAAAATGCTCTTTACTATTTAACTTTTTGCATCATAATTTCTTTGTGATTTTAATCCTGCGCTCCTGGGGGGAAGCTGCTTCCTCTCTCTCTCTCCGATGTTCACAAGTGGAGCAGCAGGCAGAAAGTTACAATTAACACTACCGATAACACTACGCAATTTTACATTCCCCTTTTTTGTCTCAGGGTCTCTGGCCATTTGAAAGAATTCTTATTAACGAACTCATTCCGCTTAAACAAGCGCGATTGCACCACACACATTCTACCTCTGCTCGGGAAAGGAAGGTTAAACGAGATAATGCTGCAGTTCACTGGGTCAGTGTGTATCTCTCTCTCTCTTGCTCTAGAGGATTGCGAAAAGTGAAAGAGATGATAAAGGAAATTTCTCCGCAAAATCAACTGCTTGCGCGCAAATAATTATCACATCCGTGTAGTGGCTGCTGTGTATTGTACGGTGGTGATTGATTTTGACAATCAATCATTTCCTTTCCACAGACACAGAGTTGTGTGTTTATTCTGAGCGAGGGATGTTGTGCTTTGCAGCAGTGCAATTCAAAATAGAATTCTTACGCAGCACTTATTACACAAATCGATTTTCGACGGAGGTTTAAACGCTACAGTTACAGTTATACCTATAATCCTTTCCTTTTTGTGTTTATGTGGTGGTTTGTATGCCATATTATTTTCCTTTTTGTGTAGCTGGAGTGATGGGGGGTTTGGTGGTGGTTTGAGTCTTTTGGGGGTGGCTCTTTTAGTTTTTGTTCTCCTTCTTTTCCGCTTCCTCCGAGCCGGTGCTACTGCTGCTTCCGCTACTGCTACCGCTGCTACCCTCGCGCTCGGATGCCATCTGTAAGCAAGAATATTTGAATTTTTAATAAAAAAGCCTTCTTTTGCCCCGTTAATTCGTCTAAAAAGAAAGCAAAGAAAGCATTACCTTTTTGTACGCCATTTCGAAGAGCTTCAGGGACGACTGCTGCAGCGCGCTGGTCGTTTTGCGCACCTCCTCCGGGTCGGCCTCCTCCTTGTTGGCCAAAATTTCTCGCACCTTGGCAATTTCTTCACGCAGTTTGTCGCACTGCAGGAAAATAGGTAAAAAAATTGATTAATTTGTGTTAAAATTCAAATTCAAATGATTCGTTCTCCTACCTCTTCCTTTGGTAGCTGATCCTTGAATTCTTCCATCTTCGTTTCCGTATCGTGCACGATACCCTCCGCCTGGTTGACCGCCTCGATGCGGTCCTTCTTCTGTTTGTCGGCCTGTGCGTACTGTTCCGCATTCTTGATCATGTTTTCGATTTCGTCCTTGCTCAGACCGCCCGACGATTGGATGACGACTGTGGGCATTCACAAAAAAAAAACGAAATTATTCATTAGATTTCAACGATTGCAAATTAAGAATGGTGTACTCCCCCCCGGGCAAATACTCACTCTGTTGCTCCTTGCCCGTTCCCTTGTCCCTCGCCGACACGTGCACAATACCGTTCGCATCGATATCGAACACAACCTCAATCTGTGGCACACCGCGCGGTGCCGGCGGAATGCCGACGAGCGTAAACGAACCGAGCATCTTGTTGTCCGACGCCATCTCACGCTCACCCTGGTGCACCTTAATCTCTACCTGCGTCTGGCCGTCCGCCGCCGTGGAGAAGACTTGCGATTTCTTCGTCGGAATGGTCGTGTTGCGGTTAATGAGGCGAGTAAACACACCGCCCAGTGTTTCGATACCGAGCGACAGGGGTGTCACGTCGAGCAGCAGCACATCCGTCACATCACCCGCCAGCACACCGCCCTGCACGGCCGCACCCACAGCGACCGCCTCATCCGGGTTGACCGCGCGCGATGGCTGCCGGCCGAACACTTCCTGCACGAGCGACTGGACCTTGGGCATGCGCGTCATACCACCGACCAGCAGCACCTCGCCAATGTCCGACTTGCTCACCTCCGCATCGGACATTGCCTTCTGGCACGGCGCGATCGTGCGCTTGATCAAATCGCCCACGAGCGTTTCCAGCTTCGCACGCGTCAGCTTCAGGTTCAAATGCTTCGGCCCGGACGCATCCATCGTCAGGTAGGGCAGGTTGATGTCCGTCTGCACCGACGAGGACAGCTCACACTTGGCCTTCTCGGCCGCCTCCTTCAGCCGCTGCATCGCCATCGCGTCCTTCTTGATGTCGATGCCCTGGTCCTTCTTGAACTCGGCCGCCAGATAGTTCAGGATGTGGTTGTCAAAGTCCTCACCGCCCAGCAGCGTGTCGCCGTTGGTGGACTTCACCTCGAACACACCCTTCTGAATCTCGAGCACGGAAATGTCGAACGTACCGCCGCCCAGATCGTACACCGCAATGATTTTGTCCTCGCTCTTGTCCATACCGTACGCGAGCGCGGCCGCCGTCGGCTCGTTAATCACGCGCAGCACGTTCAGGCCCGCAATCTGTCCCGCATCCTTCGTCGCCTGGCGCTGGGAATCGTTGAAGTACGCCGGCACCGTAATGACCGCATTCTTGACCGGTGTGTTCAGGTACGCTTCGGCCGTTTCGCGCATCTTCATCAGCACGAACGCACCGATCTGGCTGGGCGAGTAGACCTTGCCGTCGCTGCCCTGCACCCACGCGTCACCGTTCGACGCCTTCACCACCTTGTAGGACAGGTTGGCGAGATCTTTCTTGATTTCGGCATCATCGAACCGGCGGCCGATCAGTCGCTTGGTGGCGTAGAATGTGTTGGCTGAGTTGGTGACGGCCTGGCGTTTGGCCGGCATGCCCACCAACCGTTCGCCGTCCTTGGTGAACGCCACATGGGATGGGGTGGTACGGGCGCCCTCCGCATTCTCGATGACTTTGGCATTTTTGCCCTCCATCACGGCGACGCACGAGTTGGTGGTGCCGAGATCGATGCCGATAACTGCACCCTTCACCTGTTCCGATCTGTAAATAGGAAGATGAAGACAGGGGTGAGCGGAAGCAAGAGGAAAGGGTTCAACCTATTCAAACATCCTTTCTAAACCTTTCTTTGCTTGAGCTTGGGACATTTGAGGACAAAAGTTGCACATTTTCATTTAAAGCGCTTGCCGGTACAATAGACCCTCATGGTTCAAACCGAATTTACGTCATTGTGCACTTAGTCATGGTCAAGGTCAACAGATGAACATTAAATCCTAAACGTCAGGTCACAATAAACCATTCCTGTAAGCCTATTTTTACAAAGGTACATCACAGTTGCCAGGATGCAGCAGGGTACACCTGCAATCTAGAACGTTCTACGCAGCAACACCACCGCAGTGTATCGGCAACTACATACTTCTTCGATCAGCTAACCCTTCTCCTAATTACGCACCAGCAAGTCAGCCCGCACTGCCTAACTACGCGTTATGTTTCAAAATGCCCATTTTCACTGCAGTTTCCTGTCTCGATATTGCAATATTGTAATAACATCCCGTTTGAAATTAGTTTCGCAACCGGGTGTCATGTGCACTTCGGCACCACTTCCTCCTTAATCTATCTTGCTCACGCAGTATTTCATCATACTTACTTGAACCGGGCCAGCACATTGTTGGGCAATGCTCGTCCCTGTAATAGAAATGATCGAACGGTAGAGCTTGTGTTAGTTGCATGAGATTGAGCAATGAGACGAAATTAAAGACTTTAATTTAAATGTACACATATTATTCCTTTTCATACAACAATTCCTTTCCATCGAAAGTTGTGCGACCCCCTTCTCGCATGATAGGGAGAGCGAGCCCTGTTACACAAGCCCTCCCCATGTTTTCTAACCTCACAATCTGCGCCACCACCAGCAGTGCAAGATTGTTCCGGATCGCGAACACGACCGGCACGGAGGCTCGATGTTTTCCCCTCCCTAGCAACCAAACTCTACTTACATTTTGTAGCAAACTGTGGTTTTCCACCAACGTGCGGGACAAATATCTGGCTGCCTTCAGCATTTTCGTTTCTTTCTGTGGGGTCGGTTTTCGGTAACACACACACGCACGTACACGCACTAGGGATTTTGTGGGATCCGCACGCACGGTTCAACGCTGGAGCAAGTTATGATGCAATTGTTTGGAAAATTTTTCTTCCGAACCTCCTCGTGCGTTTGACAGCGCGAATGTTGGTGGGGGGAGAGAACTGTCAAACTGATTTCTAGAATTTACCTCGACGGGACGTTTCCCAAGTGGCATTTTGCAGCGATATCGGCAGGGTGAACGGCTTTTCGTTCTGTTTTTGAGTAAGTTTAGACTTTAACATTTTAGTATAAAAAAGAAAATGTAATTGAAATTATATTTTGTGAGACATTTTGACTCTGTTTTTGTCCTGAGCATCAGATTTTTCCATAGCTTCTGGTTTGCTCAATAGATGGCGTATTATTACTCATCATTATATTGCTGTCCTTTTCTTGCAATGTGTTTCGACAAGCTTTATCCAATCATGACCTCCCAAGAGCCACAAATCCACTAAACGACCACTAAACGGGTTCTAAACGACTAAAGCTCTCTACTTAAACGGAATATAGAAATGCCTCTCTTAGCAGCCGGTAAACGACTGATGCATTCTAAAAATAGCAAAAACAAAGCTGGTGGCGCTCTCTGTTGGTGGGATACCCCAACCAGTGGAGCTTCCTCGCTAGGAGGAGAGCTTTCTCATTTCCTCTGTACTGTTGTATGGTTTCGCATTGAAGTTATGCATCGCTAGAACTATAACGGCGATTCGATTGTTTAAATACTAAACTCCAATGTGTACCATTTGTACAGAAGCAAGTGAGATTTGAATAATTTGATCGTGAGAAAATTTAATATTTCTGGCTTTTAAGCGGTTTCAATTTGTTAGCCAAAATGCCATTTATACCTAACTTGAAGCAAATTGTACTGATATGACATTTAATCTGTCAAATTTAGAAAACCGCGTATCTCCGAATCCGCGTAAGTCGAGAACCGTGTAACTCGAGAACAGACTGTAAATCAAAATATAAATTTTGTTGATACTGCAACAACCACAAGAAACCGTGCCGAATATAAGCGTTGTGCAATCGAAGGCGTGTTATTGTGTGTGATGTGTTATTAAATTGGACAAGAGTAGCTTACACCATCTGACATGTTAACAAGTGGTAGACAGCGGTGTCTATTCAAAACGACTATTGTTCTAAACAAGTGGACAGTTGTTTATGGGACTGGTAAACGCTGTAAATACCTTCTAAGTGCCTTCAAAACCGTTTAATACTGGTAGGGCTTTTATTCGAGTGGAAACTCCTTTTTTTAATACTCATAAAAAAAATCTACAAAATTTATGCAAGGTGTGTAATTTTCAGTTCTCTAAACTATTAGAGCGTTTCTACATACACCGAGAATGCAGCTGAGAAAATAACTGACAGCATGCTTTGACAGCGTCTGACAGCATTTTCGGTGAGAGAATTCTCCTTGGCATGCAAAGAACGATGGAGCTGAGAAAAAATTGAATTGGCAGTTTATAGCGATCGATCAATTATAGTTTGCATTTTTGCTGTCTAATAATCGTAGATATATTATTAAAAAGTAAAAGAAACTTTTTTGACTTCATTTCAGCGATTAAAATGGATTTTTTCAACATCATTTTAAAAGTCTCATCTCGGCGCTTTTCAGAGCTTCTACACACACCAGCGTGAGAAACCGGTTGTCAATTCTCTCACAGCCATCTCTCAGCTGCAGTCTCGGTGTATGTAGAAACGCTCTTAGAGTCATTTTGCTATGAAAATTTTCTATAACATAAAAACGGTAGCAAGTTGAATCAATCTATGCACTGTTATAGAAACTAGATTAGTTTACTCAATTTTCATCAGAACACGGTATAAATATTGGATAACGCATTCAATAGTTATAAGCCTCCAAAGTCGCAGGCTACCCGGGTAGCCCGCTTGCGTGGAAGATGATGTTTTTTTTCGTTTTTGGTTGCCAGTTACAGGGTTAAAATAAATTCCACACTCAGTACACTGTAAATTATGTCCATCCATTCCCAAGCAGCATTTTGTGCCCACAGCTGACAGCATCCGTGTCGGTGATGTCAAAATCATCCGTCTGATTCGCTTTGTTGTTTTTTTCGAACCTGTGTGTGTGTCAGATACGTTCTACAAAAGGGAAGGCAAGCCCGCAGAAAAAACACGGAACTACACGGTCGGAAAACGACCTTCTTTCTCCGTGTGTTGTAGATTTCTTTATTGTTTTTTGTGCGTGTGCATTTTATTTCCCCAACCCAATTGGACAAGCTGTGATTAGCGGTGCAGGTTCGCCGCCGCACCCTTCCGTGAAGAAAAACGCACCAAAGCTCGCACAAACAGCAACAACAACGACAACAGCCCATCATCATGGATCCGGATCGCATTCTGGCAACGTTCAAGATATTAATAATCGGCGAAAGCGGAGTTGGAAAATCTAGGTATGTTTTTCTTCTTTTTCCCTGCCTCCGTTTGTGGTAGAGCTCCTGGGCCAGCTCCCGGGCTCCACGTACAGTGAGTAATCGGACCCAAAAAACATGTAAACAATGACGTCATGGTTCCTCTTTCACTCCGCGAATGGCGCACTTACCATATGATATGGTGTTGTGTTTGCCCTTGATACCCCCCCCCCTTTCTTCCCCAGTCTTATGCTACGCTTCACAGAGAACGACTTCGACAGCGATCAGGCGCTCACGATCGGGGTCGACTTCAAGACGAAGATGCTCGACCTGGACGGGGTGAAGGTGAAGCTGGCGATCTGGGACACGGCCGGCCAGGAGCGGTTTCGCACCCTGACGCCCAGCTACTATCGGGACGCGCAGGGGGCCATCCTCGTGTACGACGTCACCAAGCCGGACACGTTCCAGAAGCTCGAGTCGTGGCTGAACGAGCTGGAAATTTACGGCACGCGCAACAACATGGCCAAGATGGTGGTGGGCAACAAGATCGACCACCCGAACCGGGCCATCGGGCGGGAGGAGGGCTTCCGGTTCGCGAAGAAGCACCGCATGATGTTCATCGAAACGTCCGCGAAGACGAGCGAGGGCGTGAAGGACGCATTCGAGGAGGTGGTGCGCAAGGTAAGGTGGAAACGGGTGGGAGGGGGTGTATTATGAAAGGATTTGTTGCTGATGTAATTCGCTCTGTTTTTTTGCGCAGATTATGGAAACGGACGGACTTTGGGAACGGAACGACTACGGCGATGGTGGGGTCGATCTGCACGGCAATCGGGCGGCGGGAGCGGCCGGTTCGTGTTCTTGTTAGCTTCCCGCTATCGCTGCCATGCTTTCGTGTAAACCCCCTCCCCCCCATTTTCCTATGCTCGTCACCGCATCATGATATTCAATGCAACATTAACTGGTACCATTTAAACAGTTAAGAGGGTCATCGTTTGAGTTTAAGTTGAACGTGTTTTTAATTTTGTTCCGTGTTTATAGGTAAAATATTTTTAGCACATATTTAATCACCCAGCCTCCCCTCTCCGCACAGCGCGCGTGTGTGTGTCTTTGGAGAGGGGGTAGCGGATAAGGATGTAAAACACTAGGTGAAAATAAAAAGAAAAAAAAACGTTAAGATCACCTTAAAACCATTCCACCTTTACACTCGAAAAGGAGAGGAAGTAATGAGAAAATGGAAACCCAAACTGAACGAAAGTGTGGCCAATGGGTTTTCCCACTGTGCGAGGAAAATTCCGAACAGCAAACGAGAACCCGCAGCCCTTCGGCCCGATTTGCCGAGAAGAGAAGCCGAACAGCAGCCGAACCGACCGGACACACGGACGAACGAGCTGCGTAACATCAGCAGGGAAGGGTTTTTGGAAATGACGGATGGGGGTGAGGAAGGCTGCAATGGCCAAAATATAATAATGCCGGGTCGTAGGGAAAATTCCTTCACACGCTCGGGCCCATCTCGGGCATTCAGTCTCGACGCTGCACGGACGGACGGACGGACGCAATATTACAGCACAATCGACCACAACGACGAGGACGACGTGTTGCGAATGTCGCATTGGATTTTCGCCATCAAAGGCGGCCGTTGGTTGCTAGCACGCTCGGTCACGGTCTAGGCAGGCAGCAGATATAGGTGGAAAAGGGAAACGTTCGGCCAGACCTAGGGGAGGGAGTGGGAGCAAAATTTAACTGCGCACGTGTGTCTGTGTGCATGTGAAGTGAACATCGTGAACGCGGAGCCTTCTTGTGGGTGTTTTGGCTAAAGCGAGGCCGACGGAAAAAGCGAAAAACCAAAAGTGAAAAAGCTCCGTCGCAAAAGCCCCCCTTTTTTCTAGGCAGGATAACATAACACGAATGGGGCGTTGACGTGTGCGAAACCTCAAGATCAAAGTGTGGATAATCTGTGATAATAAATCGGTCCTGTCGGGATTGGACCCTTGATTCGATGTTTGATGTCGGGAAAGCAGGCGTGAAAAGTGCGTAAAAACTGTGTGTGTGATATCCAGTAGTAGACCATACGGACGCCCCAGCTCCCAGCTGTGGTTATTATTACATCGCCCTTGTCTGCCCTGAGAAACAGGATGCCGACCGGATGATACTTCCTTGTTGGTAAATGTTGCCCCCGCCGTCCCCGTACTTGGCACCGTGCCATATGACCAGTGCACCAGTGCACACGCCAAGTGCCCCGGGGAGCCCCACAGCAGCAGCAGCTAATCGATATTCGAGCGGGTTCCGGTTGGCGAGCGAGTAGGATAGAGCAGGACCGCTTGCAACACCAGCGGCCTCTCATTTTCGTGCCGAAGCCAGTGGCTCACCAGCGGCACGAGGAGTTTCGGTGTCGGAATTGACTCGTTTGTATGGTCACATAGAAAAGCAGAAAAACGGAGAGATTATCTTGGGAGTGCCAAAAACTGTGTGTGCGTGTGGAAAGTTTTGCGCGACTTCCGGTAAGACGGTTTGTCGATTATTTGTAGCTTATCGTTGTCTGGCAGGATTTTGTGACAAGAAAAATCAAAACGCATCCAGTCATAATCAAGGCGTTCAGGAGGTGTCCCCCTTAAGCTCGTGTGTCCCTGCGTGCGTGTGTGGTATTGATTCAACAGGACAAAAAAACACACACACACTCACTGTTCCGAGATTTTCGGTCCTGATTTGGAGTTAAGGACTTCATCAGCAACAACACCCGACGGAACGGACGGACGACGCTACTAACCGTGTCAACTGGTCCGGTACCCAGTAGCCAGGCGTGTGACACAAGGTAAATAAGAGACATAAAGCGTGAATTAGTAGGCAAACAAGGCACTGCTGCAACTAAATTATGCAGCAGTATGCCCAGTGACTTGTTTTCCCCCTGTTCCACGAACCTTCCAAACCTTCGTGTAACCTGTCCCCAATTGTGACTTTTGAACATTCTAGAGACATCATGCCAAGGCGCTTAGGTCTGTTTTTAATCCCATTAATTAATTACACAGAAAAACGGGCAAGAACTGTACGCACCACGATTGTCGGCTAATCGCGTTCGATCCTGCAGCGAAAGCATGATTTCCACTTTTTCGTGTGTTTCGCACACGTGCGAAAACTTTCCCAGAAGGGGGCCAGAAATAGACATTCGGGGAAACTGTCGTTGTCGGGGAAAACAGGCCTGATTTGCTGAGTTAATTGTGACAAAACATATGCCTTGCAAGAAAGAAAGGGGCTGTGTGATTGTTACCAAAGCCTTTTGGTGCAAAATTCTACGATTCTCATTGACCCCCGCCACTGGCAATGGCGTGCTAAAGGTCCGTACGAATTGCAATTATGTCGAACGGCGGATTTGTTCGTATTACACTTTGCTTTATCCTTTCTGCAGATGTCTGCCGATTATTGGAGGTGTTTAATTAGACGCTTCGCTGGAAACGTGAAATACTGCGAAATGGTTACTTTTGATGCCAGACTTAGAGGTTTTCTAGTAACTTTTTCTGCTAGCTGGAATCAACGAAAAATAATCATTCTGGAATAACGAGCATTCATATGCAGCTATTTCGATAAGTTTATTCAAATAAGTTAAGAATTGTACTCTTCATATATCGTATTTCTCATGGTACGGAATACTTGAACTTTTCATTGGTAAATTTGCTGAGCTACGATGCAAAGTATTTTGTAGAGGACAAGACCCATTGGAACCATCTTGCCTGATCTATTACTAACCAGGAACTGATATTTTAGTTTATTCCAGCCGTAGAACGTATTACCCCAGTCCAGTAGAACACTCGTTACACAACTTAGCTGAGGATTGACTATCCTATTACCCGTAAACCAAATCCGTCACAGGTAGTCCACAGAAGTCAATTAGTGCCTTATGGCCGGAATAGATCGACTAACGTTATGGTGACAAATCGAAAAGAGAAGAAAATGAATTGATACAACGGTTACACAATTCTTGGAATTGGATCCTCAAAATAATATCTTCCCTGGTTTCGAGCATTTGCTGGTTGTCTCAGGACCCTGTACCTATCTGGGGACAGACTCATATTCAACCTATCGAAGTCATCTCTCAAGGTCTAGGTCAGATCAGGCTTCTCCAATCCTCAAGTTATACATTAAGGCAATTTTGGAATCTTTAAAGAATTTTTGGAACATTCTGGATGACATCAAGAAGGAAATTGTATAACTCTTTTTGGTTGCCATCAATACATTTAAAGGATCTTCTTTAGAAGATAGACAGTAAACAGACGTTGGTGGTGTGCTCCAATTAATGTAAAAAAGCACCACTAACAAAAAAAGACAAAAGTCCCCATTCTTAGTCTATCTCCATGCGTAGCGAGCATCCATAAATCATGCATGCATACACCCGCGCCGGGTGACGATGCTTCCATAACCGACTATCAATAGAGTATACGGGGAAAGGGAAGGGCGATGGTGTAAAAATATATCCACCACAATATCCCATTAGGCACGAACGCCTGCCACGGCTTTCATGCATATCAACCGGTATCGCGCACCGTCCATCTCTAGAGCTCTGCAACCGCTCACTACATCCTTTCATAGGAAACTGGAACAAAAAACTGAAACCTTCCGATTATTACCGTGTCCATAAAAAAAGGACACACAGTGGCTCTACTTAATAATCCATACATCGCGATTAGCAGTGAAAACGATTATAACTATTGAGCCCGGTGCCCGGTGTCGCATCATTCTGGGGAAATTGATTGGCATTAATCCGTTGTCGCAGCTATTCTAAATTTAAACTCCCAGGCTCAGGTAGCCCGGTTGATAGCTCATTTGTATTCACCCGCTGCTGGTTGGAAGTTGTAGGTTGGGGAAGGGCTGGTATATTACTACACACACAGCATGGAGCCTACACCTACCAACTACATCCAATGATCATAAAGCATCAGGCATCCGCTCTGCGTTTATTCCAGACAACTCCACCCCGGTGCGTCCCGAACTCGAATGGCGTCACAGAAAAGCACCGCCTCCACCTCCACCACCACACCGGCGCTAGCGGTAACGAACCGTATCCTGCGCTCGCCGTCGCACGAAAGCTTCTCCACCGACCTGTCCCTGATATCGATTTCCGTGTCGTCCATGAACTCGGAGGCGACCAGCGTACTGAACCGGTCCAGCTGCAGCCTGCTCAACCGCACGATGGAGGAAAAGCTCGGCAGTCTGCTCAATCCAAAGGATAGCAAAAGGAATCGGTATGAAAGGAACTGAGGGGGGGGGGAGGCTTTGAGCACTACATATATCTGGGAGTTGTGATTTCTAAAGTTTCTTTCAAATTCTGAAAGTAGGTCCTCCACCCTGACCGAGCGCTGGAACGAAAGTAACGATCTCATCCGGAACTGTGCCACACTGTCGGCCGCACTGGGCATCCACAAGAGCTTCAGCACGACCGACATCTATCAGCTGCCCTCCGATCAGCACCAACTTGGCCGTCTGTCCTCGTCGGAGCTCGCGCTCACGCCCTTCCAGAAGGTCGGATACCTTTTCGATCACTCCCGGCTGGAGCATGCGTCCCGCTCCTACTCGACCTGGGTAGCGGTCGGTGAGCTAGCGTCCACGTCGCAGCTTCCCTCCCCGCACGGTGGCCAATCGGCCGGCCAGGTACCGACACTGACCACGACCAACCCGCCCGCACCGAGCTTCACCGTAACGGACCTGATCAGCTCGGTCAACAAGAAGATACGGCAGAACTACATCCGCCGCCGGCTGTTCACGACCTACCGTGCGCTGGAGCGACTCTCCCAGAGCGAGTTCAACCTCGACCGGCTGGAGGCGGCCGCCTTTGCCGCCACCAATCCGGGGCCAACCGAGCTGATCGTACCCTCGACCAGCCTGTCCAATGCGTCCGCCTCGCCCGTGGGTGGAAAATCGACCAGCTCACCGGCACCACCGGGTGGTGGTGGTGTTGGTGAGGCACTCGCGGACCATCCCGGTAAAAAGACAAGCGGAGGTGTTGCTCGCGGTGTACACCACGGTCCGAAGAAGCATCTCACCTTCCACGACATTGAGAACGAGCGGGGCAAACCACTTTCCAAGTACGAGCGGCACATGCTGATCTTCAACTGGCTGCACACCATCGACGATACGGCGCTCGAGATCGAGAACTGATCTCCGCAGGAGCTCCCGGGAGGAGGAGGAGGAAGAGGAGGACGCGACCCAAGTCTCTTCTGCACAAAAGAGTAAGATTTATTTACCCATACTCACACAAAGAGAGGGAGAGAGAGAGAAGGAAGTAAATGAGCCTAGAATAAGTCCTCGTCCCCATCAAGTTTGTCTCGTCCTGCTTTTACAAAGTGTCACAAAGTGCATTCGGAGTTCGTGCGTGTGTTGTAGTTTACTTGAGGTTTAGCTGATGTTTGGTGGAATGGTCGTTACGAGTACTCTTCACTTCTGTAAGGGGAAAGCTTCTTCTCTTTTGGAATACTTCTTATTAACTGTGTTATTTTCTACTAATCAGTGTGCAATCAAGGGAATACCTCCAATGTAGGAAAAACTACTTCTATACGATATGTGATGTCTTCTACGTAACGTATTAAGTTATATTTGCTGTGTCTCTTAGGATTTTAGTTGATCGGTTCCAAGAGAACTAGTTTTTCTTTTTTCTATTTTTATAAATTAAAGGCAAAAGTGTGTAGGTATCTGCTTAACACTCTGGCCCTTTTTCGCCGCAAACACAACCAACTACAGTAAACGAGAATCGTCCCCAAAAAAATATGATGCCAATTAAGCAGTTTAAAACGATACATATAAAATGTCTTCACAAGGACCGAAACCACGGGCGTATCATACACCCAGAATACATATGTCTTCTTGATGGTTAACGTTAAACACTCCCAAGACACTACCACAGTTACAGTAAAAACCAATTATAAAAAAAACTTATCACTAAAAAAAGACAACCAAAACCAACCAAACAAAAACGGCAACCCGAACAACAGTAACGTAGAGTGTAGTAACCGTAACGCGCAGTAACGTAACGCTTACTAAGAGGGGTAACGCGCTTGTTCGCTCGCTTTATAGCGTCGCTAAACGTGTCTGCAATGCAGCAACAAAACATTAACAAATAAACGCATCTATTTTACGAAAAGGCTCCCTTTTCCACATATGAATGTGCATGTGTTTGCTGCTGAACAGTAAACGCAAAGCGAGCCAAAACCTTGTCACTGTTGAACGTACTAAAGTACTATAGTAAAGGGTATAGAGACGCGGGGGCCTGTGTAGTGTGAGCGCTCTGCAGGTCATCGGTGTTATCGGTTACAGTTTTCCCGTTGTTGCCATCGATGTTTTTACTTGTTGTGAAGGATTACAGGTTCTCAGATTTCCCCCCGTTCCCTTAATCGTCCTAACTGCGTGGTGGAAGCATGCACTAGACATCCACTACCGCGCAGCAATCCCCGCCACATTTTGCAATTTTTGCCATCGTTTTTTTCCACAAACGAACCACACGTCGCTGGTGTTTTGATACCGTACTTCTTTACATTAAATAGACTTTAAAATCGATTAGATAGAGCAGATTTCACATTTTTGGATAGTAGAAAGACGGCGGCGGCGGCAGCGGCAGGAGCGTCCGTGACATGTTAAGTGGCTTTTTGCTTCAAAGTGGCATAATTTTAAACCTAACGAGGAACCAATAAAAATAAAAATATAATAAACCAATATGGCCAATAATAGGCACAGCGAGTATGACGATGCAGCTTAATTGTCGCGAATTGATGATGTGAGGCAAAATAGAAAGAAAGTATTGGCGCGATTAGTATAGGATTTGCTGCATGAAAGCTAAACGAGAAAAAGCATTACACACTAGGAAAAAAACTAGAATGAATAAGAGACAGTTTGGTCAAAAAGAGAGCGGATGAGCTTATGTTGGTTGTTCGCCTGGTGTCGTAAATCGAACCCATCCATGTGAGCATTATTAAATGTCGTATTATGCTGCAACAAGTTTTACAGGCTATCGTATTAAAAAAAAAACACACAAACAAACAAACAAAACTACCCTTACAATACTGCAAAAATACCAATCGCGTACCCCGTGTAAATAGGAATCACTTAAAAATAGGGGGAAAAACAATTCTAACAATAAATTCTTACAACATTCAAAACGGTGGTCTCATCGGATGCGTGTTCTCTTCTCCGTTGTATCACACTGAATGATGTGAGATTTTTAATCAATTTATTTCCCAAAATTCGAACGTCGTTTTTTGTGTAGTATAAAATTACTCCAACAGCTGCTACTAACTGCCCTATCGGAAAGGTAGGTAAGCGCGTGTACTTCTCTTCCCTTTCTGTCTGTGTTCTGTGTTTAGCTGTTTATGTCTAAAAACGTCTCTTGTCTCACTTTATAATACTTTGTATTGTTTTGCAACTATCGCTCTTCTACTACAGCTCTTTTGTTGTTGTTATTGTAGCAATCGCACCTAATACAACGATTACACTCTGTTCGGCACATTTCGGTTTTATGTATAAGTGTCGGTGTGATTGTGTGTGTGTTTTACACACACAAGGAATGTTTCCTATTACCAGAGGAGATTCTAATCCGATCGGACAAGACGAAAACAGGAGACAGTCTCATAATGTTTCGCAAAAACCAGTACAATGAGCTACAGATTGAGCGCAATAGCGAAAAAAGGTCTAAACCCGCATTTTGACTGCTTTTTTTCGTACAGTCTTTGTTAATTGACGTGTGTGGAGTGGTGGTGAGATAAAGCTAGTTAAGCTCCAATACTTTCTTCCGAGTGAATGAGTTTCGTTCGTTTCGGTGTTTTTGTTTTATACATTTGAAATACAGGAAAGGCCACAGGGGTTAATATCTAATACACGTTAAAATACGCCGCACTATCAGCAGCTCATCACTGCACCTGCACTAATTGTGTAATAACAACGTTTCGTTTCACTCGCGCTTCTTTAAATATAACATTTTAACTGGAAAGTGTTACTTAACTCTCGCGTTCGGTGTTATAAAAATGCAACTGTTCAACTCCTAATAAGTAAGGGTAAGCGGGATTATACAAATGTTAAAAACAAAACATATTACAGAAACATATCCTAACAATGGCCCCTTTCCTGTTACGCTTGCCAGTTTATACGCGGAAACCATTTAAGTTTTTATTTATTGGTTTCATTTTGGGGATCAAATAAAGAAGGGAGATTAAAGTTAAAAGTTTAATCCGTTCAACTAAATACTGGAATGTCGTAGCTAAATACTAGGCTCATGTGTTACAGCTACCAGTTGT
Source organism: Anopheles arabiensis (assembly GCF_016920715.1). Lineage (NCBI taxonomy): Eukaryota > Metazoa > Arthropoda > Insecta > Diptera > Culicidae > Anopheles > Anopheles arabiensis. The sequence continues at coordinate 66,660,319 of NC_053518.1, read as the reverse complement.
GTTAAGCAGATTCAATTGATTCGTCCGATTCGTACGTAGTGTAACGCATTACACCCTAAGTAACACGTCGTTATTGTATGTGTATCCTCAATGTTTCGATGTCGCTGGGTAAACTATGTACAGCAATAATTCGTTTAAGATGAAACCATACGTAACGAACAGAAGGAAAGCGATTCTTTTCGCTTAACAATCCTTTCACTTCCCGCTAAAAACCCTTCCCACAAATAAATGCAACAAAATGTCTTACTCACACGGGTCGTTTGCCGCGCCCACTACTGTTCTCATGCTCAGATGTGCTTTACGAGCATTCGTTTTCGATGTGCAAAACTCCGTTTGCCGTTTTCCGCTTTCCCGGAAACAAGCAGAGTGCTAGAGAGAGGAGATTCTTTTGGTTGGCTCTGGAATGGCGCTGGAATGGCTCTGGAATGGCAATTCCCGGCCTCAACAGTTACTGTGCCGGGCGCCACGCATCAGCGGCACGAGCAGCGACGGTGGCCCGGCCTGCCGCAGGAACGGATGGGCGAGCAGCTCCGCGGCCGTCGCACGCTGCACCGGATCGCGCACCAGCATCCGGTCGAGGAAGTTCTGCAGCCGGCTGGACACTTTGTGGGAGTTTTTCAGCTTTGGCGGTGGCATGTCGCGGATGCGGCGCATCGCTTGCAGCGGCGGCTCGTTGAAGAACGGTGGCTCACCGTCTATCATCTCGATCACCATGATGCCGAGCGACCAGATGTCTACCTCCGGGCCGTACGGCAATCGGGAGATCACTTCCGGCGACATCCAGTACGGTGTGCCGACGAGTGATTTACGCTTCGGCAGCTCCTGCGACACTTGCGCACAAAAGCCAAAGTCGGACAGCTTGACGCGCCCGTCCGAGGCGAGCAGAATCGAGTCAGACTTGATGTCTCGATGGATGACACCCTGTGGGGTGGCAGGAAGAAGATGGAATGGTTGAATTAGATTTTATTTGAGTTTGTATTGCAATTTTTTTAAGAAAATGCCTCACCTGTGAATGAAGATACGAGAGCGCTTTCAGGCACTGCTTGCACACGGTTGCGATTTGCTCCTCGTCCATGCGCGAGTGGGTCACAATGTCGGTGAGTGCACCGCCCTCGAGGAACTCCATCACCACCCATAGCTCGTCGTTCACCAGGAAGCTGCTGTACGTTTCCACAATGTTCGGATGGTGGTAGTCACGCATAATGACGACCTCGTTGAACAGCAGTTCCCGGCGCTGTTGCTTCCGCAGGTCCATCTGCTTCACCGCCACTTGGCGTCCTGTGTATGGTGGGAAAGGGGAGTTGAAAGTAAACAAAAGCGATTAATTAAAAGCCATTCCTGTCATTGGATTGGCGTTCTGTTCACCAAACAGAAACGTACCGGTTGATTTGTCCGTCGCAATGCACACCGTGCCGGTCGATCCTTCGCCGATTTTGGTGTAATTTTCCAAGTTTTCACGCGGATCGCCGGCCGACACCACCATCTGCAGCGCGGCACGGAACTGAACACAAAGGCGGGATGGGGAGGGAAACACAAATCAATAATCAATTAAAAGTGTGTGTGTTTTCATTAGGAAAACAAAACAAAACGATGCCCGTACCTGCTCGTGGGTAAGCCTTTGCTCCGTTTTCACCGGTGGCTGCTGCTGGCTCTGACCGCTCTGCGTGGTGGACGCGGTACTCTGCGCGACGGACACATTGCCCCCGCTCGAGCTGGAGGCCCGCGAATTGCTCTTGGCATTGCTGATGGAGTTGTTGTTGCTGAACATGTGGTTCGGGTCGGTCGCTACGGTCGGAGCGCCAGTGGACGACGACGACGACGGGGATGGCATCTTCTGATGGTTGTGCACCATCGCATTGTGGTTATGGTGATGATGGTGATTTGGCATCTGATTATTGCCGCCCATCTGTAATGGCGTCGGTTGCATTTGTTGCTGTTGCTGCTGCTGCTGCTGCGCTCCATGATGGTGAGCATGCTGATGATGATGGTGCAGACCGGACGGGGACAGCTGCGAACCGGAGGCTTGCGGGCCGGTGTTACCACCCTGCACGCCCATCATTTGATGATGATGGTGGTGATGGTGATGACCCGGCGGAAGATGGTTGCCATTGTTAGCGTCGCTCAGATGACCGTGCGGGTCCTGTTGTTGCTGCTGTTGCTGCTGCTGTCCGGGATGGTTCTGTCCCTGTGGTTTGCTGTGTAATGGAGGTGGTGGACCACCGCCACCAGCACCCTGGGCCATTCCGGGGAAGCTGTTACCGGCCTGCATCGGGCCAGGATATGGTGCTGCATTCGGGTAGCCGCCGGGCCGCTGCATTCCATCCGAACCGGTGGGGGAGGATTTTTGCGATCTAAAAATAAACACAAAATGCTTTTAGTACGGTATGCGCGTGTGTGTGTGTGTGTGTGTGTGTGAGGGTGTTTTGATGGGCAATTTACATTCTAAACAATGTAGATGCGTGTCCCAACAAATAGAAACATTAAGTTTTTTCCATTAAGATTTTTGGACCCTGTATCAACAAAAAACGTCGCTTCCCTCCTAAAACACACAAAGGTTAACCAACATTCGGTTTCGGTGTGCTCATATGATTGACAAACAAGGAACACACACAGCTCACATCCAGTGAAAACAACCTCTCCTTCCTTTCGATGTGGGAACGAGGCACAATTAAGCTCTTATTTTTTAAAACTCCCACACCACGTTTACGGGGGGAGGTTTATAGCATGAAAACAAACGCTGCTCCTCCCTTTTTCCAAACAAATCGAACGCCCGGTAGAGTGACGCAAGAGCGCTCGTGAGTCCATTAGACCGTGCGGTGTCCAGCCAGAACGGAGGAAATGGGGATGAAAGTTTGTTGTGCCGGCGCAAGGGGGCAGGAATATGAAATTGAACACCCGGCCACCATCGACGCTTGCCACGTTCCGGTTCATTGCTGTCCTTTGCTTGGGCAAACGCGCAAGCGGTGTTATCCATCCCGCAAGTTCCCGTTCCAGCGACCAAACAGTGCATGTGCAAGTGCTGGCCACGGATGAATGCACATCTGGCCGCAGCAGTAAGACGACAGCCAGGAAAAAAACAGGAGGAGACACGATCAATGCATGATGAGCGCGCTGGTGACTCTGGGAAACGGACTGCATCTACTGTTTTAGAGAAAATTAGGTTTTCCCATTACTGTGCAGGGAAGTGTTACAGGGGTTTTCCAAGTCAATTTCGAATGTGCACATCGTTATTAATCAACTGTACGATGATTTTCAACAGCGGTCATACAACATTGTATTTGCATCATAATAAAATTTCCGTTCTTACACATGATTTTCAACACATCACAAAAAGAACAGTCAAACTCAATCCAGCTTGAAACGCGTTGAAAATCATAAGGAAGAACTGATACAGGTTATTAAAAGAAACCCCTGTAAATTATTGTGATGCAAATACAACAATTGACAGCTGTTGAAAAACATCTCCCAAGCAAGCAAAGAAGGGTTGACACGGAAAACCCTGTAAAACTGATGATGGGAGCTCAGAATCGGAACTACTCGGTTCGGATTCCATGTTTGACATAAATTTCGGAGCCGAATCCGATTCTGAAATCGATTCTAATTCCGGAGCCGACTCCAATTTCGGAATAGACTCTGGAGTCAAAATCGGGCCGAAAATTGCTATCAGCACCGGAATCGGAATCGGAATTGGCTCCGGTATCAGAGTCAATTATAGAATTGAAATCAGAAGTTTAAGAAACGAAATCAGACCCGGAATCTCCATAAGAATGGATCGTTTACAAGTAAATTTGGATTCTTGACGACTATCGATACAACCGTTATTGAATAGTTGTGATGGGTAAATACCTTTTTTACCCGAAGTCGGATCGATCTGACTACGGTACCCATCGGAGTCGGAATCGGAGTTACTCCGGACTGTTTTAGCGGGGCGGGGGAGGGGGGGGGTCTTGAGCACGAGAACATCTCCGGACAATTCAGGACTGATCCGGATTCGGCGTCGATGACGAATCCGGATCAGTCCGGAATTGTCCTAATGCAAATAAAAAAATACTCGCCCAGACTCTACTGGACTCTTTCAATCTTATTCAGACCCATCCTGACTCATCCGCAATCATCCGGACTGATCCGAACTGATCCGAACTAATCCGGAGTCGAATCCCGTTATGAACCGGAGTCGAATTCGGTTATGAACCGGAATCGGTTTCATATTTTGCTCATCGGAGTCCGAGTTGATCCATGACTCCGCTTCAGATTACCCATCACTACTACATAGGATCCAAACGCCTATTCCTATCGAGAAACCGACATCGAGTTTGATTCCGGCGGAGTCGAACTACGATTGTGATGGCGGAGTCGACTCCGATTCTGTAACCGATTCCTTAGCCCATTCCAGAACCAATTGCGGAACCGGTTCCTACGCCGATAAAGATTCCCGAGCCTATTCCAGAAACTGATTCTGGTTTGGTCTGATCTGGTGAGCTATTCGGAATCAATTCCGATAAAAACTTCGTGTTCCCACCGCTAGTTTATTAAAATAGTTTTAATTATTAATAATTAATTTAAATAGTTTTAATTTCAATTTGAAGGTAATTGTCATAAACTGTTGAGATTTCGTCCTGGGATTGTTTGTTTAAAGTTGCTGCCCTTATCTTTTTATTAGCCATTATCCAAATATTAGGTTGCCAATTAGATTTTGAAAAGATTTTTTTTTATTTTACAGTACAATTAGTATATGTTTCAAGTCAGTATTGCAAAGAAATCATAGTATTTTGCGCACAAAATAAGAAATTGCGCATTAACTTTGCATCTACATGTGGTTACCAACGGCAAATATTGAATAAGATTTCATAAAACTTATTAAACATATTTTCAAACAACTTACAGTTTTGCATAAAAGATAAGAAAATGTATTACTTTGAATTGACAATTTAGCTGCTCTGTACTTTCCATACCAATATCTGTCGAATGCGCCCAGTAAAACAGCAACCACGTGCTGTAATAACATGAAGGCTCAAGATAAGGCTATCGACTAACAAAAAAAAAAACAGTAATTTTACAATGCTTTTTAACATGATCAGACTTCATTTGGTCTCCTCCACCATCATCACGATAAGCACGTATTCCGGAGGGACTAGTGGGTCAAATATTAATTCACACCGTTTGGCGTGACTCCACCACAGCCAGCCAGCGTGCTAGTGGACCCTATAGGGCTGCTGCCAGCCGCTTCAAAGATTTTGAATTCCAAATCACTCTAAAGCGATTGACACGGAGCAGCAGCAGCAGTAGCAGTGGAGGGAGAGAGAGAAACAGAGAGAAACTGAAATGGAGCTGGTGCTGCTGGGAGCGGCAAATCGAATGTGCTATTTTGAGCCGAAAACGTGTCCGGCGTAAGCAAAACATCGCGTGGCACGACTTCAAATGACCAAATCTTTTACCGGTTACCGTCACCTCACCTGCCTTTCTCACCCCCCCTGGTCGGTAGTTTCATCTCTTCACACATACACGTGACCAGAAAGCATTAATTACAACACGCTCGTTCTAGAGGCTCGTAGCTTTCTTTCTTCCCTTTCCCTGCGTGCCCTTTTTGTGTTTACTTTCGCGCGAGGCGGTGGCTTTTAAATATTTAATAAATTGTGTTAAGCTTTGTCTGGGTGTAGCTTTACAAAAAAAATCTAATTTTCGCATCCCTTTTTCGGGAGTGGACGCGCGTGAAATTCAATTTTAACGTCACCTTCCAAAAAAAAAAGAAGAGACAGCAGATCAGGAGAATGTCACAGCCACAAACATTGTCCCCCGGCACCAAACGGCGTCCAAACGGCTGGCCGTGTGTAGCTAATTAGATTACACAACTGATGAGGATGGATGTGTAAAAAGCTTCCCCTCATGCCGGAGTGAAATGCCGTTGAGGGAACAGTAAAGAGAGAGAGAGAGAGAGATGGAGAGGGGGCCGAACGACATTAGTTTCTACTTTCGACTTTCCTTGATTGACATTGCGCTTTGGCTGCGATTGCTCAATTACGTATCAATTACTAGCCGTTCTGTTGTTTGTGCAGGGTGGTGGTGTGTCAAGTGCTTCCGGCGTTTTTTTGTATTTTTCGTTAGTTCCGGTTCATTGATTACGAACTGCACCGATCACTGTTTGGCAGGTAGAGAATAGGTAGGGATTGTTTTGGTAAATTGAACCCATACAGATGGGATAATTGAATTTAAGACAAACTATGATTAATTTAAAAACAAACAACTGACATTAATTATTTGAAAAAAATATTAAATAAACATTGGAGAGCTGATTTACAGAAATTGGAGGGCAAACATACAACCATTTCATCAATTATTCAACAAAACAGAAGCATTACAGGGTTTCCCACGATTTATTGGTTGGTTCCCATCAATTTTTGGTGGGTTCCCATATTTTTTTGGTGCGTTCCCACGATTTTTTGGTCGTTTCCCAGAATTTGTTGGTCCAATTGTATTGATATCCAATTGGAAAATACCAATAAAATATGGGAACGAACCAAAAATCTATAGGATACGACCAAAAAATCGTGGGAACGCACCAATAAATCATGGGAACTGACCAATAAATCGTGGGAAACCCTGTAAATGACAAAAATTCTCCACACCATGTGCAACACAAAAAACACAACAGCTAAACAAGTCATTAACCCGTTTTGCCCTTTAAACATTGCACTTTAAGCGCAGCAGATGTGCCTTAGCATGGCTAGGAAAAGCATCTTGTACAAAGAAAAGGTGTCGCGCAATTTGTGTCTTTGCTCCCCCTCCCTTCCCATTCAGAGAAGCGCGGCGTCGTTGCCTAGTAGCCAAACGGAGAAGCCCTCATCCGCTCTGTCATGGCTGGCTGAGCAACCGATAGGCGTCTTTGCGTTCTATTTCCGCAAAATGGTTACGCGGCTGCACACGGAGATCTGGGCCATGCAGCAGCCGCGCCACCGGATGCAATCAGAGTCGCTTTGCCATCGCATTTCCACTCCCTCTCTCGCTTCCAGTGCAGCTTCGAGCCCCGAGAAGGCAAAAGACAGAGGAAATGGAGAAGAAAAAAAAAGCATCTAAAAAAGAAAACAGAGTCAAAGTTTAATGTGCATTGCGGCCCGGTGTTGGGTGAACAAAAAAAAAAGCAATGGATATGATAAAAATCAAAACCACACCCTTTCTCCACACCGCCCCCCGGGAACCCCTCGCAAACGCAAACAAACCGCGCGCACATTCTTGGAGGTAAACAACAACACATTCCACTGCGCACTACGCGTTGTTTGATGGCCTCCCTGGACGTTCGCGGGGCGTTTCTTGGTGTGTCGTTGCAGCGCATCTCACACATTCCAACAAAGTCTACCACCAAACACACTTTTAATGTTTGTTTACACACAGCGCTTCTTGGATCGATTGTGCCCCCAAATGCACCTCGTGTGGCCTCTGCATTTCCCTAACCACAGAAACGGAGAGAAAAGAAGCATTACAGGGGTTTCCAGGGGTTCTCATAGTTGTGGGACACTTCCTTGACTCTTTCTTATGGGAATTGAACTTCATAAGATGGCAATTGGACTCTATGTCATCCTACTTGAAAATTCCTATTGGATATGTCCAATAAGGGTGCTATAGTCCCATTACACATTACATTAAGTTAATTTCACGTAAGAAGGTGTCAATTAAGTGTTCCACAGCTATGAGAACACCTGAAAAACCCTGTAAGCCCGACCCTCCCCGCCTATGAAATCGAAATTTGACCACACTGCCCCGCAGGCAGGCAGGTCCGTACCATTTGGCGTCGTAACATAATCCGGTTCTGTGTCGCATCTACCACTCACCTGTTATGATACAGCGAGGACGTTTCCGTTAGCACACTGACCGGATTGGTGAGGTTGCCGTTCGAGCCCGTCGTCCCGTTCAGCGAGGCCGCGTTGGACAGGTTGCCACCGTTCATATGTGGAGCAATTGCATGGCCTGCTGCTGCTGCTTGTACATTCCCGCCAACGGCGCCTGCTTGATGTGGATGCATGTGGTGGTGTTGCTGCTGCTGCTGTTGCTGTTGCATGTGGTGCATATGCATTTGATGCTGTGCCATCTGCTGCTGCTGCTGCTGCTGCTGCTGCTGAAGCTGTTGATGGTGTGCCTCGAAGTTGTTGTTAAAGTTCGTCTCCAGCATCGTGCCGGTGGGTGATACTGGTGGATAATTTGCACCGGACGGCTTGGCGGCCGGCACCGGCGGGAACGCGCCATTGTTGTTCATCCCCGGGAAGGGTGATTGTCCACCGCCCAGCTGCTGGGACGGCTCTTCCGGCACGGATGGTGGCACATTGGTGTTGGCACGCAAATCTCCCCGGCGTACCCGCGGAGGGCTCGAGCTTCGCAGCGAGTTGGACCGGGCGACGTTGGACGTTTTGGGAAGGATTAGCTTGCCCTGCTGGTCGGGCGCAGCTGCCGCGGGACCGCCGGGGACTCCCGCTGCCGGCGGACCACCCTGCGGGCCGTGCGGGCGCACGATCGTCTTCAAGTCGAGTATTTCCGTTGGCGTAATTTCGGACGGATCAACCAGCGGGAGTGGGCGGTTCGATGACTTCAGGATCTGATTGTTGCCCACGATCGAGGCCCACTGGAGCGGCAGCCCCACGTAGCGGCCCTCCCGCTTGTCGAACCCGGTGTGCACCCGGTGCTCGAAGTTGCTCGGGAAGGAAATTTGGGGCTTTTTCTTTTTCTTGGAGAACATTTTCGCTGGTTTTATGCTGTTGTTGGTGTTTGCACACAAGCACACAAGCACACAGAAGAAGCCTCTCAACACAGTAGGCGTACACACACGAGTTTTGTTTTGTTTTAAGTAAGGCACTTTAAGACACTTTTCTTCGCCAACCTAAACTAGGAATGACCGAACGGGCGTGTGGAATGCTGCACGGAGAGTTCACAACACTCGCGTCGGAAGTCGGACGATCAGCCGCCCCTTTGCGCCTTCAACAACATAACACACAGGCGGCCACGACGACGACGCGGCGACACACACAGCGAGACAGACACGCGCGCGCACACACACACACTCGCAAACACACCTTGCATGTGTTGTGTGTAGGGGAATGTATCCTCCGCGGGCAACTTCAACCCCGTCGCCCCGGGAAGTGGGACAGCGCTGGTGCACCACCAAACCGAATGACAAATTCAGCGGGGGGACGAAGACCCCAACTCCCAAGAGATGCACACCACGCTCCTTTTCTTTGTTATTTCTCGCTCGCTGTGTATTGCTGGCTCGCGTAAGTTCCAGGGCTTCTTCAGCCCCGCGGCAAACCCCACCACACGCGATACGTACTGCTAACGGGGGGAAACCGAACTGTAGAAAAGGTATTTAATGCGCGACGAGCTGCGGATCACAAACTGGTGGGCCTCTTCCTTGGTGTCTGTGTCGTCTGCGACGGGAGCGTTAAAAGCCCTTTTCTTCCAGCCCAGTTTGGGATGGAATGTCAAAAGCGCCTTTTTTGGCTGGAGCCCCGTTGAGCAGGGCGAGGGTTTTTGACGTTCAACAATAGCCAGAGTGACCAGAAATTCCGATATATCTGTATTCCTACCGATTTTTTATACGCCTACCGATTCACAGATGACCGCCCTGAAACTACCGATTTTCCATTTATCCTACCAAAAATCACAAATATTTGATTTTTCAGTCGTTTTTCAAGGATCGCTATGCACATATGTTATTTATCGCGCTGATGCACGTTTGTTTGCCTGGCACTTGAAAAATATTACATTCGTTGTGAATTCAAAATTTTATCCGTTAAAATTTAATGTTCCTAATAAGTAAAAAATGACAGTTGTGTGGATTTCGAGAATTGCTCGTCAAAGAAAATCATTTAAATTTGAATTTGAATCTCGCTGTCGGTGGATAAAGCTATAAAAAATTGATCGTTAAAATAATTGATTAAATTTAAATTGTAGCGTTCTCAACAGCAGAGTGACCAGAAATACCGATTTATCTGTATTCCTACCGATTTTTGATATGCCTATCAATTCACAGATGAGCCCCCTAAAACTACCGATTTTTCATTTATCCTACCGAAAATCACAGATTTTTTTCGTAATACTAACCAAAAAGTCATATAACCATTTCCCAAATCACTTAATGTATAAAACTCTATATGGAGATCACTAGCAACCAGAACCAGAAGTTCAACAGAGACAACTAAGGCCCGTGTCTGCACCTCATGAAGTCGAACGCGCTGATAAAATTTTATATGCAATTTGACAGATAATGTAACCCGGCGCTCTAGCAGCAATAGAACACGACATCGAACATGAAAAATGTACAGGACTTCACATGTTCGATTTGTGGGTTATCACATCGAACATGTAAAATCCCATATATTTGTCATGTTCGATTGCTGCCAGAGCGTCCCAATCATTTGTTGGGTTGGATTCCCTAGTACAATTTTCAGATCGACACTTCAGAAAGGCCTCATGTGACCGCTATGAACCATATCTAAACTATCTCCTTTAAATAAATGAAAGATTATTATTTTCTCGTGCTGCTCTTCATGGGACAGATTAGCTTCCATCTCCGACAACCACACCCCCCCCCCCGCTCAACACTTCAAAGCCTACCGAAACCTACCGAAAAATCTGAAACTCCTATCGAAAACTACCGATAAAATTTTGATGCGCCTACCGAAAACCGCAAAAATAATCTGGCCACACTGACAATAGCTGCAAAATGGCTGCGTGTTTGTATTGTGCGGTTTGAGTACAGTTCAAAAGGCGCATTGGCTAAGAATGCCCAAGTAACAGACCGTTGGGTGTGGTGAATATGGTGAAAATTTTAAATTACCGTATGCAGAGCTTGACTTTTGTTTGGTTTTGCAGGCTTGTTCTTTAATTGCAACCAAGCTGCATCGACGTTGAGCAGAATATTGCTCAAGAAATCAGGTATACTTCGCAACTAAACTCTGCCCCTTCTAATTGTGGTTTCGACGTTAACATAGAAATGTGTAAAGAGTGCGAGTTTCGGTGAAAGCTTCTACGTCTTCTGTCGATTCCAGAGTTGATTTAAGTCGGTCGTTGTCGACATCAAAACCCTAGACGGCAAACGACTCATGCATTCTAAAAATAGCAAAAAAGCTGGTGGTGCCATCTGTTTGTGGGATACCCAACCAGTGGAGCTTCTTCGCTTGGAGGAGATCTTTCTCATTTCCTCTGTACTGTCGTATGGTTTCGCATTGAAGTTACGCATCGCTAGAACTAGAACAGCGATACGATTGTTTAAATATTAAACTCCAATGGAAACCACCAGCACTGAAGCAAGTGCGATTTTAATAATGTTCAATGATACTGATACCCGTGTATCTGACCACACGACCATTCATATCATATATAGCTTTCATTTTTTCTATGGATATTTGATTTTTCAGTCGTTTAAGCTTAATCTGTGGCGTTTGGGGTGGTTAGCTCTCTGGAGTGCACCCACGGATCCGATCTGACTCCGGCTATGGTTAGTCCGATTCTGGCTCTAGCACAATCAGAACCTCTAGTTCCGTGCAGAGTCAGAGTTCTCCAGAGCAAGAGTCGCTCAGAGTCTTCCGGAATCGTCCAAAGTCGAAGTCGGCCGGAGTCAGCGGGAGTCGGAATCGGCCTGAGTCATTTCATTTTGTGATGTTGTTCTTTTGTTTCTCTTTCGCTTTGCGCGTGCAATTCTCAAGCAGGCCATTCTTAAAAAGAATAGCGTCGGAGTTGGAGATGATATACCTGACCACAAAAAATGCACTCGCCACCTCCGGCCGTCTCAGAACGGCCCCAACTCCGATCGACTCCGACTCCGATGACTCCGGAAGACTCCGGATGTCTCCTACTCTGGACGATTCCGGACGGCTCCAGATAAAGCTGGCTGGACCTACCTCCTGGAGTCGATTCCGAAATTTTCAAAGGAGGCGAATCCGACTATTTGCCAACTTTATCCATCACTAATGTAGATCATAGTAGAGAGCCCCCAGCTGCTCCTCAGATAACAGCCGTTTTGAACGCTTTGAGTCACTTGGGTCGTCACGTTCGCTCGTTGCTGTCAAATCAGCTGCTGTCAGCTGGTTTTGGTTTGTTTTGTTTTGAATTTCATCGCACGCACCGCTCTCCCACAGTAACTTAGTCATTCCACTGTGAAATTGATACAATCTTTGCCAAAATGTTAGACAAAGTGAAACACATTATCCTTGTGCTTTCCGGTAAGGGTGGGGTAGGAAAATCTACCGTCAGCACACAGCTCGCCCTAACGCTGGCCGAAGCCGATCACAAGGTATAGTGCACACAATCCATCTTTTCTTATCAGCTCGCTGAGGCCAATCTTAACACACACATGCCCCCCCTCCATTGTAGGTTGGCCTGCTCGACATCGACCTCTGCGGCCCTTCCGTACCGTACCTGCTCGGGCTGGAGGATCGCGATGTGCACCAGTGCGACGAGGGCTGGGTGCCGGTGTACACCAGCGCGGAAAAGCGGCTGGCCGTGATGTCGATCGGCTTTCTGCTGAAAAATCGTTCCGATGCCGTCATCTGGCGCGGGCCGAAAAAGACCGCCATGATTAAGCAGTTCCTGGAGGATGTGAACTGGGACAAGCTGGACTATCTGATCATCGACACACCGCCCGGCACGTCCGACGAGCACATCACCGTGATGGAGTGTCTGAAGACGGTCCGCACGGAGGGTGCGATTATCGTGACGACACCGCAGGAAATGGCCCTGGAGGATGTGCGGAAGGAGGTGACGTTCTGCAAGAAGACGGGCATTCCGATACTGGGGATCGTGGAGAACATGAGCGGGTTCGTGTGCCCGAACTGTTCGGAATGTACGAACATTTTCTCGTCCGGCGGTGGACATTCGCTGGCGGAGCTGGCCAAGGTGCCCCATCTCGGCACGCTGCCGATCGATCCGCGCGTCGGTGAGCTGGCGGGAACGGGCAAAGCATGCGTGAAGGAACTGCCTGACTGTACGACGAGCGAAGTGTTGAGGGAACTGGTTCGAACACTTACGACGGTTGGCCAATAAAACAAAGTGTTGTTAAAGTGTATTTGTATATATTTAAAAAAAGATTTTCTCGTTTCTCGTTCACACTTCTAGAGCAGATGGTCACGCACCGTCACCTTGTGGTAGTAGTGGGGCGCTATCTCCGGCAGCCACTGTTGCTGAATCACGGTCAAATCCTTCATGAACAGCTTGGTCGTGTGTATCAGCTCACAGAACACCACCCACTGGGGCTGCTGCTCGGTGTACAGGGCGGACAGTGGGTGTATGCTTAGCTCCGTGTTGCCCCGCACCGTCCGATACACCCCCGAATGATGCAGATAGGCCGCGTACGGGAAAAACCCAGCCACAATGCAGCGACAAATCGTTTCCACATTGCCACCGGCGGAAAGGAGCGGAATATTTAACTCCCTTTCCAGCATGCCCGCGAGTTGTGTTTTAATTTCATGCGCACGCTTTAGATTGCGGTAAATGAGGAAGTTGCGGCCACAGAACTCTTTCGTTCGGCCCGACTCCACGAACGCACAGTACACGTTAAGCAGCGTGATGAGATCACCTTCCGCTACCTCAAAGTTGCGCTTTGCGATCCGCCCACGGATCGCTGCCTGACCGCCGGCCGGTTTGGAGAACACGGACTGTACCTGCAGCATTGCAATGATGATGAGAATCTCCTCCGAGCAGCCCATTTCGCCCGCTTTGTACAGCATCTTTGCCATCATCGGTGGGATGGACATTTCGGCAAGAAAATATCCAACGGGGGACGTTAGCTGACCCTCCGCATCGAGCGCTTCCAGTGCGTAAAGGGTTTCGAGACAGGCGAGCAGGTTTTTGGCCGGCGGTGGCGATGGAAAGGTAAAGCGTAGGATGTTATCGATGCCGAGCGCTTTCAGGAAGAGCACCGTGCTGCAAAGGTCCGACCGGCGCATTTCGGGCGGTGTGTGTTCGGGCAGCTTTTCCCACGCTTCTTCCGTGTAGAGTCGGTAGACTTTGCCGCTACGAATACGCCCGGCACGGCCAGCACGCTGTTCGGCGGCCGCTTTGCTTACTGGTACTACCACCAAACTGTCCGTCGTGCTGTCCGCCGAGTACCATTTGAGCTTCACAAAGCCGCAATCGATAACTGGAAAAGAGGAGAGAGCAAGAATATATATTTATAGTTACGTTGGCATGGTTAAAGGGTTAGGATTTTTAATGATAACGAAATTCCCAGTTGGCTCTTGCATACAAGGAATGCTTGGATGGAATTCAAAACATGGTTCTGAATCATCACCCGAAGTGAAACTGTTGGTGAACCCATACCGGTTTTGGGACTGATCCTGAACCTATAATGGATTTGAAACATACTGGTCCTGGAACTGGTACTGAACCTATACTCATGCTGAAACATATCCTGCATCCATGCTCTGCTACCTATCCAGAATCGGTGTTAGTACCGGAACTGATCATGAACCGGTTCTGTAACAGATACTCAACCAAAACCAATCTTGATATGGATCCTGAATCCATACCAACTGGAACCAACTGCAACTGATTCCTAGCACGTATCGGCCTAAGAATTGATAACGAATCCATTCCCGTTCTGGAACTAATTATGAACCCACATAGATTCTTAAACCGATCATTAGCCGGTCCTGGAACTGATACTGAACCTATGTCGATTCTGGAACAGATACTGAATCCATATTGGTTTAGGAATGGACACTGAGCCCATACTGGTCCTGGAAACGATCACAAACCTATACTGCTCCATGAACCGATCATCAACCCTTACCGGTCCTGGAACTGATATTGTATCCATACCGGTCCGGGAACCGGTCCCGAACTCATGCCGGATCTGGAACTGCTCCGGCAATACTGGTCCTGGAGCTGATACTGAACCCATACCAGGCCTTGATCCGATCGCGAACCCATACAGCTCTTATACCTGTTCCAGAACCCGTTGAGGACCTGGACCTGATCTCGAACCCATACCGGTCATGGAACTGATACAGTACCCATACCGGTCCTGGAACTGATACAGTACCAATACCGGTTCCGAAATCGATTACGAACCCATATACACACTAAAAATATTATTAATATTAATATCGGTTAAAAAAACTGCCGAAATCCGTCGGCTCTTTCGATTCTTGCTGATATGTCAGTTGAAAAAACCCAGTAGCCGAAAATCAGTACCATTTAAAACTGAAATATCAGTTAAATAAATATTTGAACCGAAACTCGGCAACACAACTTGCCGAGAACATACGTTAACACTGCTGTCACCGAGATAATCCGTCAAAATAACCGAGATTTCAGCTTTACTACTTGGATTAGCCGAGGCTCGGTATTCTATCTGTCATTCGCCATTCTGTTAATCTCGTGCTAATGAAACGAAAACCTTTCGGAGTGATGTTGTGATGTAAATAAAAAATGTAAAAAAAAGTGAAAATGAGTCTCTCAGCGTGAAAAAAACGAGAATCAGTAGCGTGCGATCGAGCACAGGTATGGAGCGGGATTGGGGCTAGGAAACTCCATCAGCGCACGCAACCGGTGCTCTTCAGAGCGTCGCTCGGAGCAGTCCCTATTCAAGGATCAGATGTGGAAGCTAATCCGGTTGGCTCAACCTTTGCCAGACCGTTCAAACTTCCAGGATTCATTTCCGGTCACCTACACGAGGTAAGTATCAACACTCGATCACATGAAATCTAAAAAGGGTTCACTCAGACTTGTTTCACTCTGCCCGCTTTACAGAACCGTGCCTGTACCAGTGCCCGCTCCTTGTCCGGCTCATTTTCCTGTACCGGTACCACATCCAAACGCTGTACCCCATCCGGCGGTTGAATCGGCGCCTGTTCCAACGCTTTCCATCACATCAAAAAACCCCATTTGATACGCAAATAAAATCACTAAAATAAAAATAAAATGTTTTTATATTTAGCCGAAATCTCGATTTGCTCTAACCGAAAATCTCGGTTAAACGTAAACGTCAAAACAAAATGACATTAACCGAGATGTCGGCAACAGAAATTTAACCGAGATCTTTGCCGAGATATCAGTTGTGCAGATCTCGGCAAAAATTAACCGAGCTTCGGCAAAAAAATTTAAGAGTGTAGGTCCTGGAACTCATCACGAACCCAAACCGATCCGGAAACCGATCCCGAATCCATGCCGATTCTGGAACTGTTTCTGAACCCATATCTGTCCGGGAACTGATCCCGAACCCATAGGGTCCTGGACCTGATCTCGAACCTATACCGGTCCTGGAACTGATACAGTACCCATACTGGTCCTCGAGCCGATTACGAACCCATACAGGTCCTGGAACTCATCACGAACCCATACCGATCCTAAAACTGATACTGAATCCATACCGGTCAAGGAACCGATTCCGAATCCATATAGGTCCTGGAACCTATCTTGAACCCATACAAGTCCTGAAATTGATAACAAATCCATGCCGATTCTAAAACTGATACTGGACCCATACTGGTTCTGGATATGATACTGAATCCATACAGGTCCTGAAATTGTACACGAACCCATACCGATCCCAAACTGATACTGAAACCATACCCCGTTCCTGGAACCAAACCCGAATCCATGTAAGTCTTATAACCGATCTCGAACCCATACAGGTTGAAACTGATCCTGAATCTATATAGGTCCTGAAACCGACTTCGAACCTATACAGGTTCTGGAATTGATACCGATCCTTAAACTGATACTGAACCCCTACCGGATCTGGAACTGATACTGAATCCATACAGGTCCAGGAACTGATCTTAAACGATCCTGGAACTAATGCTTAATCCATACTAGTCCTAGAAATTATTCTGATACCTAAACCTATACCTATACCGATACCTAAACCAATTTTGGAAATTATCCTCAACCAACTCAGTCCCTGGAACTGATACCATACCCAAACCATTCCAGGAACTGATCATGAACCCATACCTTTCCTGAAACTACTCCCTTTTTCATTCCGGTCCCAAAACTGTACCTGTATCAGCCAAGCAAAGGATCACAACCCTGACCCAGTACAGAAACCTATTCAATATCCTACTCCTCTCTAGCACCTTTTTCTGCTACTATCGAACGACAACGAGTTTGTTTAAAACTTAGTCCTAACAATTCTTACCATACACAATGCCGGGAATCGTGACGGACGTTTCGGCAATGTTTGTCGCCAGCACCACCTTCCGGACGCCCTTCGGCGTGGTAAAGAACACCTTCAGCTGATCCGCATTCGAGAGCGTCCCGTACATCGGCAGTATCTGCATGTCCTCCTTGCCGCTCGCCTCCACATGCTCGCGCAACAAATCGACCGCCCGCAGCACCTCTTCCTGCCCGGTAAGAAACGCCAGCACATCACCCTTCCCTTCCGCCCGATGGATCTTCATCACCGTGTTGACCGTCTCCTTCACATAGTCCGGGCACGGATCGCGTAGGTAATAAATTTCCTGCGCATACATCCGACCCTCCACCGTCAGAATGACGGCCGTGTCTTTAGCTGCACCCTTGGACTTTAGGTTGAAAAAATCGCGAAACAACTCCGCATCAACCGTGGCGGATGAGATGATGATGCGTAGGTTTGGTCGTTTGCGGGCGATCTTCTTCAGCAACCCCAGAGCTGTATCGGTGAGTGTGTTGCGCTCGTGCGCCTCGTCCACCATGATGACGGCGTACTGGGTGAGCAGTGGATCGGCCAGCATCTCCCGCAGCAGGATGCCCTCGGTCATGTACTTGATTTTGGTCTGGGCCGGGTCACACTTGGAGATGAAGCGGATCGAGACGCCCACCGTTTCGCCGCACAGTTCGCCCCGCTCGGTTGCGACCCGGTCGGCGAGCGTGATCGCCGAGATGCGGCGCGGCTCCGTAATGCCGATCAGGCCCTTGGTGTGCCATCCGAACTCGTACAGGTACTGGAAAGAGACAATATGATCCAAATATGAAAGGATGGTCCTAAGGAATATTTTGATTCGTTGATTTTTAGTTATGTGAAAGATCAATCGATCGCAGGATGAGGAGTGCTTATAGATTCTGTTCCAAATTGTCTTTGTTGGTCATATTTGTAATAATAACGATTGAATCAAACGGAGTCTTAGGAAGTTATCAAAGATTCATGAATCTCTAAAGATTGATGATACTCTGAAAAGTCAAACGTCTCTGAAGAGTCATGAATCTCTAGAGGTTCATCTGTCTTTGGAGATTCGTGAACCTTTAGAGAATCATAAATCATCGAAGATTCATATGAATCTATGATAATTCATATGAATAATTGAGTTTTTTAAATGATTTTTTATGGTTATTTATATAAATTATTATATGAACCATTGAAATTGAGTTTCCCGTTTATACTAGAGATGGGTAACACTGATTCAGATTCATGGATTTCAATCAATATTCTGGATGATACTTTGTATCTGAATGCCTGATCTGATCCATAAAATACATATAAATCTTTTAAAAATCAACAAATCCTCGATTGATATGAATTATCGACGATTTACGATTCGTTAATGATTCATGAATCTCCAGAAGACAGATGAATCTCTAGAGATTCATGACTCTCTAATGACTTTTGACTCTTCAGAGGATCATCAAACTTTACACATTTCATAAATCTTTGGAGATTCCATTCAGGATTTGAATAACTCAATACTGAAAGTTCTTATGTATGAATCTTTATAAAAGATCAATGGATCAAAGCGATAGTTTATATAAAAAATATAAGTTTATATAAAATAATATAAAATTTGTATGTTGCGTGAGTTTTTTGTTCCCGAAAATGTTTGAGCTCATACTACAATTTATTGACTGTTTTGAAAATTTTGATTCGAAAATTCGCATTCGCATCTATAAATAATATAAGAACGAATAAAAAAAATAAAAAAAATAAAAAATAAAAGAACAGAAAAGGGTCGTGAGAGGAATTTAAAAAGATTCAGTAAGCATCCAAAAATGTTTGGATAACTAAAAAAAAACATGTCAGTCCTGTAATAGAGACATTGTTTGGTTTGTCATCCTCCTGACATGGAGAAGAATCGATGTGTTGTGTAGATCAGGGGCCTCCAAACTTTTCAGCTCGCGGGCCGTATTGCTTCAAAAATAACTATATTGAGGGCCATTTGACGCTACCTTTAAATGATGAATGAACGTTTAAATCTCGTTTTTACAACAAAATACTAACGATACTAATACAGTTTCGTGTTACTAAAGCTTGATTTTTGTCTAAGAAAAGTAAAAAATACATTTTTATTTGAATAAGTCATAATAACGTAATATTTATATTAACTCTGGCAAAGTCATCGTGGGCCGCATTATAAGCTCTAGAGGGCCGCATGCGGCCCGCGGGCCGTAGTTTGGAGACCCCTGGTGTAGATCATGAAGTTAATTTCCCAATCATTAAAATAAAGGCAATAATAATACAACAGAATTATTACAAACAGCTGGACATTTTTAATGGTTTTATTTAATCTGTTATTCTTTGTGTGTGATTTGTTTTCTTTTTCGATTTTTGATAATCGCACCTCACAGAGTTTGCAAATTCTGCGACAACAGTCACAACGCAAAGATAAATTTTTCTCTCTGTTTTCCCTCTTTATATATATTCTTCCTCATTATAAATAATCCACAATCTCTCTATCGCTTCATTTTGTCCCATCTCTCTTTCTCTCTCTCTCTCTCTCTCTCCCGGATCTTAATATATATTTCTCTCTAATATATTTTGTTTTATAACATCCGTTAAATGTTGTTTTTTTCTTCTTGTTTTCTCCTGGCAAGAATGACACATCTCTCACTCCGTTTTTGTTTTGTTTTGTTAAAGACACGGTTAAATGTTAAGAACAAGCCGTGTTTGCCCCGTCGTCGATTTGTTATGCTGTCCAGGGAAATGGACGAACGACGAACGAGGACGAAAGGACACAACAAATCCTCCCCGGATGGAGGGAAAATGAGAGGGACAGCATAAAAGGAGGGCGAATTTATTTATGCCGCTTGTTGATTAGTAGAGAACACGTTAATGAACGCACCTCCGTTTGCTTGTGTATTTGCTAGTAGTGTGATTAGTGAGTGTGGCGCTGAACTGCATTATTTAGCTGCTAACAAATTACACAACAAGGCGACCAGAAGGGTAAGCGCGCTAGCGCGATGACCCAGCTGACAGAATTCATCAGTGGATTTTCTTACAAACACACACGCACACACACATGTTCGTAAAAGTAGCGGTACTTGAGAGAAAATAACCTCT
This sequence comes from Anopheles arabiensis, assembly GCF_016920715.1. Lineage (NCBI taxonomy): Eukaryota > Metazoa > Arthropoda > Insecta > Diptera > Culicidae > Anopheles > Anopheles arabiensis. The sequence goes on along the minus strand of NC_053518.1, from coordinate 66,640,086 downwards.
TGCCTAGAAATATATAACTATTCCACTCCGGTGTGTTAAAAAATCAGTACAAATATTAGCCATTAATCACTGTACACAATTGGTTTGTTGTTACTTTTTTTTTCAATTAATAAAGAACTCTCTAGCGCCCTCTGGATGCGTTCTGAGCGGCTTGGTGCCTGCAACTACAACACTGTACACTGACGTACTAGAAAACGGATTACTAAAATACAGTATAAACACGCACACGCGTGCGTGTAGAAAGTAGCATCATGTATAGTATATATATATGTAGATAGAAAGGATCGTACTAATAGTAATGAAGGCTGGTTTTGATTTTTTTTTACGACAAATTGCTCTGCAGACGCGCTTTATCTCTCACGATAAATATAAGACGCGTCCGGTTCGCGCTTGTATCACACTATACAACACATACATAATATGTAGATATACAATGATCTCATCTAAAACAAAAAACAAAAACACACACACACACACATACATAACGGACGTCCTAACCGTCCGAATGTAATTGCAATACTCTTACTAGGTTCGAGCGCGCAACTTAATCCATTCACACCTGCTTTAAACGCTTCTTCTTAAGGCTTAATAAGGAAGGGAGGGCTGCTTATTGTTTTAGCATTTGTTGATAATAATTTCGTGGTTTTCGTAATGTTTCAGTGACTGAAAAGGGAGGGGGTTTGGGGTGAAAATGTCTAACACTTACACACCGCACGCCTGTATAATATAATCCTAACACATACACACATACACGTGGGCACATACGTGTGTGGGGAACACAAACACAAAATACAATAAATGATGAAACTGAAATAAAAAAAGTCAATAAAACAACAATCGTTGACAAGCCCGCAAGGCGCTTTTTTGCGCAATGTTTAGCGCAATCACAACGAGGTATTGTTGACCGTGAGCGACTTGTAGATGAACGTCTGCACGCCGAGCAGATGCATCTCGGCGAAGCTGATGATCACGAGCAGCGCCACGTACCCGGCGTACTGGATCATGCGCAGGTACTCCCACAGCTTATCACAGAACACGCTCAGCAGCAGAAAATGGAGCAGCGCGTGCACGTTAAAGATGCGCCACAGCCAGGCGATCACGAAGAACCCGGTCGACCGGAACACCGACTCCTGGTGCAGGTACTGGGCCGGCGTCACATTCTCCCGCTCGAGCATATCCTGGTAGATCGCGATGTACCGGTTCCAGCCGGTCGAGCTGAGCACCAGCATGCCGGTGTAGCACAGCACCTTCCGGGCGACCTTCTTCGTCGTTACCTTGACCTTGTAAATGACGCCCGACTCGGACCCGGACTTGGACTCCGACACCGGTATGATCGACTGCAGCTGGGTGTACCCCCGTCGGGGTGGATTGTTTTTCAAAAACACAAACACCCCAATCATCAGCGCAATGCACCCGAGCCCGTCGCAGATCCCGTCGATGTAGTAGCCCGCCGAACCAATGTCCGACCGTTCGCCGCGGATGTGCTTCTTCGCCCGCGCCACATGCCCGTCCAGATCGTCCAAAAAGGTGCGGAACTGGAACAGCACCACCCCGATCCGCCGGTAGCCGAGCGAATCGGACGCAATCATCCGGCCGGCCGCGATCGCGACGAACACGTGGAAAAAGGAGATCATGTTCGGGGTGACCAGATCGCCCTGGGAAAAGCCGGCCACATTGTCGACGATCGTCGCGATCGGTGCGAACAGGTAGTGGTTCGTGTGGTCCAGCATCATCGCTTTGACGGTGACGTCACAGAGCGGGTTCAGGTCACAGTTGACCCAGGCTACGTCTTCGTACCGCACGATGTGTCGGTTCAGTTGCAGCGGCATCGAGGAGGACGCGGCAAGCAGGGAAGAGGTGACCGTGCTCGGGTGGCTACCGGCGGAGGCGGGCTTCAGCAGCGTGCTGTTGGCGGCCAGCAGGAACGGATCGGTGTCCCGGATCGGATAGTCCTGGATGCGAATGTACAGGTTCACGTCCATCCAGGCGAAGAACGCGATGAGCAGAAACAGCAGCGACAGCAGTATCTTGCTGACCTGCGAACTCGGACCCACCATGGTTGTTTTTACTCGTGTTGTGTACCGTTCTGCTATAAATAGGATTACTATTTGGTCCTTCAAACAATACGTTAAAACAAACAAAAAAACCCTTTCCTAGATGTATTTCACTATGTTTAACCTTATCGTTCCCTATTTATCTCTCTCTCTCTCTTTAGTTAACCTACAACTATATTCCCACTTCCCTATGGAGTTAATAACAACAACTTAACTTAACAACTATTGGGTACACTTCCCAGACTTCAAGGATTGTGTGTGTGACAATCGACCACAAAAGACTAACTGACCAGCGCGACTCTGACACGGTCCCCCTGTGGTCCCTGACTGACAGGTGGACAATGACTAAAACACCACTACTACCACGACCAACACAACGACAACGACGCCGACTACTACTAAGAACCGTTCGTTTTGCTCCCGTCCGTTTGTTCGTTCGGTCACTGCGTGCTAGCGTCCTTTCCTTCGCGATCCGGGCACACCCACGATGTGCCTCACAACAAACGGCGGGGTGGCGGAGGGAAGGGACGTGGGGGTTCGTTCGTTGCGCCTGTTCTGTTCGCAGCAGTTCTACAGCACAGCGACGAACTGAAACGAAACGGAAAGAGAAACAAAAAGAAAGGGATGAAACAAAACCGAGTAGTAGTGGTAGTAGTAGTAGTAGTGGTAGTGCTGTCGCATTTGCTGATGACGCGGTCGCGGCACAGCGAGAGGATGCAAAAATATTGCTGAGTGTGTCCACTTGTGTGTGCATGTGCATTGGATGTACACGGGAAAAGAATATTAAAGCGCTGAATGCGGAACAGAGCAAACAGAAACAGGAAATGTTGAAAGGGAACAATGCGTGTTCTAAAGGATAGTTTGTGCCTAAGTACGGAAACCCCCATCGCGAATTGGAAACTCATAAAGATCTAGGCATCAATTTAAGTACAGTGTATCAGCACGTCAATATCAACAAATTGAACAACTTGTTTACTCGTCCTGTGTCGGTTTTCATATTTTATGACGACAATCTTTTTTCTTCTTCATTCCGAAGCGCCATTTGTGCGCTTTGTGCAAGGATTGCATACCTTCACCACCCCTGGTGATGGAGGGTGATAGAATCTGTAAAGTGGTACCTTCACAACAGCAAAAAGAAGTGGGCTGCACCAATCTATAATTCATCGTTCAATACCCCATTCACGGAGACGGACTCCCCAACCACAGGAAGACGTGGATAAGGGGGAGCGACCCCACCGGGTCCATTTGAAACTGAAAGTCACGAAACGATGGAAGAGTGCAGCAATTTGCATAAGTGAGACATTGCTCGGGACACACGACACGACCGATGGAGACCGAGTATGGAGTATGAGAGTATGGCGTCATTCGCGCCGCGAGTTGATCCTTTAGTGGGAAAATACTAGTTGATACTAGTGATGGGAAAAACGTAGTTTTTTGTCGGAATCGATTCCGGAATCGGCTCCAGAATCGGAACCGGAATCGGTTCTGAAATCAGAACTGGAATTGGCCCCAGAATCGGAAATGGATTCGGCTTTGGAATAGGAATCAGCTCCTGAATCGGATTCGGTTTCGGAATCGGAAAAGGCGTTTGGGTCCAATGATGCGTATTGACAGCTGAGTCCAAATTTATTTGTAAACGATCCATTCTCATGGAGATTCCCGACTGATTTCGCTTCTGAAACTTCCTATTTCAATTCAAGAATTGATTCTCATTCCGGAACTAATTCCATTTCTGGAGTCAATTCTGATTCCGTTACCGCAGCAAATTGCGATTCCAATATCGATTCCTATTGCGGACCCGATTCTGATTCCGGAGTCGATTCCGATTCCGCTCCGGAGTCCACTCCGGAATCGGCTCCAGATTCAACTACGGAATAGCCTTCGGAATCGGCTAAGGAAATGATTCCGAACAAGGAATCGGCAACGAATAGGTCCGATTCTGAGCTGCCACCACTACTCCATACAGCACCCCGCGAGTCCTTGACATCGTGTGTGTGTGTTTGGTTGGGGTTTCGTATCGCCCCGAACGTTGTTGTGTGGCGGTTGGAAAGGACCAGCGTACACGTTTTGGGTTGGCCTCCGAGGGCGAGGGACAGGAAAACGGTGACACAATTGTAAGAGTAGTGTGGCCCGGGGCGCGGTCGGGAAATGTCACATTATCAAGGTAATATCACTAAAGTGCCAATCCTTTTCATAGGTCCGAACCGAGAGCGTTGGTGGTCGTGTTAGAAAATCGAACGGTTCCGGGAGGGGGGGGGGGGGAATGGGTTAAATAGGGAATAGGGATTTACCCCCAGCGGGAAAGCCAAGGAAACCCGGATGTAGGACGAAACATAAAATAGAACTGGTGAGTGGGTGAGTTGGTGCTTTTCATGTTGCGCGCGTTTTTATGCCCCCTTTCTTCTATTCTTCGTTCGTTCGCTTTCCGTGTCCATCCATTCATTGTTGTCCCCGTTGTGGGTGGAGATAGAGGAATGAGTGATTTGAATAATGCACAAAAGGTGGGGAGGAACTTATGGATGGTGAGCGAACGGATTTCCTCGGTGTCCCGGGAGGGCATGGGTACAGAGGGGCCGATTTTCGAGCCGCAAAAGCTAAAATGGAATACAAATCGCTTAACGGAGCAGAAAAACGGTGGGAGCTTTTGTAGCGTAGGGAATGGGAGGGGATTAACATGCAAGCGAAGGATGTTGCCAATCTTGATTAAAAGGAGTTTTAATGCCGTTACACTTAAAAAACGCCGTAAAAATGACCTAATATTTAAAAATTAGCTACCTATTTTAGAAATTCAGCTTTTATGAACGCTTTTCACTGTCAAAATTTCCCGCAATATCACAGAAATAAAACGACCACAATAAGCAAACAGCAGCAGCAGCAGCAGCGACCACTTTCACTGATTTTGCCCGCAAACCCGTCCTTTTCGTTGCAGACACGAAAAACTTTCGTGCGCAAACAAGCGTATCGGTGGTCGGTGAGTACTAGAGATTGGCAAAAGCGACGACTATCATGCTTCGACCACGCCACAACGAGGCACAAAACACTTTGTGCGTTCAAACACTGAGGAACGACGAAGAAGACGACGGTGTAGAAAACGCAATGCGCTATCACTACTGGGGAGAAGGTATCTTCTCTAAACCAGTAACCCGTTTTTTGTGGGCACAACAAAAAGGCCTCGACGTGTTAAACCAAATCAACATGAGCTCAGTTTTCCTACGACGTCATGTGTCCGCGGGCTTTGTTTTCTGCACTATTTTTCGCATGAATATGAAATTGGAGCAAAACCAAAGAAACAAGCACACGCAAGGCTCACAAGGGCGGAGGGTTCAATATGTTTGGGGCCATTCCATAGTTCCGAGCGTGTGTGTCTGTGAAGATATTCCGGTTGGGTACGATGACACCGTCCGTATTTCAAAGGAAAGCCCGAAAATATCCTTCCGATTTCGATTTCATAAATATTGCACACGAAAATTCCATTCCGACCTCCGAAATGGCTTGGTTGTGAGTGTTTTGGCTTGGCGTGGCTTCGAATGTATCGTGTCGGTTAATACACGGGTACGGGACGGACGATCTGGGGGCGTCATAAACTGTTGATAGTCCCGCCATAAATAGTTTAGATCGTTTCGATACGATACGGCGAAGAGTGAGAGAGGGACAAGCCAAAAACGCACCATCTCTCCTGAACCTGGGTGACATTCGCTTCCTAACGTGTCACAATTACGTTAGGAGCCGGCACAACATCATTTGGTGGTACCACACAAACAGGAGCGATCAAACACAGTGGGCTTGACTGACTGTCTGATGATGGGGGTTGAGCTAAAAATAGTGTACAGGACACATCAGGCGTTCGCCTCATTAGTATAGCCCATTTTTACGATGTTAGATGCATACCTATCGTTAGGGATAGATAGGATGAATGATTTAGTGTATCGTGCCACGTGTGCGCCTTTTGCTCGCGAGGCCATGCGAACCATCGGGTCGATTTTGTTTGTTTTGTCGTTACTGTGACATGCTGAGTGTGCGTCCGAGATATTTTGGGCGACTAAGGGGAGACGTTTGCTTGACAAAAGGATTATCCTTAGAGTAGAAGGGTTGATCAAATCTATAGATTCCACATTCCGCGTGCGTTTCTTTTATGATTTTACTGCCAAAAAATGCACTTTACCGTATTAATCCATAACTAATGGATTAATGGATTTTACAGCACCACAAAACCTTTGACGTCTTGTTATCGCTTCCACACTTGTCCACAGCTAGTATATCATCTCAGATTTTTTTAAACACTAGTGAATTTGGCCCAGTGAATAACCCTGTATATGTACTATAATTTCAGGGGTATTAGAAAACTTGAAATTTTTGAAAATATAAATGCAAGTTCATTCTGAGTTTTAACTCCACATTAAGAAAAACATCTTCAGAACTCATACCGACTCATAAATAACTCAATCAGAATTCATATGAATCTTAAGGAATGAGTGATTCGAATCTCGAATCGGATCTCCAAAGATCCATGAATCTCTAGAGAATTGTGAATCTCGTAGGATTCGAGAATTTCAAAAGATTTATGACTCTCGTAAGACTCATGAATCTTTCAAGATTCAGGTATCCATTAAGATTCCCAAATCTTCTAAGTGATTCAGAAATCTTTAGGGATGTATAATTTTAAAAATATTCAGCCACTTTCCCAAACTCGATCGAATTTGGGAACGATCGTAGCGATTGTCAAAATGAATTGGTGGTTTCCTTGGATGTTTTTTGAAAATTTTGCCGTATGTACACGCAAAACTGAGCCGAATACTCTTGAAATAAAATAAAGCAACCGTTGTATCTAGGCAACTGCAACTATCGTTCCTCTTCGAACGAATTTGGGAAAGTGGCTGATTGAATTTACTCGATCACATACAGTGGTACAGTGGTTAACTTGCACGACCTAACAACATGCCCGTCGTGGGTTCAAGCCTTGAATGGAACATCTCTCTGTAGCAGAACAAACTATCCGCCAGTATTGTACATTCCCAGAAGTCTCGAAAGCCTGTATAGGCTGATATGACCACATAGATTGTTACGCCAAGAAGAATAATAAGAAGCTCAAGCTATATGAATCTTTGGAGATTTATGCATCCCGAGATATTCGTAAATCTTTCGAGATATATGAACCGTATGAGATTCATGAATCTTTGGAGATTTATGAACTTTTCGAGATTCGTGAATCTTTTGAGATTCATGAATCTGTTGAGGTTGGTTGGTTGGTGTATTTGTTTATAGAGTCTTTGAGTCTGACGACTGCATTCGTCTCTCGAATCTTTTGAGTTTCATGAATCTTTGAGTTTCATGAATTTTTTGGGATTCATGAATATATCCAACCGAGATTCAGATTCATTGAATTCATTTAAAGATTCATTCAGATTCATGAATATGAAACAGATTAACCCAACAGAACACCAAGCCGGCTGTGGAATTGAATCCAATCCCATACCGGGCCAGGATTTAATCTTGACCCTATACCAGCGGTTGACAAACTTTACGACCGAAAGAGCCAAATGCTATAAAAATGTTCGTAGAGTTTCCCGTGAAGAGACAAATCGTTTAACACTAGAACCGCCGATGGGACTTTTTTGTCCCATCGCATTCGAGAAAGGTGTGTTATTCCGCTTGCCATCGTGACAACTCATTCAAAATTTCTGACTTTTATTTATTTTTAACGATCTATGGAATGCACCTATAAACAAAATTGTATCTCATATGGTAATTAAAAAATCATTTTCAACCTAAAACCGCCATATGGGACATTTTTGTCCCATAAGTAAAATTAATTGTGATGGCTGGCATCCCTGCTGTCAACGAGTGACGGATGTACTTCTGCAAGTCTGGCAGCACTGGCGTGTACGCGTTTTCGTGACAAGGCATGTCAATACAAATAGAACAATAAAAGTGCGCGAAAGTATTCAATTACATATGTGCTTTTACTCTTGCTTACTACGTGCTTATGTTTTCGCTATATTCAATCGGTTAGTCTATAAAAGCATTCTACCGTACACTCTAGCGCAATTTTATTAGTAGCACTGGTTCGTCTGAGTGTCCCTTATAAAGATTTATTATTCCTAATTATGAAGTTTATCAATTATTTTGCCACATGAAACCCTTAGGAAATAATTAACATGTCTAAATATGTACACATAACGAATGGGACAAAATTGTCCCACATGGCGGTTTTAGTAAGTTTGAAAAGGCGGTTCTAGTGTTAACCAAGAGCAATAATGTGTGAAAGTTTTATGAAATATATAAACTGTTAAGAGCCGCCACCTCGATATCAAAGAGCTGCATGCGGCTCACGAGCCGCACTTTGCCAATCGCTACCCTATACCGGTCCTGGAACTGCTTCCATTCCGGTTGATGTTGAACTCGTACCAGAAATTCCACTGAGCTTATACTGCTCCTGGAACTGATCCAGATCCCATACAGATCCTGTAACATATACCTACCGGTACTTGAACTGATCCCAAACCCAGATTGATCCGACTGAACTAATTAATCGGTCTGAGATGAGATTCTCTGATATTCCATACCCTAGAACCCTAGAACAGATCCTGACTCCATTCCGGACCTTGATATTGTTGGCTATTTAATTCGTCTCCAAAAATAATACCTGAATCTGTCCCAGTGGTTTTGACTCGAACGTCTTAACAACATGCCCGTCCTGGGTGCAAGCCTCGTATGGATCGTCGCTCTAAGCAATGATAGACTAACTGGGTAGTTAATTATTCTCGATAGCCGGCATCCTTTATAGAAGGTTTTTTGATGCAACTACTTTTTTGCAGAAATATTAACGCGACATTTTTATATCTTGGGACCTAAAGTGACGACCACATAAAGTAGGACACGGATCTTCTGATTTTAACATTTTAAGCTTCCAGGACAGTTCCATGAAGCAATTATTGGAAATCGTTCCTCACGCGTTGTAGATAACATTCTTTAGCTATGCTTCAGCCAAAAATCAGGCCGATACATGGAATATTGACAACAAACCACACAAAAGCGTTCAAATATTGAATTCTGAGTGAGTTCAGCTCGTCTAATACCAACATTGTAATTCCTAAAAAAAATAAAAGCCAATAAACAGATTCCAAGAGCCCTTCATACCCTTCGTTTTCGGGTAGAGGGTAAATAACATTAAGAGTACTAAACTCTATACACGAAAATAGGAAAGAAGTACAGACACATCTGCTATAATCGCTTCAAATAGCCGTTGCACATGATATCAACTCAGGTTCATAGTAATGCACGGCTTTAAAAAACACATAATAAACAATTATATGACTACACCATCTCAGTTGTTAACTACCCAATTTACCCCGTAACGAACAAATACGCCAAAAGCATACAAATGCAATCAACAAAGCCCGTCCGGCCTGCACACGTGAGAGATTTTGCACGCGCGCGCACTGCGCGTGTGTGTGCCATAATTTCAACCAAAGAGATTCGATCATTTCTAAATCCAAATCCTTAGCAAAACGTATGCGTAAACCGACGCTCAAATCGATGCAACGAGCACGAGATATCACTGACTTCCACACAGGAAAGCAGAAGCTTGCACTGTGATTGTTTCTACGCGCGAAACCAAACCGCGAGCAACCAAGCGAATTATCAACGCCAACTGGATCGGTTTCCAACGTGAGTTTGCACAAATCATCGTGGCCGTTAAACATTCTGACCCCAGGGTTAGGTTCTCATCGCTGTAGCACGTCTCTACTGCCGGAACAACGCCGCAAACCGTAAGAAAGATCTATTTCCACTTCGAGTGTGTGACCGGTTCATTACACGATCATGACACTGGCATCCAAAGACAGAGAGAGGGAGAGAAAGAAAGAACTGAGCAATGATAAGAACGACGAGAAACCGGCGCTCGTTTAAAGAACCGAAAGCGCGCGCTATATTGCACATGATAATGCTGATCTTCTGCCGATGATTCATTTCGCTATCAACGGGACGGGACCGCACCGGAAACATCGTTCGATTTCCTTAACCGTCCAAGGGACACTTGAAGCCGATTGGTTTTGTTGCTATTTCTTTTTTCACCATTGGCGTTGGATGGTTGCTTCAAAACACGACAGCTCCACCACACCTGCTCTCACTTACCTGCGGTACTTGTGTGCTTTTGCCGGATCCGGTTTCACCGACCAGCACGAGCGTTTGGTAATGCTCGAGACAGTACAGAATCTGGTCACGGTACTGGCGTATCGGGAGCCGTTCGCGCTGCGCCGCAAGATTCAGCGACTGGTGGGCGTTGAAGACGAACGACGTTACGTGATCATCCGCTGGTGCCGCGTCCCGTTCCGATGCAAACGATTCGTCATCTGTCCGGCAGGAAAGTATGGAAGAGAGAGAGAGAGAGAGACAGGAGAAAAAACAATTAGAATAATCGTGTGTTAAATCACCGCCATGTAAATAAACCACACTGCACGCCGATGGTGGAGAATGTGACCTGCCGCCGCAAAAATCGCGATCCGTGACTGGACGGGCGCAACACACACACACACACTTGCTTGTACTCGTCTCTACTTCGTTACACTGATAACAATGATAAAGGTGGTGGTGGTGATGGTGTTGGATGGTGTCTGAGATTGGCCAATACACTCGTATCGTGTGTTTGACGCGCGGGGGGTTTTTGACAGTGCCACGTACTGTACTTGCACCGGTCTGGGCACGCCGATGTGCTGCCGCACCTTGCGTCCGTCGTAATCATCTTCCAAAGAGGTTGTCGTCGTTGTCCTTACCGTTCGTGTTTAAACTTTGATAAGTCAAAGCCAATGAAAAGCACCTGTTGGCGGGTGCCCTCTTCTTCTCTCTCTCTCTCTCTCTCGTGGAGGGAGATTAATCGATTGTTAGGATGACGCGTGGAATTTAGCCTTCGTACGCTTTTGCGCTTATCAGCGAGGCGTTGGAGGTGTTTCACTCGCGCGTTCATTTGTACACACTCATCAACCCCACGCCATACACGTCCGAGGCGAGAGAGAGAGAGATAACCGTGGATGACAGAACGGGTTACACAATGTTCCCTTCTAATGATCCACAATGGAAAAGCTAGGTTGCTCAAATCGATCAACTGTTACTGTCTACGTCGCGGTGGACTCATTAACATTCCGCACCATTAACGCACGATCGCACGTTTCTGTTCCGGAATTGGTAGGTTCCCGCAGTTTTTTGGCACGTCTTGCACGTGAGTCGTTCATCGTACCATGGCGCCGCATCTTAATATTTCACGGGCAGGTGGTGGTAGCAGAAGTCAGCGACCTTTGAGCGGCCCTTTACTTGGCAAATCAAAGTACTCTGCTTTGGGGAGGATCAATTTATGAACGTCTCAACTATTGAAAAGTTTGCTCCAAAGTCAGCAATACAATAGATGTTGGAATCGATACGGGAAGACTCGCGTCCTAGAACCTTGGGAGCTTCGGTACGAATAGAAACCGTGAAGGATATTTTAAAAGATTTATTCTTTGGTTAATCATGAATCTCAAAACATTGCTAAATGTTATTTATTAAGGATTCGTTGAATCATTCCAAGGACTGATTCAATTTCACAAATCTGAATCTTATCTTAGCGCCCAAAATTTCACCTATCTGGGGTCAAAGGTCAGTACCGCAAATGGCCAGTCATTCTGTAGCACAACGAAATGTGTGTTCATGCCGGAGCAAGTACATACATCCTAATGATATAAATACTGTGTGTCAGTGCTTAAATTGTACTCCAAAAAACGTTATCTTTCCTGATTTCTCTACCATCGATGTAATGCTAGTTGAAGATGATCTCAGCAAACTTAAACCCTTTTATTCCCCAGGTCCGGTCGGTATTCCAGCCAGTGTTCCAAACGTTCCCCACCTTGTGGAAATCCAGTTGGCTTTTTGAATCTTCAGTGATGAGTAACTTGAATCTCGAATCGAATCTTCAAAGATGCATGAATCTGTAAATATTCATAAATCTTCAAAGATTAATGAAACTCTAAGGATCATCACCAAGGATTGAAAGAACTATGAATCTTTAAATATTCATGAATCTATAAGATTCATAAATCCGTTAAAATCCAGGGATTCATGAAACTATCAAAATATTGAATTTGCGCGATCCGGCCCACTAACATGCCTGTCGTGGGTTTAAGCCTCGCATGGACCGTCTCCCCATAGCAAAACAAACTATCCGGCTGCGTGGTACTTGCCGAATGCCTGTATAGCCTGGCATGAGCACGTAGGTTGTTACTCCAAGAACAGAATTACGCTAAGAAGCTCAAGCTCTATGAATCCATGGAGATTTATGAATCCCCACATTAACTCTTTAGAAAAGAAACGGCATTTTGCTCAGGCTTCCTTCACTGTTGGTTTGATCCTTAGCACTAACGATGATCCTGACGTATCACGGATGTCACACGATGCGTAAACTTTGGCGTAAACTGGATTTCAGCCATACAACCCTGAAATCTTTTGACAGGAAGTTTACGCTCTCCCATACAAATCAAGCGTAAACTTTTTGAGTTTACGCCTCGTGTGACGTCCGTATATCTCTTTATCATTCATGTCAACGTTCCTTCTAGATATCTCCGTCTTCGTCCTCTGTTAGCCATCCTCATCGAAGAAGCTTGTACTGTAATAATAATCCCTTGCAGTTTACTCCGAGAGTTTAATACTGATTCCGACCATTTCGACCTTACGTGTTCTTAACCTTCCTTTCCTAACTTTAGCCACTTCCTAAATAGTGCAATTTTTGTTATTACAATTACTCTTCAATAATTAGAACTGGGAAACGTTAGGTTCTAGACATTACTTTTAATTAGTAAAACCTTCATGGCGTTCAAATTAGTTACACTAAATAAATAAATATGTGGCTTGAACTCATGATGGGCATGCTGTTCAGTCTGTCGTGTTCACGACTGTATCACGGGACCGCCTCTGGACCGCTGCATGGTACTGAATAAGTCTCAAAAGTCTGTATAGGCTGGCATGTCCACTTAGGACGTTTACGCCAAATAGTAGAAGAATATTAACCCAATTCATGACCAATACCATGAACCAGGATTAGGACCTTGAATATGGGGCTATGATAGGAGTGGAACTGATAAAAAGATCCAGAATAGAGGCAAATAATGGAAAAGATACCAGAGCCGGGACTAGAAGCAGAGAGGCACTAGACTGCATCAGAATGACTTAAACTAAGCATTAACATGAGACTGAATACAAGAATTTAGCCTATAAGCTAAGGACAATTATCAGAAAATTGACTAAACCCAAGACTAGCATCGCATGGGAACTAAAAAAACCTAAAATTTAAACAGCATTTCTAATCATTTTCCCATCAAAAACGTTTCCACACATCTGCTGCAAAGCACAAACAATCTGGCCAATGCAGCGAATAGTCTTTAGCTTCGACTACGAACGATCCAACAAAGGTTATTGTAATCAAAGCGGGCCAAGATCGTTCGATCGTCGGCGCCAACCCTTCGGCGTCGCACGTCGAACCCAGCTCGGTGAAAATCGGTTACCCCCATCAGTTGGCGGCGTTGCGGTGATGGTGGTGGAAAATCGCTTCCCCCTTAAGCATGCAAACTCAATTAGCTTTTCCCGCGTGTACGTGTGAATGAGATGCCAAGAGTGTGCGTGTGTGTGTGAGTGTGTGCTTGCTGTTTGTGGAGAAGGTGGTTCGCTAATTATTACCATATGGTGCAAATAACCAAAACGGCTGAAGATGCTTACCCGGTTTAAGAAACTTTGGAAATCGGCTCGCACTCATAATCTGCCAAAGGGAGTTGCTCACGGTTTGCTCTCTATCACGGTGTGCGCGTATTTGCTGGGTCCGGGAAGATCCGGGAACTGTTGTTTTCGTTGGTTGGTTGCTATAGCAGCCTAGAAGCTTCCTCGATTGGTGGGCGAAGCGTTAACGCTGCTTTACATTACAGTCGTTGATGATTGGAGTGTTGACCCCTTGGAACATGGACGCACTTTTAACCTCGCATGGATGGTAACTTAACGAATGTTTATTTTCGCGTCGAATCACCAGCGCTGTTCGATGATGTCACGCGCCAGCAATGTTTCGCGGTACGCATAAAATACGGCACGAATTGCACTTGGTTAAACATACAAACACACCAATATACGCGCACAGTACGGGACGAAGAATGGTTCAGTTGCTCTCAAGGTGAAACGGAGACCGGCCAAGACATTCGTTCCGTTCTTTTTGTAGGTCAACGGGATTTTCTTCACGGCGTTCGATTCGCTTCTTCCCTTCTCTAACGAGCTGCGTAGGGAGGAACGCGGTTCTTTACGAGCGGCCGTGCTGGTACAAAGCAGCTCCAGCGAAGCAGACGGGCAATGGAAGCTCGCTCGTGTGTTGCAGTTGAGTGCGTTTGCGAAAATTCACGCATCGACTGTGTTACGCCGTTGTTCCTTCGGCGGATCAGCCTCACAGCGACTTCAAAACACACCTGATGGCGTCGGGGTGGCGTGTAAAGGCATGTTTGTGTGTACACTTTTCAACGGGAAAGGGAAACAACAACAGCAGCAGCACCACTACCACCAGTGGTTGAGGTTAAACAATTGCACTTTTCACTTCTCACTCGAAATTACAGAGTGTGCATTTACCGTATCCGGCCAGAAGAAACAAATAGATTATGGCGATAACGAGATACGCGCGGGACGCGGCGGCACGAGATTGCAATTTTATTCCACTTTCCGAAATATATGCACGGAATATTTGCAAAGCCGTGCAACGCGCACGAACTAACTACAAACGCGAACTGAAGGCAGGAGAAAAAAAAGAAAACCCCTACTTCACGCCGGATGACAGTCCCGTACAACATGGCGAGGGATTTTGACGTTCAAAATAGCTGCATCTCGCTCATTTTCTCTAGCCGTCCCCCTCTATGCCCCATATGCCTTTCGTTATGCTGGTGACAATGCCATCTCTCTCGCGCACATGGGAGCTTGAAAAAACATAAACAAACCGTGTAACTGATGTGAATTAGAAGTGCTCTATTTGGTTGAGTATTTTGCATAAAAATCAATTTAAAATGTATGCATATGTTATTAGACCAATAGCTAAAGAGTATGGAATTGGTGTGCAACGCAGAGGATCGTAGTTCAAATCGGCCGCACGCTCGCAGCAGTTCGAGTATGTGGTCAGGCAAAACGTCAAAGCAAACTGGCGTCAAGTAAGTTTTTTTTTACGAAATGCTTGAATTGCTCAAAAACCCTCGCAAAGACTTGCAATAATGATCGCCGAGCGAGAGAAACCGATTTGGAGCATTGGCGAGCTCACGAAAACCGGTCTTTAGAAAGGTCTTTTCGTAAAGGCCTTGTTGACAGTTGTCAGATTTGTTTACAATCGCGAAGCAGAACACAACAACGCATTTTCCCTCCTCGTTTTCGGCAGCTCGCCGCGTCCGTGCAGCTGCGTTGTGTTTCGTAAGCGGCTTACCGGGTCTGCTAAATAGTTGTTCTTTCCTCATCTCCCCCCAAAAGTGGCCCCAAATCTATCATGTCCGATGCGGTGGATCCCGTCGAGCAGATGCTAAAGAGTACCGGCTGCCTGAATCTCCACTACAAGGTGCAGGTAAGTGTGTGTGTGTGGTAACCACGCTCCCCGTACCTAGTTAATGCAAGTCCTGTGCTATTCCTTTAGGAGTGCATTGCCGAAACCGGCGACTGGCGGCTCTGTCAGGACGTAGTTAAAGATTTCAAACACTGCATGCAAGATTACACCGACAAGCAGCGGGCAAAGTATAGCGGGAAGTAATGAGCGCGCTGCTCCGGAAGTTGTTCGCCACGGTAGGAGGTAGTGTTGTTGGTGGTGCGCCCATGAAAATGGTGCTGGTAGTACGGTCCGATTTAGGGCTGAAGAAGGGCAAGATAGCGTCGCAGTGTGCACACGCGGCCGTACTGTGCTGCATGCGGGCAGCGTCGGCGGGCGGCGATGCTGCGGGTAGGGGCAAGATGCTGGACGCGTGGTTGCGGCAGGGCCAGCCAAAGATAGTGCTTAGGGTAGATAGTTTGCAGGAGCTGCATTTGCTGACGGAGCGGGCCGAGTCGAGCGGGGTTATTGCGGAGATTGTGCGGGACGCCGGCCGGACACAGGTAGCGAGCGGAACGGAGACCGTACTGGGGCTGGGGCCGGATCGCACCGAAGCGATAGATTCGTTGGTCGCGCATTTGAAGTTACTGTAGTGGACGTGTGTGCTGGTTCTTAAATGATGTGTTCATTAAGTAGATCGATTTATTGTTGAATTTGAAACATTGACATGTATTAAGTTAGCTTACATCCGAAACTGTAATATTGTACGTGCAAGCCACTAACTAACAAACCTTTTTATTAGTCAGAAGATTCGTTTGTACGACTGTAAGTAATGTTTGAATTAATTTATTGATGCTTAATTTAAGTCGTAATTTTCACCTGTTTAAGAAAATTAGTAGAAAGTAGTTTAAAGTAACTGAAATAGAAGTCAATCTTACCTTGATCTTCTCTCATGATTTTGTGGATTAAGTATAACGCAGTTTGAACTCGAACAATCTTAGTTCAATTGCTTATTACATCCACGTCCACAGATAATCTTAAAGTAGCGATTTAAACTAACTTAGCCTTCGTTTCTATGACCAAAACTACACCTTTACTTCTATAACCACCTTCCCGGGTAGGTCATACATTTTAAACGGGAATAGTCTTTTTTAGGGAGAAAATGTATTATTTTAACTTTTATGATAAACATGCTTTTAGCTACATAAATTTAAAGCATAATAAATAGTTCAACTCGCACTCATAATTCACCATATTCTCCTGATTAGCAGGCCAAGCATTTCAAGGTATATAACTTAAGAAGAATATTTAGAGCTACACAACATTTGGAATAGCATCTGTGTATATGAGTATATGAATTTTAATTGATATCATCACAAAATTAACGACTTAACCGAAACCAAACCTGGTTATTGTATGTATTACCTACACGGCTAGGTGGTCATAAAAGTAAAGGGTACAAATCGAGTGTTCAATTAAAGATATATAGTTAAAATTTTCAAAAATTTGGATTTTTTACTATAAAATAAATTACATCTTTTTCTAGGCATTGCTAAAATTTGATGTCGATAGCTATATTGTATCAAATTACGAATTATTTAGTATCATGGGTTCAAGCCTACAACTAAACATGGGTTCAAGCCTACAATGGACTGTCCCACCGGTAGCAAGGACTGACTCTCCGGCTGGGTGGTAATGAATTAACTTTCGATAGTCTGTAAAAGCAGGCATATCCGCGTAGGAATTACAAGAAGCGCTTGACATACCCGGGGTGGGTGGTTATAGAAATGAAGGTTAACATATTAATCATTATAGTATGACATCAACCTTAGTACCAAAGTAATGCACTAAACTAGGAAGCAATTTCTCTTGCCCGCATTTAAAATAAATGTTTGAGAAGTTTTTAGCAAACCCGATAAAAAATCAAATCTACTTTGTAGACTAGAAGCAATTATAGTTTGCTTCTATTTTCTATTTTTGACGAAATAGCATTTACAAGGCATGCGTATTTCACAACATGAAACAACACACCAACTACCTGTTGCTTCAAGATGAGTCATATGAGGGAAGAAAATTTAAATTCATAAAATGAAATTTTATTGAAATCTTCCCATAATTTTGATTTTTTTATTGCTAAGAAACTAGTTACATGATCTTATGTTAATTTTTATTAGCCTGCATTGAAAACAGATGAAATTTTCTTCTATGATCAGATTACTTGCTGCATGCTGCGTCGATCAAACGGTTGTAACATGTCGATGCATTCAGCATCACATTCCGCAAACATATTGCCTAACGGTGCCAATGACTTTCGCTTTCTGCGACAGCCGGGCCACATTCTCTGTGACCTAGGTCTACAGGAGGCGGGTGACGGCAAAAACGGTTGCAAAAAAAGCAACTCCCAGTGAAAAGGCACCCTGTGTTTGTGTTACAGACCGCGCGAGTGAAAGAACGCAAGCATTAAATTAACGTTAATCCGCATCCGATGAGGGACAATTGTGATGCTCGGATGTGGTGATGGTGCGTCACAGCGTGCGATGAGCGATGAGAGTGCATCGAAAAGAGCCCGGCTTTGGGACGGACGGAACGATGTAAAGCGAATGCCCGTGCTACCCTCATCCGTTCCTGTATCGTACGACGCAGTTGCCGCCACGCCACGCTCGTTCCAATCATGCGACCGCCAAGCATCTCGTAGGCGTGCGGGCCTCTGGTGTGGATGGAGGTCGATAGTGGAGAGCTGTTAGGGTCGCGCGATCTGAATGAAGGAAACAATAGCTCACTTCCACCAATGTGAATGATATCTTCTGGTTGCTTTTTTTCTCCTCTTGTCTCTCTCTATCTCGCTGTTGCTATACGCTGAACAGCACACAAACCACGATACAGTGGGCGACATTAAGGCAAGGGCGCTGCTCAGAACTGTTCTGGATGCGTGGTGGTGTTCTGGGAGTGTTAGCCACACTGATCGGGAGAAAATGTAACAGTGGACAACTTAGGCTTTTATCATTTTCGTAAAATATTTCCATTATTTTGCAGCAGTTTATCTACTTTAACGCATATCATTGATCACATGACTCATCTAATGCAATTCCATGCATCGGGAATTTTATATCTCTTCAAACGAATTTTCTTCATGATATTTAAAAAAACAGAATCAAAGTTTTATAAAAGTTCTAAGAAAAATACCTTGTGGAATATCTCAAGAAGCTGATAATCCTTATCTTAAGAAACCAAGACCACCGAATGCGATATGGATCATTTGAATGTTTTGTATCTTGATCTTCCCATGATATTGTAATTATGCAGGGCAAGCAAAAGGGAAATAGTAGAAATTATGTCCATTTATAATTTCAACATTTCAAGAAGATCAACTTAAACGAAGATCATATTGATGATCTACCATCTGATCTCTTGTGGACGTTGTTCTTTGGATAGCCATATCCATCAATAGCATATTAGAATTTTCTACAAAGAATTGTCTGCGATTTATTTTTAATATCTAATTAAAATAAGTCTAAAGTTGCGAAGATCAGATCAGATCAACATGTCTGATCAGTCCTACGAAAATCAGTTACAAAGTTGATCGTGATCTCTATGATAATATCATGTATCTTTTCATCTTGTTTTTGTGTATCTCTGCTATTCTGAATGCTGCGGTTTTGGATAAATCATTCCATTGGTCTTGCGAGGATCATTGAACGTGTCAATGACGCTAGATGCTCATCCTCAGACCAAGATATCATTTGCACTTGACTATGATATAGCTTCTTGAAGAAGCCTTACAAAGATTTAACTCTGTTTCTTTGTTGCATCAACTCCGTCACGCATGATTGCTTTAGTTGGGCCAATTTAATAGGCCTCAGAGTGGTACAAAGATTGGCCAAGTATCATAATTAAGTAAAATGTCTAAGTAATTCCTTTACTGGGTTGTCATTATATATACACAAAAAATAACTCTGCTACACAAAATGTATGCCATAACGCGTTAGGTCCCTTCAAACAATCCCCTACCGACAACCCAATCCATCTATTCCGTCCTATTCCCAGCGGGTCGCTTTTAATCGGCCCATAGTGCAGCGTTCCGCGTCTACCACCCGGCCAATGTTACACAGTCCCTTTTACCAGCCGGTCGTGCCGGGGGTGTTGGGTTGCTTTCGCGACGTTCAAATAGTTGATCTTTGTCTGCTAGCGTGGTCGTGACATCTCGCGCGAACGCTGCGATCACTTTTGCGCAGAACGCGCGCGCCCGCTCTGCTCCCTTGCGCGCAGTTTCAACGTTTCTGTCTGCCGTATCACCCACTCGAAGTTGTGTGTTTCGGTACGGTGATTCTACACGAAGAACGTGGATTTTTAAAAGCAATCCCCTTCAACGCCGAAAAACATAGGTGAGAGAGTTTCGGATTCCGGAATCGTTGTGTGCTTTTACTAGGAGGATGTGGTTATCGGAATGACATATGGTTTCTGTGATAAGATTAAAGCCCTCGCAGTGTGTGCGTTGTGTGTTGGCTCACTGTTGTGCCGAGATCATAAGCCGACCCTATTGCTGTGAAGTGCTTGTTTCGGGAACGTTATTGGTAGGGTAGAACGGAACAGTCAAGTCGGGGTCGGATGTGATGGAAGTAAATTAAAAAAAAAATAAGGTAATAGGCCGACTCTGTGCTCGAGTTTCTGGTGTTACGATTGCCACTCGATCGTTGGATTTTGGATTGTGATACACTGTTGAGTGTGTTTTGAGGTTTGAGTTTCCAGTTTCCGTCTCTTTCCCATCTCATTAATTCAGCGTAAAAACCTTTCAAGCATAACAATGCGGATCAACAACGTAGAAACGCAGTGGAATGTCTGTGACTGGAAGACATTGGAATAGGCATCACCCTGCTGATGATGATGATCGTCATCACTGGAAGTGCTGCTGTTCGCCACATATATAGCACTAAAGTGTTACTAATTGTGTCTTTCAATCGAGTGTAGGTGGTACTAAGTGGTAGTGTGCACGGCGATGCATGAGCTAATGTCCCAACCGCTAGTGCATCATAGCTCCAAGGTGACCGACTCCGGCACGTTGTAGCAGCTGGAATAGCAGCAGTCGGAGCATCCATGCGAATGTGCGACATGTTGTAATTGAACCCAACGGATGTGATGCCCTATCCTACCCTCTCATAGTACGACCGAAATGGTATTGCATTGCATTCTGGTGAAAGGTTTATGACGGTCCAATGCCCGCGCCAGTAGGCGCCTCTGGGAAGTGGGTTAATAGCTTGCGAATGTTTACTTCCCAATCAAGCTTATCTCTCGCCCGTCGCCTGTCAGGTTCATCCCGGTATGTTCTAGGGTGTGATAATCGTTATCGCTCGAGGAAGGAAGTGATCGTGGACCTAGAATGCTTAAGTCCAACCCTGATACCGGCCGGTGCTAAAGTCCACCAACGCATCCCGGCTGATCTCCGGACTTGAGAGATGATCTCGCTCTGCACTACGCATTGGTTGCTCGGACCATAGTTGTTTGGCCAAGCCCCGGACGTGTCAACCGGCCTGACCGCGTGTGTGTGTGCGCGCGCGAGACATACAACAGCGGCCAATCAGGCACGTCCGGTGGACTTTGAGCCCGTTCGGCTGATCGACGATCGTCTTCCAGCCATGGCGACGACAACGGACGACCCGCTAACTAGTACCGATGATGATGGTGCGCAATATCTCTGCGAATGCTCCACACTCTTGATCAGCTGTTATGATCGTGCACGTCCGTGTGGACAACTCGCATTTGTCGAGAAATCTATTTGGACCTCGGCGGAGCTTTGGCATAATGTCCAGCGCGCCTACGCGCGCCGTTCCCCGGACGCAGGGCACGCGAGTGTAGCAGAAGGTCTTCCACAGCACCCTGAACTTGACGCGCGATAATCAATTGCATAGTCAGTTAACCTTCCAGCCAACCGGTGCTTAATTAAATTCCCGGCACATGTACACGCACACACACACATCGAGAGCGTCGCATTGGCCAAGTGACAGTCGTGTGGCCTCCGCTCGCACTACCTCCAACGTTTATTTACATATGCCGCTAATGGGGTGGGGCGGGATCACCCGAAATGGTTAATCGCAATGAATGGGGAAGCGTTTAGTAGTAGGATTCGATCATTAGCACGATTACGAGGACGTACCAGCAACGTGCCGTAAACCAACCGCTCTCTTTTTCTAGTGGGTATGCATTTTGATTAGGGTAATTGATTAGGGCAACGGGATGGTTTCATCAACAGACACATCGCGGGATGTGAGATTGTGTGAGGATGGTGGGCGATTTATGCAAAGAAGTATGGCACAAAAATGTTGAATCATCGTTTCGTTCAATTGAGCATGTGCTTATCAAAAAGCCACAAATGTTTAGAGTGAGCAGAAGCGTGGAGTTAGAGATGATGATTATATTCTAAGGAACGTAGTCTCACAAAGATGCTGCTAAGATGTCACCATCCTGGGATTTATTTCAAAGACAACCTTGTAATCAGGGACTATTGCAGAAGCTATCTTGGGTCTGGTAAAAATTCCCAACATACGAATCTATCTGTTTGCAAATCTGATACTCAACCTATCTAATTTAGGACATGATCCACAGTATGTTCCGCTTCTTGAATTGATTTATAATTTTGTGCTGGAACTGATACTAAACCCATTCCTAGCCAGGAACTGATCTCTATGCTATTTATTCCTGTTCAGGAACAGATTTTGACCCTATTCCGATGGAGGGACTGATTCTGGACATTTTATAATCTTAGAACATCGCGGAACTTATCCCGAACCTATCTAAATTCAGGTATTGATTCTGAAATCAATTCCGACGACTTGTCCTAGTCCTGACGTGTCATAATCCAGGGACAGTTCCTTGTCTGGAACTTGTCTCGAACATATTCAGAACTTGAATCAAGGCTGCTTCTGAACAACCGTTTCTAAAATTAATTGATCTTTCTGTAGTCATTGAAACCTTGCCCCAGTGCCTCTGGAGAGCTTCCTGACAGTTTGACAGCCTCTTGACTGGAGAGCCGACGTTCACAGAATACCCATCCCCCTCCTGCTTCGCCAGTCCATGTACCCAAGCATGGATATGTGCTGACATATGCTACCAGAAACAGGGACCTTCGGATAGGAGTTGAATAGGACAGCCTATATCATCCCTCAGAGAAGCTACAGATCATATCCCATTGCAAAGCATATGTCCGGTTTAAAACGAATCCTAATCCAAGAACAAATACCGAGCCTATCCCGACCCTGGAACTGCTACTGTACCTATCATACGTCATACGTCAACGGCCCTCCAATCATACGTCAAGAACTGATCTCGAATCTGTTTTGAACAATTGACACTCTCAACGTCCATAATGGTTCAGCGACCAATCCAGAATTCATTTAGGTCTTGGAATGATCTGATGTTGATCTTATTCCGATAGAGATCATACTGATACTGTTCATATCCTTGTCATGTTTCCCACTCCTCCATAGGAATATTAATAGTAAAAGGCAACAGTGAAAAAAATCTTAAATAATTTCCACGTATATTCTCAACTAAAATTTGTAAGGCGATTTGCATTAAACATATTTTTATTTCTTTTCATTGCAGATCTAAATCATCTGTGACATCAGTGTTTAAGTCTTCGATTGAAGCTCACTCATCCGTTGGCGATCTAAAGCCAGGGGGCACATATCCCTAGGCACAATCTCAGACAAACCCAGAATAGGAACCCATCCACTGAGTGCAAACAACAACGCCACATCCGCTCTCCTCTCGGTTCCGGTGTGAAAACCGGTGTGATACGAATCATCCCGCAGGAGCATCGTACACCACCAGCGGCCGTCAAAATGTTGATCGAGTTGAGCGTGAAGCAGAAATTTCTGACACTGTGCGGCATCACAGCTGCCGCCATGGCCGCATCATTAGCGATCGGACAAAGATTGATACCGCAGTCGATACTGACCGGTGTCGTTTTTTACCTCATTTCCGGCGAACGGCCGTCCACCGTGTACGCGTCCATCGTGTCGCTGCCGCGGGACATACGGTAAGGCATATACACACATATATGGGATAGAACCGATGAAGCATTTAAGAAGGTGAAGCTGTGGACGCATCTCGGTAACGGTGTCGCCTACAGTCGCATGCACTTTGCTTGCAATCTGCTGCTACTGATGATGATTTATGTCACCTCCCCCGTTATGATACCCGGCGTGGTGATTGTTTCTAAGTAGAGATAACACGTTCTAATGCGCGCCGAAATCGGGCCAGGATTTCGCCGGGAGTGAACTGAGAAAGAGAGAGGGAAGGACGCAACTTTGATTCAATTCTCGTCGCGCGCTCGCATATCGTTGAAACGTCGAAATTGCACACCACAGAACTAGACGCCGGTGCGGTGCTGCAGCGCGGTGCAGGTTTCAATTCCTAATGACGTGCGAAAGGGTCGTCCTCCCCTTTTTGTCATCCCGGGAAGGGAAGAAAGGGGAACCGAGGCATAATGTTCATGCGTAATACCTTTCGGCTATGTGCATGTTGAGCGACTGGAAGGGGTGAAATTTCTCTAGGCCATCCAGGGTTCGGGCCAACTCTCCGCTGTATCCGTGGCAGTTGGCGAACAACTCGTTAAATCAATGCCAAATTACAGCCGGCCCCGGTCGGTGGGTTATCTCATGCATGCACGGTCCCTCCGGGGATGGGGGCAAAGGCAAGCAATATTGCTGCGAGGCTTATCTTATTGGGGCGAGTGCAGTGCTTGTGAAGCGTTGGTTTCGCGAGTGTTAGCAGTAGAGATGATACCCTTCAATCAGGGTTTAGCGCTCAACAGTTATCGCATGTCTGATGCGCATACAGTTGGAAGCGAGATCAAACGAGGTGGAGAGGTAATGGGTTGAAATGGTCGGGATGTTGAGAACTTTCTTTTTCTGCTATGGGATGGTAGAAGTGGAGTAGAAGAAATGTAAATATAGGTCTGGGTTTAAAGGTCTTTATTGCAAGTTTCTATTGTTTGTGCGCTTTTATGCAGCAGAGTGTTGAAAACTTAAGGTTTGATTTCCAATTTTCGTACCTCAAAATATTAGAAACAAGTAGTAAAAATTAATATTTCCACACAAAAAACAAACCCATTGCCCTCAAATTAGTGATGAAAAAGGTCCTTGTTGTTATACCGGACCCAATATTTTTAAATCTAAAAGTAACGAAATCTATAAGTTAAATTTTTGGCGTTTCAAGACGTTCTCCACGTAGTTGTATAATAATGATTGATTCATACAATTATATATCCTCTTGCCTATTAATTTAGAAATTGAGATTTAAGAATCTTAAGTATAATATAATACAACTTTGATTCATGAATCTCGAGAGAGTCAAACAAAGACGACTTGAGTCTATATGACCCAAATATATTTATTCCAATTTGAATAAACCACTCACCAATTAATGGGGTTGGTAGTAAAGGTGTGCCAAATGAACAAGAACCGTACGGTTCATTCAGTTCACGCGAAAAAAATGAATGAACCGGTTTACAAGAAAAGAACGCTATGATTCTTTGGATATATCAAAATAAAAAAAATCATGAAACTGAGCGTAAACATTCATGATCATTTTGAAATAATGAACAGAAAAACCTTTCAACATTCGCAAATTTAGAGTAAAAACAAGACATGGCCGATTTGAAACTGTTTGTGAGAATCGATTTCTAGTGTCAAATGATAGATTGTTAATATTGGTTTGCTTTTCATGCAATCCGACCAAAGGATTGATAGTTCTATCGATTTTCTAATAGTGTACTGATTCACAGACTTTACATGTATTGCTGTTTGCAAAAGAACGAAAGAACCGAAATCACGTTCACAGCAATGAACGTCTCGGTTCACTCTCGTTCACTTAAAAGAACCGAAAAGCCCACCTCTAGTTGGTAGTTCATACGCGATTTGAGCCCATGATGTACACATCATCACGTATGATTCGTCGTTCGTCTTGACAACCGTACCACGGGCTTCAACCTCAGTGGGCAACGATCAGGGCTTATAAAAAGGCAAATTTGAGCGTAAATTCAAAATTGAATGCAAATGTTACATAATAGAACATTGTGACGAGATCCTCTCTAAAATCCTAACAAATAGTACTTAATAATCTGTTTTCAATAATAATCTGTTGTTTAAGAATACAGTGGAACCGTTATCTGTACGTGGAGTGGACGACCCACTCCGGTTTGTTTTAGATTTTTGGATGACTTCATGAGTTTTGGACAGGTTTTTCTTCTTCTTTTTGAATCAACAACCGTTGTCGGTCAAGGCCTGCCTGTACCCCACTTGTGGTGGTTGGCTTTCAATGACTTTTAGAATTACCCCCCATAGCAGGATAGTCAGTCCTACGTATGGCGGCACGGTTTATTTGGAGCTTGAACCCATGATGGGAATGTTTTTAAGTCGTACGAATTGACTCACTGTATCACTGTATCACGAGACCGGATGAACAGGACAGGTACTGGGGGTTAATCACCTCCCTTACACATATCTTTCGCACTTATACACTGCACGTTTTGGACATAGCTTGATATTTAACGATTCTTAGTATTGAAACACTCGGAATGATCACGATTTCTTATTGGGAAAAACAATGAAATTGCTCTCTATTCGCGATTTTACTCGTTAAGTGGGGTATTTGTAGAGCATTTAGATTTGTTATGCGAAATACCCGTTGTAAGGGGTACTCGTTATGAGAGCTTCCACTGTATTTATTTTTACAATTTTAAAATTACCGTGCAGGTTTTGTTGCGCTTCGCAAATTGCATCGCGTGCAACGAAGCGTGTCGCAAATTGTTGTACGATTATGGAGATAACTACCTCATGGGCAATCATAAAAAAGGGTTCAATTACCCAAGAGTGTGAATAACAATCTATCGCTTTATGTGCACACAGTAGAACCTTATTTGAAAAATATTTCCTTAAATCTAATTTCCTTTTCCAGCACGGCCATAATTTTCCTGAAGCTTAACCTCTGCCTGTACCGGTACGAGCGGGCCGGTGCCACGGTCGTGCAGATCTTCGAGCGTGTGGTCGCCCGCCAACCGAACAAGGTAGCGTTCCTGATGGACGATGGGCAGCTTACGTTCGCCCAGGTGAAGCAGCTGGCCGACCGGGTGGCGGCCCACTTTTACGCGAAAGGTTTCCGCAAGGGCGACACGATTGCGCTGCTGATGGAGACGCGGCTCGAGTATCCGTGCATCTGGCTCGGCCTCTCGAAGGTCGGCATCGTGACGGCGCTGATCAATTCGAACCTGCGGAAGGAAACGCTGCGTCACTCGATAACGGTGGCTAATTCGAAGGCAATCATCGTCAGCACGGAGCTGGCCGGAGGTAAGTGATAATAGAAACTGTCAATCAATCATCTTGGCATCAGCCCTGCTTTCCCTTGTTCGTGTTTGGCTGTGCTCGGTGAAAACCTCGACCGCCGGGCCTTGTCTTATTCGGTGAAATAGGATTCTTGTTTTACCGATTCATCGCTTCACTGGGCAACTCACCCGTCGCACCGATGTGCCTAGGAACTTCATTTCCCACAAGGACAAGGAGAAAAACTGCTGTGCTGTGCTGCTTGTGTGTGTGTGTCTGATTGCACAAAGCTCAGGGATACCTGAATACCCAAAACAAGCTTGCTACTTCAACTCGCAAAAAACGGCCCGTCAATACTCCTTCGTTCGGAAGGCAGTAGTGATCTCGGAATGCCATTTTGCGGTCATCAATCGTTTGTATGCTCATTGTCAGTCCCTTTAGCTTGGCTAACCGAACACAGGATTGGTAATCCTAATGGGGGATACGTTTTTTTCCTCCGCGTTTGTCTTCGGGCCTCCGAAAAAAAGGAATAGAGCACCTTTCGGGCTGGATTCATCAGTCCATCAGGAGGCACATTTGAAAGAGGGCACATTTGATGCATGTCCACTGCTCGAATGCAGCAATCAGTTTGTGTGTTGTTTTTTGCCCCTCCGCCCCTGACGAATTGCATTGAGACAGGATTGAAATTGAGCTTTCGAGCGATTTTTTAATTAAAAAGTGAAGTGTGTGCTCAAGTTTGCATAACGTTTGCGATGCACTCGGAAATGAGCATCGGTTTTGGGTCAGTTTATAGAGATTGAAAAAAAGAGCCCGGATAATTGAATAATTCTGCGAATGATTGAACTAATCAACCCGAACTAATCATACAAATCGCTTGAAGCTAGGTGCATCGATGATTAGATGCAATTTTTGATAGACATCTGTGCTTTGTTTTGTTTCCGTGAATGAAGTTGGGTGTAGGTTAGATGAGCTACTACAGAAGTATAATTGTGTAAGGTAACCAGGGGCGAAGATGAGGGTCAAGATTTTACAAAAATTATCAAACATTTAACGTAAAGATCAAGACTGCAGGTAATAACAGTGTCAGCAATGAAAAGCACTGAATCAAAGGGGAGAAAATAGAATGCAAAAAATGAAAATAGAATAGGGAAAATAAGAAGGAATTGTGAAGAAAGATGTAAAAAAGTAAAACATATCATAACTAAATACAAATTTAAAGAAAAAATACAACATCGAATAAAATTGATAAGTAAAAAGGAAGGAAGGAAAAAGTATGTAAAAAT
The DNA here is from genome assembly GCF_016920715.1 of Anopheles arabiensis. Lineage (NCBI taxonomy): Eukaryota > Metazoa > Arthropoda > Insecta > Diptera > Culicidae > Anopheles > Anopheles arabiensis. The sequence continues at coordinate 66,611,885 of NC_053518.1, read as the reverse complement.
TATATCTCCCTATTGAAAACAATGAAAAATAGGAGAGTGAAAGTACAAAACAATATTTATCAAAATGAAATATCTATTTATGTTTATGTATGGTTGAATCTATCTGTCTGTCTTATTGTCGTTTATTGTTTTCTTTATTTGTCCATGTTTATTTTGTTCTACATTGTTAATGTTTTCCTTTATTTGGCTTTATTTGCTTTTTCATTGCTTTTGTTGTTCTAACTTCTGTGTATGTTTTTTGTGACTTTCCTTTTCTATTTTTCGTTTTCTCCTTCGTCCACGCGCTTGTCATTGTGAACTTCTTGGTTTACTTTAGTGTTTATGTTATGCATTTGTTGTACGATTAGTAGTTAGATGGTTAGTCGTTTTAAAAATGCAATTTATTTATAATAAAGGAGTCCGTCGTACTCTGTCTTTCTTTATTTTAAATATTAAACTTGAAACATATCATAATTATGCAGGATTCTAATGTTGTTTTTTTGTTTTGTTTTTTATTTATTTTAAAATTATGTAAATTATTTTTATTCTACGTCATTTTCTCGAAGCTCGTTTTCTATAGAAATCAGCATCACGTTGTGGTGATGAATTAAAGTCCCCATTTTCCAATCAGATTACAAAGAAAATAGCTTCCACTAGAGTACCCTGGCAGTGCACAACAAACAAACAAACAAAACCTCTCCCCGTCAATAACTGTAGGAAGTAATTAAGAAATCATAACCCATTCCCTTTAATCGGTTCCTCAACCTTAACCGAGCACACTCACCGCAATACACACACACAAATACACACCATCTCTCGCCACAATACACCGTTGGAGAAAGGGCGAGTAAAAATCGTTAATATTCTCACTGTCTTTTGCAGCGATCGCCGAAATAAACGAGCAGGAAGGCATAAAAGGCTTGCCGGTACATCTATTCCGCTCCGACGGTGCCCCGGACACCGCCAGCAGCAGCAGCACCAGCAGTGACCCATTGCCAGGTAAATGAGTTTTTATTCAATTGCACTCGATTGCGGCTCTCCTTTGGAAAGGGTGCTAAAGGGAGTGGCGGCAGGAGGACACATTTTCTTCTTCCTGCGTTGGGCTCACCTCTCTGACCCAATGGGAAAGGATTTCCAATTTTCCCCAGCGTCCTTTTAAAGCGTTCGTCGCGCTTCAATCGTTCGTCGCCATTCCTTGCCTTTCGCTTTCCAGCATCGTTCGTATTCATGGTCACCGTACCGTGACCGAAACCGACGGTCCTCCTCGGCACTGCTCGAGGACAAATCCACCTGGAGAGCGTTTAAGAACACCCTTCTCTACCATGTCATGCCGCCACAACATTCCGCTTCGGTGGGAACGATCTCGACGGTCTGCGTGAGACAGAGCGCCAAAGGAGCCTGTCCGAAACCTCTGCTGTTTTCCCATAAATTGCACACATCTCGATTCTGATGATGAATATTCGTAACGGTGCCTTTTCTTTCAACCTTGGGCGCTCAAGCCCTGGGAACCGAACGGCCACGATAGGGGGAGGACGGACTTCTTCTCCCTTTGCTTCGTGTCTGCTGGCATGACTGGCTGGCTGGCTGGTCTGGCACGAAGTTTTATCCTGGTGTGAAAGGTGTGAATCGCTCTCTAGGAGTTAGTGGCGGTGGTGTACTCCAACACACTCACACCTCACTGCTGCCGAGGGAGGGCGGAAACGTACAGTGTGTGTCGCAGCTGATGGAGCTGGTTCCCACCACACACTCAGAACCACACATATGTAAACGTTTGTGCGAACGCAAGCGACCGAGCGAGAGCACCTTTTAATGCGATACGATATAATTGATAATCATAAATCATCTCTTCTCACGTGTGGTCGCAATTTTTCTGTTTTAGATGCCGAAGATTTAAGGCTCAGCTTGGATAGTAGCGGCAGCAGTCGCTCAAACGTAGATTTAAGCGCTATCCCGAATGATATATCACCGAAAGATAAATTGGTTTACATCTATACGTCCGGCACGACCGGTATGCCGAAGGCGGCCGTCATCACGAACCTGAGGTGAGTTGTGTTCGGGGGTCTTTCTTTTTTGTTTGTTTGTTGAGTGTATTCTTGCGAGTCATTTCTTTGGGGTGCTTATTTACTGCGCCTGGTTGCGAATTTATTCCTATCATTGTGCGGTGGATGGGTTGTTGAAAGCTTATTACCTTAATAGTGGAGTCATCATTTATGTCTTTAGTGATAATTATTGCGATTCTAAATTTTCTATTGAAATTGTACGGAATTCCAGTTTATCGAAACAAATATCTGAATCACATATTTAGTGAAAATCAACTTAGTCATCTCTTACTTCAGGGGAAACAGTTAATGATGGGGTTAATCTGAACATGTCATGGATATCAAAACAAGAAGGTTTCCAAAATTGTGAAGAACCATATATCCCGAATGATTCCAATTCAAGCTATTTGAGGGTTCCTGAATGTGAATATTGAATGATTCATAAATCCTTCAAATCTCTGAATTAATGCCAAATCTTCGCCGCTTTCATAATTCATTCACGAACCGTAAAAGATTCCACCAAAAAATAATTATTCATGAGTTCAAGATTCAAATTCGATTCTGATTCGATTAGCGATTCATATGGCTATCGTGATTCAAATGAAATGAGTCAAATGAATCTTTGTGAGGTTTTCTAAGTCAGTTTCGAATGTGCACATGAAAGAAAATCATGTGGAAGATCTGAAACATTATTTTGATGGAAATACAACATTTGACAGCTGTTGAAAAACATCTCGCAAGCAATGAAAAATGTTGTAGGCATTGGATATTGACTCGGGAAACCCTGTATATTAATGAATTGCTATAAGTACAGAAAATTGACAGTTTTATTGAATATGCAAATAATTTTAAAACAAACTTAGCAAGAAATGCGATAAATTATTAAGGGGTTTTTCAAGTCAACATTTTTTTCATTGCCTGCGAGATATTTTTCAACAGCTGTCAAATGTTGTATTGTCATGACAATAATTTTTCAGTTTTTCCACATGATTTTCGACCCGTCTCAAGCTGGTTTGAATTGAACAGTTCTTTTGTGATGTGTTGAAAATCATGCGTAAGAACTGTAAAATTATTGTTATGCAAATATAACATTTGACAGCTGTTGAAAAAAATGTCTTGAACGCGGTGAATAATGATGTGTACATTCAAACATGACGTGGAAACCCCTGTATTGTGTATACCTTTAGGCGCTTAGCAAGGCCGTCTAGAGATAATAGCTGGTATTGCGAAAGCAATCGTTAAAATTTAACAATAGTCGTTAAAACCATCTCGACTGCGACCTTGCGTTTTGCATTCAGTTAATGATCGTTGCATGTAAGGCGTGTCGTTTACATCGCTTGTTACATACGTAAGTTTTGACGAAAGGTATTTAAGTAGTGTGATATTCAGCGAACATAGTTATGACTATAAACATACATGAATATATTATCATTGAATCTTGCTGAAGATAATAGCGCTACGGTCGTAAATGAAACGGTTAGTAGCAGAAAATTGCGCAAATTTAGTTAGTTGATTTGCAAGTATTAACGATATAGTTCCTAAGACGTAGTTTAATTAATAATTAATGGTTCCAGTACATTTAATAATGCTATTTTATCCTAATCGAAAGCGCCTAAAACTATGAAAACAAAATACAACAATTGCTTTTAGCAATGGTTGCATACTTTTAGGCGCATCAAGAAAACGCCTAATTTCGACAAAAAAAAAAAAATTAAATTGGATCCCATTTTCCCCCTATCCCTCTATATCAGGGGTCTCCAAACTTTTCAGTTCGCGGGCGGCATTGCTTCACAATCAACCTTGTTGAGGGCCATTTTAACGCTACCTTTAGAATGAGTGGAAGTTCAAATCTTGTTTTAATAAGAAAATACTATTGAAATATATCAAATTTCTGCAGCTTTCTTTTATTGAATCTTGATTTTCATCTTTCAAAAGTAAAACAAATCAGTTAGAAAAGAAAGCTATTTAATTTAACCTTGTCTGGCCGTAGTTTGGAGACCCCTGCTCTATATCAATGAAGCACTACAGTTACTTACAACATAACCTTATAGACATTTGTAATTAATGGTTCCAGTACATTTAATAATGCTACTTTATCGAAGTTAGCATATGTTATAGATTATTTTAAATCACTGAATTGATTCTTCCCCCGAACTATACTCTTTTATCAAAATAATTACTGAACAAATTTGTTGAAAGCACCCTTTACTTCTAAAAAAGCTCTTCTCTTTTTGTATGAAGTGTCTATCGTTGTCATCCTCACGACAATGTATGTAGCCACATGATTCGTAACGGCCCTGTTGTGCTTTATCGCTAGTGTCATTTGTCTTGTGTGACCATCACTCACCACCTGAAGCAGAATAGAATCTAAAATAAAACAAACTGTCCTCTCCCTCCACCACCCCGATCAGGTACACATTCATGGCCCTGGGCTGCTACTACATGCTGAGCTTCCGCGATGACGACATCATTTATAATTCATTGCCGCTGTACCATTCGGCGGGCGGTATGATCGGTGTCGGCAGTGTGCTGCTGTGCGGTGTGACCGCCGCCCTGCGCAAAAAGTTCTCCGCTTCCAACTTCTGGACGGACTGCATCCGGTACAAGTGCACGGTAAGTGAGAGGCTGCCTGGCTGTTTGGTACCTAAAAAGTTTTTTGCTTGTTTGTGTTCGATTTTTTTTGTGTGTGTTACAATTCAAACCCATGTCCACCGTACTACCGTTGCAGGTGGCACAGTATATTGGGGAAATCTGTCGCTTCGTGCTGATGACACCGCCGAAACCGACCGACACCCAGCACAGCGTGCGGCTAATGTTTGGCAACGGTTTGCGGCCCCAGATTTGGCCCCAGTTTGTGTCGCGCTTCAACATTCAGCAGATCGGCGAGTTTTACGGCTCCACCGAAGGCAATTCCAACTTGTGTAAGTGTGGGATGGTTTTAATGTTTAATGAGAAACGCAATTGAACTGATGTGAGTCTTTGTGGCGTTTTTTTGGGTTGTTTCAGTGAACATCGATAACACGATGGGAGCGGTCGGTTTCGTTCCCAACTTCGCCAAAGCCATCTATCCCGTAACGCTGATAAGGTAAGCATCTTCATGCCATTGTTTGTATTTATTTAATTATGATATTATTCTCCCTTTTCCCCCAATGTACAGATGTGATGAAGAAACGGGTGAGATTATCCGCGGCTCGGATGGGTTCTGCATTAAGTGTAAAGCGGGCGAGCCGGGCGTTTTCGTCGGGAAAATCAACCCGAAGAAGGCACTGAACTCGTTCGTTGGGTACGCGGACAAGGCAGCCTCGGAGAAGAAGGTACTGCATGACGTGTTTCGCAAGGGCGACATTTTCTTCAACTCTGGCGACATTCTGGTGCAAGATTTGCTCGGCAACTATTACTTCAAGGACCGAACGGGCGATACGTTCAGGTACGAGCGGGTACAATTGTGCGCGGGCGCCTAAAAGTATGCAAACAAAAATGCAGTAATTGCTTTTAGCAACGTTTGCATACGTTTAGGGGCTTCGAGAAAACGCTTAATTTCGGCAAAACATTTTCTAACTGGATTCCATTTTCAGATGGCGCGGAGAGAACGTTGCCACATCGGAGGTTGAAGGAGTCATCACCACGATCGTCGGTTTGAAGGACTGTGCTGTGTACGGTGTTGATGTAAGTTTATTTGACGTCATCAGTGTCATCTTTTTGTTAATATATGCCCTCTTATCACACTCATAACAGATCCCCGAAACAGAGGGCAAAGCCGGCATGGCTGCCATCGTCGACCCGGAGGGCAAGGTGGATCTGGAGCAGCTTGCGGCCGGCATTCGCGCTAGCCTGCCCGCGTACGCCCGGCCACTGTTTATACGCGTCCTGTCCGAGGTGCCGATGACGACGACGTTCAAGCTGAAGAAGCGCGACCTGCAGGTGGACGGGTACGATCTGGGGAAGATACAGGATCCGATCTATTTCCTGCAAAGCAACGGCACCTACCGACGGTTTACGGCGGACGATCACGAAACGATCAAGAGCGGCAAGGCGAGGCTATAGTGAGGCTATGGTGGGGCTGGAGTAGACAGGCTTTGTAAAAAGACGGGCGATATGTGCGTGAAGCGATTCCATTAGTTGGGTGTGTGTTTTTTTCTCTTTTAGCGTAGGTGTACTGTAACGGTACGATCAACACAAAAAACAAAACAAAACAAGAAAAACTAAACAAACCAAATAATAAGGAAAAACAATGGACTGAAATTTCTATCTTTGAAGATACTGAATCCCCTTCGTATCTAAGAGCAGCACACAATCTCGATTGAAAGGAGTGGGAGAGACAGAAGGAGAAGAGAAATTAGTCTCTAATATCGTTTGTAGGACACGTTTTTTTGCTGCATTTTGTAATTCATGCTCGACAGTTGGTTGCGCCAACCTGGTAAGAAAGCTTAACCAGTAGCGATAGTAATAAAGCTAATAGTGTCTATATTCGTACAATACTCAACGTGACCCAAGCGACAAAATCGACATGCTTTCTCGCTCTCTCAGGTTTACTGATCTATTGGGTAGAATGAGAAAGCATGTCGATTTTGTTACTTGGGGAGTGTGTATTGCAAGGTGTATGTATCTAACATATCCGAATCAATGCTTTTTTATTTGCTTCATTAAACGTTTATAGGGAAAAAGAATGCAAAAAGTGAAGGATGACAGGTACGCTTGACTTTTAAACGTTTTGTTGATCTAATCTCAACTGAATGTATTTATGGAGCCCCAAACAAAAAAGAAGTTTGTTTTGTTTGCAAAATGCATAACAAACCTTTGTGAAAAAAATGTAGAATCGAAATGCGCAATGAGCGAAATAAAGAGAATAAAAAACGAGGCTGGGTAAACACGCGAGTCAGCAATTATCAAATAGAGATGCATAATTTTCACCCATTTGTTTCCACACACACGCACACATGTACAGAAAAACACAACCAAGGGGAGGGCCTGTGGCTCATTTTGCCAAGCTGTTGTTTGTGTGCCATGTTAGGATGGACGCGTGTGTGTGTGAATGTCAATTGCACATTTTTTCCTCTTTGCGCCTGCCAGCATGACGAAATGCAAATTTAGCTGAGCCCATGATTGCAGCCTAGCCACCTGGCAATGGCGCGCGTAAAGAAATAAAAAACGACAATCCAAACACGTTGGGCAAGAAGAAAGGGGTGAGCGCATTATGTATGTATAATATAGCGAGCGGGAAGAAAATAAACGCTAATGTTTGTATTAATTTATTTTCGCCATATCAAATTCGTACTCGCCCGACGGTTGGTTGATATTTTGGGAGCAATAAAAAAAGGTTGCTCACAAGAGGAATAGAGAGAGAGAGAGAGAGAGAGAGAGAGAGAGGGAGAGTGGGTGAAAAAATGAGTGGCATTTTGCAAAAAAAAAGAGCGAAAAAAACAGGATAGACGTACGCAAGCAGGGGGAGGGGGGGGAGGAGTTTAATTTCCATAAAATTCAATTTAGCACTTTTCGATTTGCTTTGGCATACACATACACATATACACATAACACCCAGCCCACCACAGCATGCATGTCGCTGCATGTTCCCCGAAAAACGGGTGTGCAACTTGCCACGGTTCCAACCCACCTCAGCCATCCCCGTCCTGCACAGTTGCATCCAAAAACACACACACATTTAGGTGTCCGTTGGGCGGAGGGGGGGAGAGGATAATTGTGGAGTAACACAAAACAGAACGGGGAGGGGGGAGGGAGTTGGCTGGATGATAGGTGGTTTGTTTGGCTATACAGGAAGGTGGTGGGGGGGGGGATAGCGCTACAAACACACACACACACACGCGCGCATACTCGAATATGCTAAAGTGACCGGGGCACACAAAAGGCCTCTCCTCCAATCGACGGAGGACGCAGATAAGGGTGGGCGAGCAAATACAAGCCGACTATACACACACACACACACGCGGACACACATGCCGACCGCGATGTGAACGCTGCGAGGTGTCCTGGTAGTGTTTATGCAAATTTGGTGTTGCTATTGTCATAACAAATACTTATCGTCGCATAACCAATTAGCGATGCCGAACCTGCATCCAAACCCGTGTGTGTGTGTGTGTGTTTGTGTGCAATGCATGAGGGAGGGGATGGCTGCAAAGGGGGGGAGGGGCATCTAACGGGAATTAAATTGCTTTTCTGCATACACAGGGAAAAGAGAGGGAGAGAGGACTGTCAAAATGTATGATTCACGATACGCGCAACTATTAAAAGCGCACACAGAGAGAGAGAGCGAGTGAGAGAGAGAGAGAGAGCGCGCGAGAGGGAGTGGAGCAGGTGGTGCGGTTATGATTGAACAAATCAGAATGTTATCGACAGATTACGGGGTTCCCGGTCCCCACCAATAAACATGGTGGAAAGGAGCAGGGAGCTTTAGGTGGAAAACTATTTCGAAAGATTGATGGAAGGGGACTTCAGCCCGGTACGATCCCGGGCGGGTTCCTCTGCTGCACCATCTAGCCGGTGTTGCTGGTCATCTGGCGATAAAAGTGTGTAGCGATCGTTAATTTAATCGGACCACCGAGGACCACGGTGGCTTTTGTATTATCGATGAATATTTACATTATTTAGGGCGTGGTAAGGCATTGCGTAGACTGGGAGCTGGGAAGGGTTTTTTTTTGTAGTTCGGGACACTCCACCGCTGATGACCAGCTACCAGGCGTCTCCATCGCGCGTTTGTAGCGAAGGGAAGAATAATCGCAGGTTAAATTTATATTTTATATTTTACTATTCTGCTATGTTTTGCTGAATTTTTGAAATTTTCACCATTCGAATAGATGTAGAAATTGTTTTTCCAAGTGTAGTTTAGCTGTGACTATACAGTTTTTGGCCAGCATGCTACATGAGCTAGTTCTTGACAGAAATGACGAAGAAAAAATCCAAAACTGAAACTAACGATCCTAACGAACAATTTGAACACGATCATTTAATAGTTGATTATACAGAGTCAATCAAGAACGAATATTACTTTAGATTCATAGCTAGTCTCTGAATAAGTGTTGTTAGTATGTGAGTAACTTTATTTAGACTTTCTTAGAACTGTCGTTCGCGTATGGATTTTCGCGGATCAGTTTAAAAATTAATCTTTCTTCTTTGGAATCCCTTTTGCTTCTGCTTTTCTCGATGGCGCCTATTCTCGATCAGCTGATCAGTCTTGACCTCACTTGAACCTGTTTCGCGACCGCTGCCGAATTCTGTCCTAATTGGCCCTATTTTTGATACGCTTGTTGTCTCGCCTTGAGGGTTATCCTTCTGTCATTGTCTGTCTAACAGCGCCATCTGGTGTTTTTCTACTACATTATTCGAGCTGTCCTTGACATACGATAACGATATCACAAAGTGGCACATATTATTGCCACTGAAATGTAAAATATGTTACAATTTTGTAAAGCAAGTTAGCAAACAGCTTAGTTTTGTACTAACAAACAAACTCTGTATAATCAACTATTGAACAGCTTAGTTTTGTTGTCCAATTGTTCCTGTCTTATTTCGCGCCGTAGTTGGTTTTTGCCTGACATAACCAGTAATGTGCTTGATTATTAATGATGATGATGATGATGATGATGATGATGGCCACCTCATACACCTGCATAAGATTGAGATGACGAAGCTATCGTTAATAATAAAGTTTATGAAGAGATTGTTAAAAAAAAAAACGATAAATAGGGTAAGTGTACCAATTATGGCTATAATATGATGATACCGATTTCTCCGATTTTCTGTAAAAATAAGTGCTAGGTAAAATGACAAAAGTGTACCTGTTTTCTTGAAGCTTGAAGTACGTAGAAAACGAGAGTATTTTTTATTTTGTTATAGTTTTTTATCAATACTGGAAAATTTATATTAAAAAATAATTGAAAGCCACGCTCAATTTATCGCTCAATTATCCTAATCCTTCTAAAAAAAATCTTTATTATTCTACTGACAACACTGTGCCAGGACACACTTCAATCTCCTGATAATTTTTAATATCAACTGGAAACTATACCGATATACAGGGTTTCCCACGATTTTTGGTCAGTTCCTATGAGTTGTTGGTGCGTTCCCACGATTTTTTTATCTTATCCCATAGATTTTTGGTTCGTTCCCATTATTTATTGGTATTTTCCGATTGAATATCAATACAATTGCACCAAAAATTCTGGGAAACGACCAAAAAATCGTAGGAACGCACCAAAACAATATGGGAACCCACCAAAAATTGATGGAAACCAACCAATAAATCGTGGGAAACCCTGTAAACTACCGTTTTAGCACAAGCCGCAGAGGAGCGCAAATGAGGGTGGTCTGTTTGAATTGGTTTGCATGTAGTATTGTAGCTATTGTCCTACCATCTTGAAGATACTTCTGGCCAAGACTTGCCCTAACTATCGATCAGGGAAGAACAAGAGCGCACTTGGCAAAAGGACGACATGAGCGGCGTTTAGAAAAGGCTTTTTGCGTATGAAAGTCTTGTAGCCACACTTACCCTATATACAAACGAGGAAGTTAATGGTAGACCAAGTAGATTTAAAGAAAAATTAAATTGTAAGTAGACGATTGCCCTAGCCTCCACAGGCTTCCCATTGCCATGCTTAAAAGGCCAGTAAATCCGGTAGAGCAATCGGTTCGTGACTTTCCCTCCGATCCCTCCGAACTAGCAAAGACTACGCTACGCGCGCGAGTCTCAATACCTATGCAGTCTCATTCTTATTTTTTAAATTTAAATTCGGTGAAATTGGAAAGTTGATGAAAGCCAAAGCTAAAGACCGTGCCGCCATACGCAGGACTAACTGGGGTGGGCGTATTCCATAAGTCGCTGAAAGTCAACCCCACAAGTGGGTACAGGCAGACCTTGGCCGACAACGGTTGTTGAGCCAAAAGAAGAAAAAGAAGATAAACAAAAAAATCATAATTATTATCAACAGATATCGAAGAAACTATTATGATATAAATACAAATAAACTAACACAGTCAAACATGCACAAATTTACATATATTGGAATTTAAACAAATGATCTCTTTATATGAGTCGTACAGGACCGTTTAAATCCAGCTATTGTCCTCTGATTGACAACTTCATAATGATATATATGTAAGTGAAGGCATATTAATTAGTTTTACTTGTAGAACGATAGTCAATCGTAATATAATAGTAGTCGTTATTTTAAAGAAATGACTTTACTATGTTGTAGCAACTAAATGAGTACTAATGGTAGATGTATTGGCTTCTTTAACCCACAAACATAGTTCGATCCTCCTTTGGACCATTTTATCCGTAGCAAGGATTGGGTATCTGATTATTTGGTGTAGTTTATATCTGGTGCAGTTTATGTCTAGCGTCAATAAGGCATCAAGAAGCAACGACTTCTCTATTCTCTCTCTCTATCCTTTGGGAAATAACGTTTCCAATGCTTATTCTGGTCGTATAGTTTATTTTATACAAAAACCCGTCGATTTTTTTACCAAAAAAACACCGTACGAAATGTATCTTCTTTTCTCATCAAATATTCAAACAAATTAATCTAAAACGAACTGGATGCCATCTTCATCCAATAGAAGAAGGTCATTCGCACGCACAAACGAAATGTTGACACTTTCTACGTGGTTTACCACACACAAATCCACATGTTTTGATTATTCGAGCGCCATTCGAGTAGATCATGGTTAAAAATTTAGAACAAATGTCACTTGGGTACTTTATCAATTTGGAAACAAATCCTGCAGGGGAAAGCGGGGCATAATGGCACTGTTTCAGGTTTTGCTCTGTATCTCATTGGGTAAACCACTTTACTCTGATATTTTGACGGCAATCGATGCTTCAACGTCTTGCAGGAGCTTCCAAGTCAGTGTAGAATGTAAACGTTGTTATTAATCGCGTGCAAGATGTTACAGGGTTTTCAGAGTCAATTTTCGATGTCTACAACAATTTTCATTACTTACTAGATGTTTTACAACTGCTGTTAAATGCTGTATTTGCATCACAATAATTATTCAGTTCTTACAAATGATTATGATTAACACGTTTCAAGTTGGATTGAGTTTGGCCGTTCTTTGAGGTGTGTTGAAAATCATGTGTAAGGACTGAAATTTTATTCTGATGCAAATACTCCATTTAGCAGCTGTTGAATAACATCTTGAAGGCGGTAAGTAATGATGTGCATATTAGAAAGTAACTTGGAAACCCCTGTAATCTGCATCAATCTGATACAGTCTGTTCCCGAGAATCGCGGTTTATGCGTTCCCGAGTAATCCGCGTAACTCGATTATCGATTATATCTGCTTTTATCGAATTTCACGTTTTTCAGCTGAAATACATTCGATTTCTGGGTATTTTTGATTAAATATGATTCTTTTAAACACTTTATCATTTATCTGATACGATTCGTGCAGAAAATTCTGATATTTTTAGCTTTTAGGTGCATTAAAAGGCAAAAATGTTATTTATATTGCATTGGAGAATTCATGAAGCAAAATTTATTGATTTGACATTTAATGTTTCAAATTTAGAAAACCGGATGTCTCCAAATCCACGTAAATCTCGACCGTGTGACTCGGGAACAGACTGTACTTCATTTCTATCGTCATAATATCCGATTTCTTCAGCATGATATTCAACACGTCTCAAGATTGATTGAGTTTGACAGTTCTTTATGATATGTTGAAAATCATGTGTAAGAACTGAAATTTGATTATGACTCAAATCAATCATCTGACATCTGTTGAAAAAAATCTTGCAGGCAGTGAAAAATTATGTTCTATTCGGGTAAATGTACCAATAGTGGTGCAATTTGTAGTGGTACCGATGTGTTTTAATGGATTTAAAGTGTCAGAAAGGACATTTTCTGAATATTTTAACACATAGCAATTGTAATATGTTTTATCTTCGCAATCACAACCATTTTTACCATGAAATACATCAAATTTACGAAAAAATACAAATTTTTGTGGCTGCTTCGTTGTACCTATAATGGTGGTATGGTTCCTATAGTCGTCTTATTGTGTTCCTATAGTGGTAGTAAACAAAGATGCATCAAAAACGGTGTATAATATCAATGAAACTTAGTTTATAAGCTGTTTTCGTATGAATAGCAAGGATTGCTGCCATAATATTGGTTTTTTCCGTAATTTGATCGTAAAAAAATGTATAATGTTAATCGATGAAACTATTGACGAAAGTACTGCATCACACCTGTCGTCAACCTACACCCAGAAGAGTGTGCTTGATTTGAAGTCAAATTTTCATTCAGCCATATAAGCGAATTTTGGCCTGTTTTTGATAAATTACCTACATAAAACTCATTTCTGTTACTTATTATAGTGAAAACAGTACGACAAGTCGAAAATATCCTCGAATAAACAGAAAACGACCTGTTTTTATTGTTTTTATAACTGTAACCACTATAGGAACATGCCTGTTTTGTGTACCTATAATGGCACTATGGTAAAAAACACTTAAAAATGCATAAATATGGTCAAAAGGCAAATAATTTTAGTAAAACAATAACATTTCATAACAGTTATGTTGAAAAACTAGTAATTGCGTGGTTATATGGTCATTTAGAACGTTAACAGAAATATGAGTTTCGTTATGAAATCCTAAGGATTTTGGAAAAATGTTGACACATTTCACAAAATAATGGATTTTTCGGTCACAAAGTTACAGAATGGCCCCATTTAACTTTTAAATCCTTTGTAAAAGGCTAAAAAACATTTCACACTAACGTAAATAACTTAATTGCTTTTAATTTGCCATATGAACCGCATTTTAGTGCAATACCACCACTATTGGTACTACCACCACTATAGGTACATTTACCCTAAATATAGAAAATGAAATCTATAGTCACGAAAATGTATTGTGCGGGTTAATCTTGCTATGGGGCAAAATGGTCTTGTATATGATGTCAAAGGTCAAAATATATCAAAACAAAGGTACAAAATGGACCACAATATTGGACTTTAGGCTATGGTTTAAGCATTAATTGCATCCAGGTAAAATTGTAAGGCTAGAGATTTATGTTTCGTATTAACGTCTTTTACTAAATAGTTTAGTAAAATGCTGGAATATTTTGATAGTTCATGTGTTGTCTGTTATTTTTCTATTCGATAGAGTACACATAAAGCATTGTTTTATGTAAGTAAAACAAACATATTGTAGCCACCTTTGCTTATACCATAGCCTCATTATTTTGCTCCTGTCAAAACATACTGCAGAAAATAGCTAAGAGCTGAAAAGAGCTTGAGGTGACCCTTTTGCCCCGCTTTCCCCTAAACGTTTTGTTCATATAGGACGCAACAAGTGCCGGCAGAAGTAAAAGAATGTTATGTGGAGAAGATATTGTTGATACGGAGTTGCCGGATGCTGTAAGAAATAAAGAAGGAAGTCTGCCCAAGAAAGAGTCGTACTGCTTACCGGAAGATACCATGTGACCTCACAAGCGACAACTTGAGTGTCGACTGGGTTGTGGTTTTAGGATAGTCTCACAATTTTTGGAGGGGAATCCCGTGTCTCTCCGATGATTAACCGGATGAGTTAGAATCGCAATCTAATTCTAGAAGGGGATTTTTCCCTGAGGAAGGGGTATATTTTATCACTGGCAAAGTATGTTATTCATAAGAAGTGATATGAAACGGGTTTGTACGCCAAAAATAGCCCCTTTGTACGTCCCTTATTTTATTATTTCCCTTATTATAAAACGGAGTGGCAAATACACTGTTCAGCATTGTATCATCATGAGTGTGTTAAAAGTACGGTTGTTCTTAGCGTTTCTATTACTTACCATAACGAAAGCTCACGGTGACGAACGAAACGTCACTGATTCAATCCTGGAAGGGCTTGAATATAAAACCTTAACAGCCAAACTGGACTACTTGCAGCACAAGCTTACGGTGATGGATTATTCGGTAAAGGAAGATCGTGTGATCATCGATCGAAGGTTGGCATATCAAGAAGCGATATCGGAAGGGATACTAGCAACCATGAAGCGGATGAGTAACAATCTAGTCGATCTTACTGGAGCCATCAATCAGCTAAGGTCGATAAGTAACAATTGCACCACTCCACCGCAAAAGCATCAGTGGAATCAAACGATCACGGAGCAGAAAGGCAACCATCACGAATGTTATATGCCACAGGTGATTCACGTGTCGCGGGAAGATCAGCTCAAGGACAGTTCTGGCCTGGCAGTCTCTCGGGCAGTCTTAGTTCGATCGTGCAAAGAGGAACCATCGAAGCGTACGGGCAAGTACTGGATAAAACCTACCGAACACGACGAACCATTTCTGGGCTACTGCGAACAAACTAGTTTCGGTGGAGGATGGCTTGTGTTCCAGTATCGCTTTAACGGATCGGTGGATTTTTACCGCGACTGGGCAGCATATCGGAATGGTTTTGGCAGTGTCGATGGAGAGTTTTGGCTCGGGCTGGAGCGTTTACATCGCATTACCGCGGCACAAATCCATGAGTTGTTGGTGGAGCTGAAAGATTTCTCTGGCAAGTACAAGTACGCACGATACAGTGTGTTCAAGATTGGCAGTGAGGTGGAGCAATATTCGCTGAAAATGTTGGGTTTGTACGCAGGCACGGCAGGAGATTCATTAAAATTTCATAAGGGAATGAAGTTTATAACAAACGATCGGGAACCTAATGGAAGAACTACTTCCGAATATGAGGGAGCGTGGTGGTATAACCATTTATCCACATCCAATCTTAATGGACGCTACAAAAATGGTAATTCCCTCAAAGCTATAACATGGTTCTACTACAAAAACTCATTTGAAGGTTTAGCATACTCGCGAATGATGATTCGCGAAGTTTAACGCGCAAGTGCACTATTGTTATGTCAATATGTAAAGCACGCGTCCATTTCGAGGTCACAGAGTGTACGAGGCTAGGTTTCATAAAAATGAAATAAATGCAAAAATAAGTGCAAAAATTTAAATTTAATGTGTTGTCTATGTTAACTTAATCTACCACTACTCAAACCTAGCTGAGTGCTGGTGGGCATCGTGTCTAAAGCAACGCAGCTGCTCAAATTCTTGACGATTTGTTTTCCGTATTTGAACCTTGTATAAAACTAGTTTCAGTGTAAATTTATTTTAGTGTTAGTTTTTTTTACGCTTCGAATGTTCGGAAGATTTTTCTTAGGCTCAACAACTGTTGCCGGTCATGGCCTGCCTGTACCACTAATGGGCTTGGTTATCAGTGATAACCCATATCAGGATAGTGAGAGGACACTTTCTATACGGGGCATGTTTTGGACGGACCGGCCCAGAAGACAGAGTTTGCAAAAATAAATAACACTTATATCATTAGCATTTACTATTATGAAATTTAATCAACGTTAGATTATTAACATTACTAACATTACTTCAATCAATTTTGTTCAATGTTCATATATGTATTCTATTTACAAAACAAATCTGTGGTGAATTTGTCGACCCCAGATCCTTTAACGTTCTTGTGATGTAGACCTGTCCTTCTGATATTTTGTCATGTAATGTGAAGTGTGCTTTGTCCTTAACTTAAAACTTCGTTTTCACCAGCCGTAGATGTCTTCTAGCCTAGGAATTGAAAAAGATGTAACAATACCCTCTGTTGGCACGATGTGCACCTCGTGCAGATTAGCTGCCGCAATATTTACAAAACAACGAGCTGTCAAGGACAGCTCGAATAATTCGTAAAAGAAACTCCAGATGGCGTTGTGAGTTAGATAAGGACGAACAGATATCCCCAAAATGAGACAACTGGCTGAGCTGTTAAATAGGGCCAATAAGGGAAAAGTTCGACACAGGTCGCTAAGCGAGGTTACTTAGGGTCAAGTAGATCAGCTGGTCTGAAACAAAGCGCCATTGAAGACGGCGCTTAGTTGCAAATTATTTAGGAAGAAAGACAGACCAATTTTTGAACTGATCGGCGGAACCCTGAATACGCGAGCGACAGTTACAAAAATTCTGTAGCAGCAACTGAAATAAACATAAAGCTACACCCGTAGCAACACCCTCACTCCTATTCTCTAGGTTCTATGTTTTTTCTCGGTCGCTGACTGTACTTCTATCCTTTCTGTTAACGGCTTCTTGCTATACAAGGATGACGTAAAAGTTTTTCTTCCTGTATCCTGTATGTTCAAGGATGACGTAAAAGTTTTTATTCCTACAGCTGTCTGTCTTGTCCTTTAATCCTGGCTCTGTGAATTCTTCACATGGTGTGCTTCTAACGGCCTAGTCCTATGTCTTGAAAAATGTTCTTGATCTTATCTCTCTTCCGATTCTCTACATGTATCTCTCACATATACAGTTTATGTGATGCCCCTATTCCCTGTGTGTCTTTGTCTAAGGATCTTGACATCTTATTTGATCCGAGTTTTTCTTTAAAAGAGCATAGGGATTATGTCATCAATAAGGCCTATAAATGTCTTGGTTATATTTGTCGTATGTCTACTGAAATTCGCGATCCTTCGAGTCCCTTTATTGTTGCTGAGTACGCTCCGTATTGTGTTATGCCTATATCATCTGGTCTCCTGCCCAAGTGTCTATGGTCCAAAGGATTGAGAGGATCCAGAGACGAAATACATGGATTGTATTTCGTAGTTCGCTGATTCATCACTCTATTCCCTTTCTTTGGTATGACGATGCGCTCTATTAGACCTAGCTAAGTTGAAACACCGCCTCTCGGTAGCACAGGATTCTTTCGTGGCTGGCCTGTTGTTTAATAAGATCGATGCTCCTTCCCTTCTGCCCCGTGTTTATTTTTTGAGCTCCTTGTCGAAAATACGTTATCATTTTCGTCTTCACATACTGATAAGCAGTACAGGTTTTGCTCGCAATAAGCCATTTTTAAGAGAAAAATAACAATATTGAGAAAAACAGAGAACGAAATGCCTAAATCATCTCTCTTCTCTTCTTCTTTGGCTTAACAACCGTTGTCGGTCAAGGCCTGCCTGCACCATTTGTGGGCTTGGCGTTAATGGACTTATTGATTTCCCACTGTAGAAGGATAGTCTGTCCTACGTATGGCGGCACGGTCCAATTAGGGATTGAACCCATGACGGGCATGTTGTTAAGTCGTACGAGTTAACGACTGTATCACGAGACCGTCTACATAATAAATTAACTAAAATAATCACTACCAACTAAGGTTCTTCATTGGATTAGGATAAAAATAGAAGGCTGCAATGAGTTACAATGAATAAAGACGGACAATGAAAGACTTGGATTAAAGACGTAATGCATTAATGATCAATTTGAAGATAATATCCTCAGATAAGAGAAAGGTCGCCTATCGAGTCCCAAAACCAAAAAAAAAAAAAAAACAAAGGTTGAGCTCTACTCGTTACCTAGAATTGTTTTAGGAATGAATGAAGGTTCGATACTAATAAAGGACTTTGTAGTTTATAGTTGTATTGCTATGAAATGGTTTCTCTGATTCCTCTAAGTTAAGATTTGGATTTCGATATCCATTCTAATCGTCCCACAATATAAAGGACAAATAGACTATAGTGGATTATTCTTTTCAAAATAGTAAGCCAAGCTTTGACCATTTACGGTTGATTAACCAAACAAGAGCGATCAATCTAATGATTTGACTGCAGTTGCTCTGCTACCGGCCGTTTAGCTCCACACCATCGGTACCGCTTCGAACGGCATATATTATAAATTGCCTCGGAAACGCATCCAACGCACACGACAAGCAACTGTCAGCGAATCGATGCTTTCTGCACATACAATTCGGTTCCGCTCTACGAATGACAGCCGGCGCTACATTGTGCCGGAGCAGGCAACGCATCAAACGTCTCCCCTGTCCGATTACAGCAACATAAAACTTCACGCTAAAATTTCATCCTCTAAGCGTCAAAACGTTGTAAAAGTACATTTATGACAGATTTCTCTAGAAAACGAATCAGTGGCAATGAATTTGCTACAACGCGAAAACAGTGTTGAGGAGCATTGTTCACTACCCTTACCTCACAAAGCCCCACCGAAGCCGGAATTTGTTCGCTCTAAAACTACCATCCATTGGCAGAGGAGTGGGAACAGTAGTGTGTGGAATGGACCTCCCCAAACACTCGACACAAACACACACACAGTTTTCGACACATTTTCAACGTGAAAGGCGAAAAAGTTGCAACGGGAGCTTCACGTTTTCTCCCCAACTCCCAACCAGCGCTCTTACCACCATCTTCACCAACTCCTGGGTTCCGTTCCCGTGTCCGTGTGCGCTCGTTGTGCTTGTCGTGCACTAATGGATTTGAGTTTGCGATAAGTAAAAGCGATGGAACACAAAAACACATGTTTTTATCAAAATGACAGATGTTTGAATTGAATCTCTGCCCGTGATGCGCCTCTCTCGGGGTTGAATGTAGGACATGGTCGCACAAGCGTACATACACACCGACACGTACACGCACCGAGTGCCGAGAGAGAAATCTAATGGAAAAGCGGAAGGATAATGACCACGGGAACCAACGGGAATGGTAACATTGGGGAGGGCAATTGTGGAAAAGGAGACGGTAAAGCTGCAACGGTGCATTCGGTGCACCGGAGGAAGAGTGGAACATTTTCCCTACAAACATATTTTAGGCGCACTGGATGTCTCGAATCCGTCATCGGTCGGAGGGAGAGTTGAACGATCAGTGTATAGCTGCTATGCTTGCGGTGCTAGAATATATCCTACCATTGTGGACCGTATGGGAAAGGGATTTTATTACAAATTAATTTCGTCATGATGGAATTTCACGGTGTGCGTGCTGTAGAAGGGACTCAAAATGGTTATTCAGGTGTAATACAGATTGTCGGGACTCTATTGAATGACAATAACTGGTCACTTGCTTCATTAGAGAAGATAAGATACTTTAAAAACCTATTACAGAATGTCTTGAGCAATAAGCATTTACCCTAGAACAGTAAATATCTAAGTACAAACTGATAAATCTATATTAAAAGGGAATTAAATGCATAAGAATAAGAAACCTAGTCAGCAAACAAAATCACAACTATTTAAATGTTTAAAAAAGAACAAAATATGAATAAATATGTGAAAAAAGTATCAAATATCAGAGAAAAACAAAACAGGTTTACAAACAGAACCATCAAACTTCAAAACAGCAATTTTAAACAATAAAACATTAATTCGAAAAGCTATTGTAAACTATGTCGTCAGAAATATAATGCCACATTTGATAAGGATTGATTAAAGTTTTTCTTCTTCTTCTTCTTCTTCTTCTTCTTCTTCTTCTTCTTCTTCTGTGTACCACTAGAGGGCTTCGATTCCCTTTTTATGGCATGCCAAAACATAAACAAACAAGCAAATGACAGGAGATAGGTTTGGACACATCGGTTGTCAAGGTCGATCGGTAAAAGGGCAATGTGCGCTGCGTAACGCGATGGTGCAACGTCCATCACCAGGAAAAAAAGGAATAAATACGCCGCGTGTAGGGCAAACGGTCTCTTTTTTAAACCTGCGAACGAAGACCGCGTTTTTTAAAACTTATAGACAACTTGTATCTTCCAGTGATAGTATCGGCCGAGCCGATACTGAATAAAGTATTAGTTGATTATGTTGTTAAGAACGGTCGTTAATTTCCTTGTTCGCTCGACGGAGTTGCATTCCCAAAAATACGGGTAGTCGACTGTACCACGAGACCGGCCGAATGATTAGACTTCGATCTAAAAATATCATACTTTGAATGTGAAACAAGAAATAGAAACATCCAACTTCGAATGGAAAATAACATACAAACAAATAAAATATACCGTGAAAGAGAACTAATATAATTTGAAAAAATATTATGGAACCCGAAAAAAAACTAGGAAAACTGAAAAATCTAACAAACAAGTAATATGAAAGAAATGTATAAAAAGATAAGCATTAAACATGCAAACCGAAATATATAAACTTTAAAGAGAATCAACACACTTCCACTGTAGAATTATTAATCTTAAAAATAAGTAAAAGAATTACTTGGAATTACCGATCAATGGAAAATAATTATTTTGAAACATAAAAATTCAAAGTAACATAATAATATATTTAGTTCCAGATAGTTTAGGTTATAAGCCATAAATAAAAAAGACTGCCGTAATCTTTAATTTTATTTCATTATTTTAACCTGCTAAGTGTTGAACTGTTGAATAACAATTCTTGAGGTTAAAGAATTTAAGAATTCCCAGAACAGGCAGCACCAACCCAGCTGGTCAAACTCATTCTTCTTCCTTATCTGAAAGCTCCCTCTTAGCTGTCAGCAGGAGAGGATTTTTGATTTTTCCTACTGTCGAAAACAGTGCCCAACACAGCACCCGACGCAGCCTAAAATAGCGCCCCGAAAGCACGAATGAAAGGGAAAGTACAGCGAGAGAAAGAAAAATACTTCCCTCCCCTTTCTGTACCCTTTCACCCCAAAGTCATGATTGTTGGTTTCGGATTAGTCCCACCGATAGATGCGCTAACAGTTTTCCGGCCAAAACTCAATTTTCACCCCACACGGTGGTCTCTCTCGACTTACGACTTCCCCCCTCCTTTTTACCTGAGTTCGGTCGGATGCTTGAGTGATCCGGTACACTTGTGTGTGGTGCAACCCTCTTGTCTTGCCAGCCACGTGGATGAAGGTGAAAACTTTTGAATCACTGGCCATGACGTAACGACAACATGGGTTACCGGTACCAGGGACACCCGTTTTCCCAGACTCATTCTCCTTCTCTCTCTCTCTCCTCATCCGTGAACAGGAACAGTAGTTCTGCATTTGGCATCCGTCTTATCTCGTCGGGTGAACTAAATAATAAGATAAAACCACGCAATACACAGAGTTTGGGGAGTTGGGTCGACGCGTTTCTCTAACCACTGGCGCATCAATTCCACTCCGGGAAGGTAAGGATCAAGGGCAAAGGAACTCTTCTAACTGAAAACTCCCACCGGGTGTGTAGTACCCCTTGTGTGAGCATGTTAAGTTTACAAAATCACTCAAATGCATGCCATGGCTAATAGCAGGCAATGTAAGGAAGTTGAGAGTATTCTAAGAAGCAAGATTAGAGTAAGAATTTGCAGCAAATTTCACAAACACCCATATGCATTTTGGAACTCCCATTTCGCCCCTTTTTTCTACCTTCAATTTTAGTCACTATTTTGAAGATATGAGGTAGTTAAAAACTGTGTCGAAAACAGAAACGAAAACCAAACCATTTATATTCCACATTCCAGCATATGCCAGTCGCACCTGACACCGAGCGGTACCGTTTTTCTTATTGGCATCACCGACGTCTTCCTGGTCGTTGGGTAGCTCACCGGTTTTTTTATTGCTAGCTTGCAAGACGCAGCAGGACTGATCGTGCCAACTTCAATGCCATGCAGATGGCTACCTTCTATGAGGAAAAGGAAGGAAAGGAAGGAGCGCCACTAAGACACTGGGTTGAGTGCCAGATTCCCCCACGCTAGGTTCTTTCATTTCACTTTCGTGTTTTTTTTTGTGTGGCTGTGGGTGGCATGTTGTCAAAAATTCTTCAAAAAGCTCCCCATCAGGCAGAACAAACTCCTCACCCTCAAAGAAGTCAAACGAACTCCGTCTGCTGCTGTTGCTGATGCTGCTGCTGCTGCTGCTCGGGACTGCACGTGGCGCATCGTTATTGGAAGTGGCACAGATGTAATTAATGATTTTCGATTTCCATAAATATTTTACACCACACACCGGATGGTCGGAACATTATGGTTGCTGTTGGTCACAGGAGAAGGCGGTTGGACAGGAAATGTGCAGGAGGAAATCGTGCTTTTAACTGCAACTGATTGAGGAAATTGGGAATTGGCATGAAGTTGGACAGCGTAGTAGGAATGCATGGCAAAGAGAGATAGAGAAGGAGCAGAGAGAGTGTGGAAAAACTGCAGTTAAGAGTTGGCATGGTATCGGGTGGGATATATTTCGTTGACAAGTTGGTCATTTTTCAATTAGGGATTCAGATTCTTGCATTGCATCAATCGATTGATGTATTTAACTGTGCCTTCGAAGATGAAAGCTTATACATAATACAACATTAGGGATGTTCTTGTAATTTTGTTAGCTGTCCACTGCTGGTCACAATTTTCACTACAAATGTTCATGTTCTATTGCATATCGTATGCTTAGCAAGACAGATATTCAAGCGATATAGAAGCTTCATTTTGAACCATTGTGTTTGAACTGGATTTGGAATGGAACTTAATAAGATTGATTGAATTCAGTTTTAATGCTTATAGGTGCAACTTTCGTATTTTTTGCATTACAAAACTATTCTCTCAATCAGTGTAATGCGAACAGCTGCAACTCTCATCACGAGTTTAAGGACCTTGCCCCATACTATGCAAATGAGCGCATAAATAAACAAGCAAATTAAGGTAAATTGTATTGATTTTTTTTAATGAATTTCGAATGCAAAATTTGAATTTCTCTTTGCAAACCTTTGGAACCTTTTCCTCACTAGCACAATCCCTCGTTCGTCCATTGCATAGGATTCTTATAGAACCGGTTAGAACCGTTCGCACAACTCCCAACCAATACCACCTGCTGCCGTTACAGCGCATTACAGCTTTTTTCCACACCGTAACTTTCCACACCTGCAATGCTTCATTGCAGTAGTTTAAACGGGAGTTTAAACTCCAATACCAATAGCAAAAGGGGCGGGAGCGATCGAAAGTTTACTTAATTGAATTTTAAAGAAAATTTATTTCACCAAACACCCAACAAACGCAACCGTCACCAAACCCGTCCACGATGTGATCGAGCTAAAGGGCTAGTTGGGTCGGTCCCTGGAAGGACCTGTTCAACAAACTTGATTTTTTCTCCCCCCCCCCCCCCTGTAGCACAATTTTGGTTCGATTCCTAAGTAGAAGGTAAGGAGGAAGTTTCCAGTAATTCGCCACGGTGCGCGCAGCGGATAGACTGCTTATCCCGTTTTTGGTTGTTGAGAGTTTGCAAACAGGGAAGTTGAGAAAAATTAAAATAATGTAACACTAGCTTGGAAGGATGGAAGAAAAATCGATCATGGCACTCGAACGGTGCACTAGTAGTGGACTGATGTAATAAAACATAAGCATAAAGCACTTGGCGTGATAGAGTAAGGGTGCCTTTATATTGGAAAAGTAGAACTAAGAACGAGGGATGTAATATGGAAACAAATCAGATCGATCGTTGTTTCGGGTTAGTGCTGTGATGCTGATAGTTTTGAAGGGAAATAAGATAAAGGTATATTGCAGATATTAAGTTAAAAAAAATAATATTACTTCTCAAATGACTGCGTAAAGCGACCAAAAATGTAGGAATCATTGATCCCAAAGGAATGAAAAAGGAAGATATTTTGCTGTGCATTTTTTAAAGAATTGAAATTTAATAGAATAAAAAGATGAGAGAGGTAGATATGCTTTTTTATACACAATATAAGATATATCGCCTAATTGTATGCAATTATGGAGACATTAATTCTAATGCGCCTTAAGTTATGCCAAGGCCCCTAAAGTTATGCTATTTGAAGAGTATATTGGTGTTTTAGGCTTAAAATATAAAATAAATCTAATAAATGAAGCGAAAATGAGTATAAAAAACTCAACAAATAGTAAAAAAGTACTGTATAAGATATAAACTTGTTGCTCTAAGCTTGAAGATATCAATTCACAAAGCTTTCATATTTGTAAGTAATAAAATAAACTGAAAAATCTAGTTACATTCAACGTTACATTTTTTCCGTATTTTTTAGTGGAACGGCCAATTTTTCAAACATTGCTATTTACCGTTCTGGCGTGTGTTTACACATTCCATTCCACCCATTGGAATAAATTGCATTTCCAAAATAAATTAGAAGTTTTCAAATAAAATGAATATTACTTTATTATAATTATTAAAATTATTATAATTTAATATGATAAAAAGAAGGGAGAGACGGATCTGCTTTTTTATACACAAAACAAGATAAAACGCCTGATTATATGCAATTACTCAAACAGTAATACAAATGCGCCGAAAGTTATGCCAATGCGCCTAAATTTATGCAATTTCAAGAGTATATTGGTCTTTTAGGCTAAATATATCTAATAAATTTAATAAATGAGGCGAAAATGAGTATAAAACACTCAACAAATGGTATAAAGCACCGCTCAAGAAATAAACGTGTTGCTCTAAGCTTGAAGACATCAATTCACAAAGCTTTTATATTTGTAAGTAATAAAATAAACTGAAAAATCTAGTTGAATTCACCGTTACATTTTTGCCGATTTTTTTACGGGAACGTCCAAATTTCCAGACATTGCTATTTACCGTTCTGGCGTGTGTTTGGAACCCGATTGGAATAAATTGGTTTTCACTCCTATTTCAGTCCCAATTCTAGGATAGGTAAATGAATTGGTAAATGGTTTCGTATTGCGGCTAGACAAATCAATCAAAAGCACGATTAGGTGTATGATTTACCCACCAGTTCGTGTTTCTTACCCTCATATATATTTTACCTACCCTTGCCACAAATTTCCTGATTTGCCAAAAAAAGTCCCCATCCAAACACAACCACAACGTATCCGAAACACACCCACCAAAACAGTCAATGAAAAGAATGGCGGCACCGCTGGGAGAGGATAAAAAAACGACCTCCACCTGTACCTCATCTCCAAGCTCCAGAAAGCAGATGTGATGGCTTCCGACCGGCAAGCTTTTGACATTATTAATTTTCAATAAAATCAATTACCGAACACATCAGCCACAGTCGACCGGTTACATTGAGGATTTGGCGGATGGTGAGTGCGGGTGCCGTGGCTGCCCTGCTGCATTTGCGAAATGTAATTATGTGCGGGAGATTTCCGTTACAGCACAACATGCCTTCACAGTGAGGTGAGCCAGGAGAGGGTGTTCTTTTTTTACCATTTCGTCGTCTGTCGTGCTGCCCGGAACCATTAATGTGTTTTCCACGTGGTCCCCATTTAGTGTACCTTGTTGTATATGTGTGACGCTTTTCGGATGGTGGGGGGGGGGGGGGGTGTACGGAAGTGAAGCTGGTGGGGTTGTTCGCTTTGCGCTTGCCAAAAGAAAGCTGTCGCTGACAGAGCGACAACTATGACCAGTTGAAAATTGTGTCCGCCTACCGGGTTGCTGGTTGGGGGGAGAGATGACGGTCGAACGCTTTCATCACGTCGGGTATGCTGCAGTGTGTGAGTGTGGAAAATTGTGTGTCAGATGAATGTAATGTTGCAATTGGAAGCTTAAAAAGAAAGCAACGAACGGAAGGGAGCGGTTCAAACAAAGTGTAAATTGGGCTGTGCAGCATTTCAGTTCCAGGAACTTGTGAATATGATTAAATAAGCGAACTTTCAGAGGTGTGTGTAGTGGTCGTTGCAGGTTGTTGAGACGAATATTTGTATTTGAGCATGACAGGAGGATAAGAAGGCCTCAAATCGAGGGATAAATTAGATAGATTGCGTTCAGCTTTGGGTTATTCAGCAATTTGAAAAAGGCATTGGATTAGTCACTGATGAATGTGGAATATGGATGGATCGTTTCATCAATATCTAAAAGGAACAACAAGACAAGCATCCAGTGGCAAGAAATAAATATTGAGCATAACAACTCTCAAAAGAGTAATTGTGAGGGTAGGCTGGACACATCCACTGCAGTTTTTTTTCAATTTTTGTACGACTTCGGTTCAATTTTAAGCTTTTCGTGAGGCACGTGCACGTCTCACCATTTTGACACGAATAGCTTGATATTTTTGTTACATAAGCAGTCCATTCGTAGGTGTACAACTTAACCTACCTTGAAAGAACAATTCAATATGATGACACGTACATTGTACGTCAAACTTCGTTCAAGAAGCCGCTACAGTCTGTCTATAATATTTCTCATAATTTGAATATCATTATAGGATTAATTGGCCCGAACATGTTATGAAGATGCTACTGAACTCATCTATTTCAAGTCCTCTCTGGTTGCTAACATGTAAAGTAGGTGCATTGGTTGAATCAAGCTGAAGCTCCCAAACAGCTTGAATGCCTTAAATATCTGAGATTGGCAGACAAAGGCATTGCAGCTGAAGTGGTTCTAAATTGTCTGGATTTAAAGTTTGAGAGATATATCCTGGATGATCCAGATCAATTCTGGAGATCAATCCCTGGATGATTCAGATGAAGTCCAGATCGAGTATTTGAACTGATATTTATTCAAAATCTGGATAGATCATGTTCAATGTCTGTAATCTTCAATAGAGAATGTAAATACTTTCAGCATTACTAATACTACAGAAACAGATCAAATACTTATCCTCGCTTCCAGAAATAAAACCAGAATTCGGATAGATACGTAACGATGTAGAAGTTTGGTTGTACAACAACTTTGACACTGGAAGAAGATGCTCACTTGGATGATGATGCTATCCTTCCCAATCTTCATAGCAGTCTAAACGTTTATTTCTCCTCAAGGTTATCCAAAACAATCCTTAGTAAGCTAAGAAAACGGCCCCTCTCGAGAAGAAAGCTAAATAAAAGCTAAATCGTCCGTCATGCTCCCAATTTGTACCATCTGCAACCAGTGGCTGATCGAAGGTGTCGTAGCGGTAAGATGTGGTCATCTGTACCACGGCACGTGCCTGCGCATGTTTAGCCAGCGCTCGATAATGCCGTGCTCGCGGCTGGGAAATAGACGGTGGATGGTATGCAATTACCACTGGCGTAGACCGGGAGGCAGCGGTGGCTGTGGTGCCGGGCAGCGGCACATCTATTTGCAGTACGATGCAAAACAGCGCGAAACAGCGAGGGAAGCGTATCATCTGCTGGAGGAGATTGAAAAGGTCGAAAAAGAGTTGCGCTTCTTTAGGCGGCACCGGCTGGACGATGATGGGAAGTGTCGCGAATGTGGTGGTGCGGTGGAGAAGCAGACGAAGGGAAGGGGAAGGAAGCGAAGGGTTGATGGTGTGGTAAAAAGTAGTTCTGTGTAGTTGAGAGACGCTAAATTAAATAGTTAAATATGTTATAACATCAAGATAAAGCATTTGCTACTGTTTATTTCAAATATCTTTATGGAGATTCTTTTGATCCATGTTCCATTAACATTTGTGTGAATGATTTATTTTCAGTTAAATCGACATCAAAATCGTTCAAAAGTAACAGCATGCTGGGATCCGTCAGGACCAGCACGACTCTACGAAACGCAGGTAATCAAAACCCGTTGGATATCCCTCATTTCATCCAAGAATCGTTATCTTCTCTCGCGATGGTGCACACACGGCATCATTGCACCCAGGAACGTAATTTATCCCCCTCAACACACGCATACACACAGCAACTGCAGCGACAGCGAGCTGCAATCGCAAATCGTTTGATCATTCCCTCCCGAATCCTGTGCGCTTACGGTGCAGTTTGACAGTTGCGATTAGCAGTTCCGACATATTCGCCAACAACTCCGGTGTATTTCTAATTTAATTGAACTAACCGCTAAACCGAAGTGCCGGCCGGGTGGAAGGGAATGTAATTTCGCGACCACATACGATTTCGGTGCAGGCTTGGTAAACTGTGGTGGGTCCGCACCGCAAGTTGGTGCGTATTCTCGCATGCATCTCGCCCTTGCGCTTTACGGTTTATGGTCCGACTCCGAAATTGGATCTGTCTGTGATTTCCCGCACCAGCCGAGGTTCGGGAACAGCCGAAAGGCTCCGTCAGACATCCTTGCGCATTTCCTTCACTGACGTCTTGTGTGCAAAATGGTTTGTGTGCCCGGTGTGGCGCTGAACAAGATCTCCGTCAAGGTACGTCGGGTTGGAGGGATTGAGCAGAAGGGAGCGGGGGGGAGGGTGGCTAATTTGTTTCATCTTCCCGAAAGTCCAAGACCTCGGGAGGGCTGCTGGTGGTGCACTCGGGGGGCCGGTGCACTTTTGCGCGTGACATCTTTGAAGGGTGGTGCACGCAAAACCGGGCAAGATTGCGCTTGTATCTCGGATCGGATCTCGGTTTTAGTGTAAGCAAGGGGGGGTGTATCCTATCCCTGGGGAGAGCTGCTAAAATCCACATCATGATTTGATATGTGACGTGGGTGTGCTTGCCGGTGCCTTACGCACTGATGCTTACGGTACATCAAGACTTTGTGAGAGCCTTGTGTTGTGGTTGGGAGGGAAGTGGTTGGGAGTGGAAGTGGAGAGCGAAAGGGGCAGCGTAACTTTCATTCACGTTTGTAATGGTTGGTACTATCATGTGCATATGTGCATGAGACGGTAAAATCGAGCCGCCGGGGCAATGTTTTGTTGTCTTGTGAGCGGACTGGTGGACGTTAAGCATCGCACAGACCTGATAAGTTGTAGCTGGATGGGGCTAGTAATACCGTTTGCTTTGGGCCGTCATAATATCTAACCGTTTGAGAGTGTATTGCTATTGATGACGACTTGGGATGTCTTGTCAATTGATGTAGACATTTGCTTGGAGCGATTAGTTTTTTTTTCACGTATATTTTATTTATATTACTACTTTCAAGTTTGTTCATTATTTGTGTGCACAATGTTTTATGTTTGGATAATTTTCTACTTTTTTGAATGCTTTATTGCTAGTTCAGTCTACGTATCTTCCTTCTTATTTTAATTTTATTTGCATACACGTAGACGCTGCATCTGTTCAATCGCAGCAATTTTCTATTGATTTGACTGTTAACGATTTTTACTCAATTTGATATGGGCCAACATTTTGTAATATTTTTTAGCTCCTGCCATTTCTAATGCACAGCTTCAAAATGCTTAGCATTTTTTCTGTTTTTTTAATTAAATTTGAATAATTAAATTTTTAATGGTTTATCCTTTAGCATACATTCAGACGCTTATTTATACTACTTTGTGGGCGTAAAATTATATTTGATGAAATCTTTTTTAAAAAAGCTTTTTTAAAAATGCTTTGCTTTGAAATTTAATATTTTTGAACATTATTTTAACTTATTGCATCACAAAAAAGATACACTTTGTTTATGTTACAAAATTGAATATTTTTTATAATATTTTTTATTTACGTTGGATTTCTCATAAAAATCGATTTAAATAACATCTTTTAGTACCAAACTTGCGTTTTACGTAATTTATTTCAAATATTCTCGGTTTTATTGTTGATAATTCTCGTTTCTTTTATGTTTATTTAGCAATTTCGCATATTTAATGCAGCGCAAAATTCAAAAGTCTAACATGCTTTTTTAAGTCGTTTGAGGTTGTGTTTACAGTACCTTCTTGAAATGCATGATATGTATTTGTTTTGGTTGCTGCTGACGATGCTGCTCGCTGAACACGTTTTCGGCGCTTGGTATATAATCAGTGCTTGGTGTAAACTCGGAGCTTGGAGTGTTTTCTTACGTTGTCATCAGGCGACGTCGCTTGGAGTTACTTTTGTCTATTCTTGCCTGCCAATTCTTGTCTGCCAATTCTTGCCTGCTCGCCTTGATATTTTGTCTTCCACGTTGGGAATTATTTTTCCATAGAATCACGCTGGTCAGCTCTCGTGGTCCATGGTTCTTCCATCCACTCTATTGTATTTTATTTTAGACTCGTATCACTTGCAATAAGAAATGTTTTCATTGTCAAAACGCAAACTATTTAGGCAGCTGTTATTTCTTCATTGCATCTTTTTTTCATTGCATCATTGCTTGTATTTTCACTATTCTGAAAATTACTTTTACGACCTTTTGGATGAGTTTGATTGAAAGCAATATCAGTACAATGTTCAGTTTTATTTCGTGGCGTTCGTGTTGCTCTGAGTGAACATTTTAAATCTGGATAATGTTAGGTCATTATCACCCTTTACATTTGCTTTCGGATTTGAAGCGTCGTTACCCATTTTTATTTAACTTGGTTGCACTTTGTATTTGTTTTGCTATGTAAGCGTTTTGATGAGTCATTTAGAGTAGAAACTCAAGGTCTAAAAACTGATTATTTAAGCATTGATCACTTTTGCATTTTTAGATAGATTTTTACAACAATGTGTATTTGCACTTAACTGGCACTGTTTTTTTAGATTTTAGGGGCATGTGGAAAGTTCTCACAACAAGAGTTTTTACACAGGACTGCACTTTTACTTTTTCTCTCCACTTTAATGATCTTGTAGCTTTGTTCTTGCTACGCTGTCACGGTCGCCATGTGGAAGGTTCGGCGGCCACTTTGCTTACCAGAACCGTGTGCAGTAAGTCGATGCGCGGAATGCAGAAGAAGAGTGCAGAACGAAACGGTCTATCGAAGCGAGAACGTACCGTAAGTTGGTTCAATAGTGAATGAATCGTATCATTCGTTCACTGCGTTAGGAAGATGGCCAGGTTACACTTATGCAACGGACGGGACGATCTACGGAACTTTACTTGCGCGACGGATCGGATTCCAGGCGGCGTTAAAACGCTGCGGGAGTATTAACCGATTAAGGCGCAAACTTGCACTTCTGCTGAAGAAGGGGTATTGCTGATCGGTCAACTGACTGAACAGCTGATAACCAAACGTGGTTACCAAGTTGGGCAGAGCCTTCGGCGGAATCTGCTAATGGGGAGAAACACTAGAACACGAGTGATCTACGTGTATGAAACTAGTGAACTGTCTCACTGTTTCGAATAAGCTTTATTTATAATGAATTCTTAAACAGTGATGACACATTGGTTGGTATTATTGAATCCGTTCGTAGCGGCGGCGTACGTCCCGACACTCATTTTCCTAACGTACTAGATGGTTGCTACAATTATTCACAGCGGCGTTGTAGGACCGGGCTCAAGAAATGTGTTGCCATCCTTAAAATTTCATGTGAGCGCCGTACGTTCCCTCTACGAACGGATTCAATAATACCAGCCATTGTCTTCTTACACTTATTTTATGTTTGCGACTAATATTGACTTACTTTCATTATGTGGTTGCTAACCTTTCTGGTTTCAGATTTGTTCATCAAAATATAAAGTCAATGTCCGGGTGTTTGTTTGTCACTTATTGTTATTGTTGCGCAATCGTTTTGCAGCCGTTCTGAGTTGCGAGGCGCGTTTCATAATACCGCCGCGTTATGTTTTTATAGGTTGTCGGTTCGCGCTTCCTGTCGTACGATTTGTGTATGCTAAGCATTTATTGCATGGTAAGTTTTCTGTCTGACCTGATTCGATTGTTGGTTAATTTGAAGTTTTTAGTTGGATGGTTTCGGTAAGCAGCAATTATGTTAAGGTGGCTTTTTGAGTTGGTTCAACTCTTTATTATAATTCTGTTAAAGTGTTTTTAGTTGTGTTTAAACTACTGTTAGCAGTAAATCTGAACACTCAATCGCAGCAATTTTCTATTGATTTAACTGTTAACGATTTTTTCTCAATTTGATATAATCAAAAATCTTGCTAAAATTTTTAGCTCCTGCTATTTTTTAATGCACAGCTTCAAAATGCTTAGTAAATATACTTTTTCTGTACTTTTTATTCAATTTAAAATATTTATTTCTTATTGGTTTATCCTTTAGCATAAATTTAGGTGCTTATTTATATTATTTTGCGGGATTAGAAGTATGTTGGAGATGAAATCATTTTTAAATAGCTTTTTTTAATACTTTGCTATAAAAATGGATATTTTTGAACATTGTTTTACCGTTTTAATATCTTTTTTACGATGCCAGACGATAAAAAAGCTTAAGACAATGTCCAAACATATCAAATGCTATTGTTTATGTAACAAAATTGAAACCAATTTTTTATTTAGGCTTGATTTATCATCGAAATCGATTAAAATAATATCTCTTAGAACTAAACTTGCTTTTCACTTAAAGTATTTCAAATATTTCACCTTTGCACTTGATAACCGCTGGAGTCCAGACACTCCGTTTTTTGTCCGGTTTCTTCTTTGTTTTTTTGTTCTTTCTCCAATATAGGATTATATTTATAATCTATTAGCTGCAAAATAAGGTTAATAATAAAAATACGTTCACTCATAAGTTTCAGTTTCATAACTGCTTTCACCGAAAAAGGAAAAAATAATAACATGATAAATATTTCTAGCTGAAGGTTTGGTAATGATGTACGTTTGGCGAACTGTTCACCTATAGACCGGGTTCGCAAGGTTAATATTTATTACAAATTATTTTTGTTTTAAATATAAAACAGATACAATGAAATACTTACCTTCGTTCACTGTACACTGATCCTTCCTTGACTAAAAGTTTACAATCTATTAACAAGCTCGGTTTACAGCAGGCCGTGCTGGTAACATTTTACATTCTTGGGCTCGATTCGCGAAAGTGTCCAACGGTGAACCGTGAATGCGCCCGGCCACGTTCGCTACGGGGCTCCTTAGCTAATTTCCCCCAGACGCATCGTTTGCCGCTGACAGCTGCTCTTCACGGGTGGCCGTCGGGTGGAGAAAAACGTAGCCAAATTTTTTCCGAGTACAGTTTGATTGTTGATGAACGTCGTGGAAAATAGAACAAGAACTTTCACGCAGCCTCGTACCTGTGCGCAAGGGAATGCAAACAGTACAAACCGACAAAAGTTTTAAACTGTGGAGTGAGATGTTCTCGGGTTGACATTTTGTTAAAGGTCAGTTTATTTGGCGTTGGTTTAGAACGCACTGAATGGAAGCTTAATTCGTACAGAGTGAAGGATGTTTAGGCATAAAAATGGCAAGAAATCATGCATTTCCTTCAAATGTGGCTCTTTTTTGCCGACACCCACCGATCCATTACTCATCCAGGTTGTGTTAAATCGTTTGTTTTATTTGCACGCAGTACGGCTTAGGTGTCAGTGACGGTTGGACATAGCACAGGGTGAAAACCGGGTCACTCCAGCTAGGTTTGAAATCGTTCGCAGCGCGTTAATTTGTTTCTGTCACTACCAGTCGTGCAAAAATTGGCGTAAATTTTTTGGGCAGTTTATTGTACATTTGGAAAGGGAATGGAGCACCTGATAGGGGAAAAGGTAGAGAGTCTGGTTTGACGGCTGCATGCTGTTACTAAACTGCACCTAGGGAAGGCAAATATTTGTGTTTTTGGGCTCTATTTTTGGAATATTTATATTTTTGTCGCTGAAACGACGAAGTTATGTCATCGTGTTTATTAATTTAATTAAATATCTTCCCATAATGTACAACTTCATGCTCAGTTTGTTTCAACTGACACCTATCTAAATTATTGTAAAACACTTTGAATCTTTTTTTTAATATTTGAACTTTTAAAACAACTGTAGCGCCTTCCTTCCAGTACGCATCTGTACTTGTCATGTACTTTTTTCGGTGTCCTTTGACAAGCTACCTATTTTGGTCCGTTTTTTCCGAGTACAACCATCAAACGTCGCTCGACTAAACATGGCTGTTTC
This sequence comes from Anopheles arabiensis, assembly GCF_016920715.1. NCBI lineage: Eukaryota > Metazoa > Arthropoda > Insecta > Diptera > Culicidae > Anopheles > Anopheles arabiensis. Next base: position 66,577,588 of record NC_053518.1, on the reverse strand, counting down.
GGTGTCTTGGTGCTACTCCACTCCGCCTCGCTTTCGTACCAAAAACCTTCATCCGGTTTTCCGGGACCGGATTGCACACGCGGTTGGCGGGAGATTGATTTCACATCCCGAACGCTGCTGGAGTCGAAACCGTGCCAAACCAGCGCAGAGGGCGCATTTGGGTGATTTTTAACAAGATATCGGGCGAAGAATCTGGTTTTGGCGTTTGAAAAATCACTCGCTTGCCCCTGTACACACACACACACCGCTCGAAAGCCCGAAAACCGATCTCCCGGAATCGAAGTCCCGTGGAGCTTTGTGGAGGCCGTCGGTCGGATTTCGCAGATTCGTAGAATGGGCGACGGATGGTTGCAGCTACAGAGAACGGAAGAGAGTGAGGAAGAGACAAGAGGAAGCAGTTTGACTGTAAGGCTCGTGTCCTGCGAAGTTTATTATTGTTACTGTCATTTCCGGCACACCGGAAGGAAGGATGATAGCAGGTTGAGCACAGAAGAAAAGCAAGTGCACAAGGGGCGCGTGTGATGGGTGTGTGACACTGCCCGTGTGATGATCTTGAGTCGGATGAGAACGACTGTGGCTGGCTGTCTTCTCGACGGGAAAACGCCGTCTTCTCGAACGACGGCAAGTACTTCGATGATACTTGAGAGGCAGTTTCGAAATGATTGCATTTCGGCGGTACTTCGCTTGTTGAATTGCTTGTTAGGGATAGTTTCGAGTGCACGATTGTGGTTTTGAGCTGTGGTTGGGTTTGCTTATCGAACACTGCCGCATTGATGGATGAAGGTAGACGCTTAGGGTGGGTTTGTTTTTGAGCTGTCGATGGGATGGTTTGTGAAGATTTGGGAAGATTTTAATCGCTCTTCGTGTTTTTAAAATAGATAACTCCTCTAACATCTTTTAAAAAGGAGGGGTTCGTCACTTCTCTCGTATTAAATTATGTTCATCGATGTCCTTCATATATCTATGTTTATAGCAACAAAGCAGTTATAGGGTAGTGACAGCCACTATATCAATTCCAAGACTGGAACAGGTTCACGATTTTTTAGTTAGTCAGTTGTTCCGAAACAAGTTCAAATAAAGTTATAAATTCTGTTTTAAAATTGGGACGTTCCCATCGTACAGTCTTCAACTTGTACGACTTAACAACATGCCCGTCATGGGTTCAAGCCTCATATGAAGCTTACCCCCGTAGCAAGGACTGGCTATCCGGCTGCGTGGTACTGCATAAAGTCTCGAAAGCCTATAGGCCTATAAAGGTATAGGCCGGCATATTCCCGTAGGATCGCCAAATAGAAGAATAAGAAAATCGCCAAATAGAAGAATAAGAAAATTGGGAACAGTTCCAAGACCGATATGACGTCACCATCAGATCCAGGATCAGTTTGGGTATCAGTATCAGTTCCAAACCGGTATGGGATCAGTATCAGTTTAAGAAACGGTATGGGTTCAGTATCAGTTCTAAAATCGGTATATGTTCAGAATTAGTTCCAGGACCGGTATGGGTTTAAGATCAGCTCCAGAATCGGTGTGAATTAGTGACCGGTTCAAGAACTGGTATTGGTTCAGTATCAGCTCGAACTTACTTATGGGTTCAATATCTATTCCTGGACTGGCGTGTTTTCAGTATCAGTTCTAGGAACGGTATGAATTTGCAATCAGTTTCAGGGCTGGTCAGGTTGACTCGACTCAAACACGAAGCGGCAAGAATTGGATTTTGGATAATGCGACGAAGACGAAGTACCTGGTTGCCGGAGACTCAGTCTGTGATAGGGCCCAAATGGGAGACAGTGTATTAGTTGACAGCGACAATATCGAGGCTCCTTTACTACTTCTGCTATCTTGGGACTGTGGTTACTTCAAACAACTACATCAGCAGCGAAATCCGGAGACGTATTGTGCATGGGAATCGTGCATACTATGGGCTTCATAGACTGCTGAGATGAGACTGCTCGATGTCGATGGGAGGCTGCAGCCATGGTTGGGACCGAGCATCCTGGAGAAGGACTGTTAGCCGAGCCATGTCACGTCGACGTGCTCTGTCGTGAATAGGATAACAAGAGGGAGCGAGAGAAGGATTCAGTGACAGTTCCAGGAGCGACATAGGTTCAGAAATAAGATAGAGCTGGTATGGATTCGACATCAGTTCCAGGACCGGTATGGCTTGAGTGTCAAATCTAGGACCAGTTTTGGCTCAATATTCATTGATTGGTGTGGGTCAAATATCAGTTCCGTATTAGTTCCAGAATCGTTGTGCGTCCAGTATTTTTCCCAGGACTCGTATGAGTTTCACTATCAGTTCCAAGATTTCATGGCTTATAAACATGTGGATTCAATAACAGTTTTACTTTGTACGTTGAACGTTTTTTTGAATATCGCCAGATGTGCACACTAGCCGTTATGGGTTCAAGTCCCGAATAGACCGTGACTCATACGTAGGACTGACTATCCTGCTATAGTAACCTAGTCAAAAGCCAAGCTCACTTCACTAGTGGGTACAGGGCAGACCTTTGACCGACAGCTGTTGTTGTGCCAAAGAAGAATAAGAAGTGCACACTAGCTTTTTTATAATGAACTTATTTTTCAAACCTGAACTAAAGCGAACAGAATTCAACATTTTAGAGACATCCTACAGAGAAAATTCAATCTAAAAAGTAGCGATTTAGCTTGCTGACAGCTAGTGGACACGTTACCTCGAATAATTTTGATGGGGGGAATAACGCGTACTAAAATTAATTTACAGCTTGGCTACATTCACTGAGTTTCGGGATGCTACCCTTATTCCTGTCAGACAGATAATGTAAGATTTGGCTTGCTTCTAATCCCGAAACCAACTCATCTAAATCGAGCATTGGAAAGGAAATTTTGTCTGGCAGTGAAAACACACCGGCATAGTTTTGATGTCCTGTTCCGAGTTTGCACACGAGCTTGATTGCGTAGCGTTTTCGATGTGCGTGTGTTTCAAAAGCGTTAGAAATATACACGTACACACACCCATCCAAACTATCCGTTTGGTTGTTTGTTCAAATAAAAGCAGAAGTTTTTGATTCCCCTTAACACATGCTTACTTGGGTGAGAAGGGGTAGGGGTTGGGGCATTTCGGTTAACTGAATTTTGGTTGTTATTCTGGCGGTACGGTTTAACTTGCGTGAGTTTAGGATGAAGCACCCATTTGTTATCGCATCCAGCCGGACCCATCCCTCGCTGCGCCCATCCCCCACCGACTTCTGGTTTGCGACTGTCAGTTCCGCAGGCAGGTAGTTATAATTAAACGAAAATGAATATATTAAAAGCAAACAATTCCTCACCTGATAGGTCGGCCGGAGCTTTTGCCGGGCTGGTCAGCGAGATTGGCCTTATCAGTAATCGTCTGTCAGGAGGTTGAAAGTTAGAGGAAAGCGAGCGAGGTATTGCTTTGCATAACTTTTGTAAGCTAACGGAGAGACGAAAAAAAAAACGCTTCTAAAACAATCATCTGGATGAAAATTTCAAAACTAATAGCCATACCGCTCCCCTCGCTGGGGTCTATCGAAAGGTCTTCTCGCTTTGAAAAGCATCAGCTCATGTGTGCGTGGCACGCGCGAAGAGGCGTTTGAAGAGGTGTGTGTTGTGGGTTAGGTGTAAATGGAAAACTAATTAATAGGGAATCTGTTGTTGTGGCAGGGAACTGTGCTGCGCAAATCAAAACGAATAAACGAGACTGTTGAAATGAGTACGGAACTACCGTAACGGAATGGTGATTCAATAATGTTTCTTTATTGGCTAATCATTTGGCTCGTTTTGGATGTTTTAATGAGCCAAGAAAGAGTAAATTTGATGTTTCATGATGAACTAAATCTATTGATTTAGTTGTAAAATCAAAAGATGCAGATAAGCAGAACGAAACGTAAGAACAAGTTCAAACAACAGTCATACAGGAATAAAAAAAAAAATAAGTAAAGAAAACCGCAACAACAAAGAAAAAAATAAAATAAAAATTGCTAAATAAGCAACGAAACAAGTAAAATTACTAAAATAATAATCAAAGGCACGTGCGAAGCAAAACAAATAAACAAAGAAGACTAGCAGAAAATAAAAAAAAATAAAAAGAAAAACAACAATACAAAATTGAAATCATCAAACACACGCAGAGAGAAGACCTAAGCATGAAAACTTTATGAATAAAAATATCAAACAGAAATAGGAACGGCAAAGAAAGCAATAGATAAGAGAATAAGTAGATAGAAACATTACATTACATTACATTACACATTACAACATTACACAACGTTACAACACGTAAACGGAGGAAAATTGCATGAAATTGTCCAATTAAAAAAAACAAAAACAGTTTATGAGATTTTTTACATTACTTTTCAAATAAATCACATCAAAACGCACCGTACTAATACAATTGAGCCCCTGTGTACACTCTACGATAAGTTTTCGAATATTGATGTGTATGTGTGTGTGTGTGTGTGAGTATGTTTGCCAATCCCGAAATCAATTCAAATCAAATAACACAAAATAAATAAACGCACCTGTCTTGATCGAGCGCATTTCCCATAAAAGGTTGGTTATGAAAAACCATGCCGCGTGGCTAGCCGGGTGGCAAAACGAGGAAGAATCGATAGGGGAAAAGGGCAAAGGCTGATACACACACACTCACACACACACACACACACACACACACACACACACACACACACACACACACACACACACACACACACACACACACACACACACACACACACACACACACACACACACACACACACACACACACACACACACACACACACACACACACACACACACACCTAATGCTCGGGCATCCGGAAACGGGCGCTTGAGTTTTCCTTGGTATATTTAGAGATTTTCCATGCAAACACATACACGCACCCAGTAGCCACGCTCGCCTACGTTGATGGTAAAAGAATGCATGCGTGTGTGTGAGAGAGAGAAGGAAAGACGAAGAGACAAAGGAAGGTTGATGGATAGAGAAGAGTATTTATGCTTGTTTTTAAATACATTTTTCTATGCTTGCTCCTGGTGGTTCCTGGTCCTGTTTGTTTAGCCGGTTTATGTTGGGCGCAATTTTTTTTTCTTCTGTTCTGTTTCCGTCCGCGTTTGGTTTGGCGTCTTCTTTGATCGATTGTAAAAATGTTGTATTTGTTCTGTCCATGGGCTGGTCGGTTCAGATTCTGCAATCGCACTTTTTTTAGCTCTTTCCCTTTATGGCTCTTCATTTTATGCACTTTTCACCGGGAAGGGTTCAATGCATTTCGAGCGATTTAGTTGAGCTGTTGTTTAGAATTTGTGCATTGTGCAGGTGATTTGAATTAAAAATGTATGTTTGCAATTCGTAACACTTGAGCAAACATTCACAGATCTGTGATTTCGTAAGTAAAAAATATTTAATTTGAACTTTTTTAAGCTTTTTTGTATAAAAAATCATCAAAAAGTGTAACAACAGCGAGTCTTCCAAAGCATCGCTTTAATTACAACAAATTGCACCATTTGTTCTGTGGACAGCGTTTCCGTTTGCCCGTTTTGTTAACAAGGCTGTTACAACGTTTCCAGCGTTTTTGCCCTCTTTCCATGGAGCGCACGGATAGAGCTGAAGACGAAAAAGGGAAAACAAAAATCTGTTCCTAATTTGCATACTTTTCCGTTAATTTATTCCAATAATTATACACAATGCGACGCTGGCTAGCCGCACACCTCCACACCCACACACACACACTGTGGCGCGTTTGTTCATATTAAATGATGTAATTCCTAACACATGTCACATTCTCATCTTCCGAAAACGACAGCGTGTCTGTGAGTTTAGTTTAAAAAAGAGGGGGGGGGCTTTGATTAAGGCGACAAGTGAAGTGAAGACATGAGCTATATAGACACGTGGATGGAAGGTACCCAGGATGGTGCAGATGGACAGAAACTATCCCACTAACTAAGCGAAAATGTCGCGAAATTCAAATTTGGTGTCATTTATGGGTGGAAATGGTTTTCATTTGGGAAACTGTTAGGGCATGATTTCGTCACAGGACGTGTTTACCTTCGTCTTTAAAAAAATTAATTTGAAGCTCAGTTTGATTTTGATTTTTTTTGAGGTTATATTACGTTTGTAAGCCTTTCAGTTTAGCTAATCGGTGATAATTTTTTTGGATAAAAATAAAATCAATTTACAGTATTCTTTATCATAAAGGCAAATAAAGACTCAGAAAGTAAATATTTCATTTAACAATTTTAACCCATTTATTTATAAATAAAGCCCTTTTTATAATTAAGAGCTCATTCACTTGTTCCAAGACAACAACAAAAAACTGTCCCCTTTCTTCTTCATTAAGCCAACCCGGCCCGACGCGTGCAAGCTGCGGTCGGGGTCGTTATCGTTTCGCATAATCGACACACCTACAACACCGTACGCAACCCGCGGCAAGGTGCGCAGCCCGAATCCCGATTACACGTGCACATGCTGCTGCCCAGGAAGCATCTGGTCATCGAAAAATACAAAGAACCAAAGAAAAACAAAACAAAAAATAGGAAAGGGGGAAAACCCAACCCAAGCAACGTGTACGCGCAAGCCGTAAAGGGACGATGTGTCGAGCGCAACGCGTTGCACATGCTGCTTCCATGTGGTGGCAGCGGCGGCGGCGGTGGCTGTATATGCGCATACCGTTCGCAGCTGTTTTTATTCACCCGCAGACAGAGTCAGTCAGCGATGGAGAAAACGGGAATGTAAGGCAGACGACCCCGCGAGGGGTTTTGTGCTGCTTAGAAAGGTCGTTCGGCCATCATCAACCGTCGACGGGTCGGTGTCGAGCAGATGAGTTTCTTGGGATTTATCTCACTGTTTCAATAATGATGCATATGATTCATGTGATAAAGTCAGAGATTGATGGATATAAAATGTAGAGGATATTAGAAATGATTAAAATGATAAAATTTAAAGGACAAGTAAAAATCTTGAATATAAATTAGAAAAAATTATAATCATTCGAACGGGAAAATATGAGCTCATCGTATTTTTTTTCTTTTACCAGTTTTCAATTGTCTGCAAGTTTGCTCCGTGTTTTCGGTCTGCCCGGTTAAAGTCCTTGTCGGGGCGCATCACATCATCGAAGCTGATGCTTGCCGCGCGCATGATACGATCCAGCCCCGTGGAACAGATGTAACGCAGATGTTCTTCGGCAGGGAAAATCACTTAATACCGGTGAATGGTTTCGATTGGTGTGCCGTACAATTGTGTACGGCTGTGCACATCAGTAGACGAGCGGGAACGAAGAAAAATGAGTTACTTTTTTACTTCGGTTCGGGAAATATGCCTGCAAGATCTGTTTGAAATTCAAATTTTGAAACGAAGCTGATATGTTTGCTAATGTTTCATAGATGAGTATAAAGACCATTAAGATTGACCGCTTACAAGCAATCAAATCACATAATTTGTAATAAATGTAGATGGTTACTTGTTGAAAACTACGAAAAGAAAAGATGTATACATACTTCATTTGCAATATTGTTTGGTTAAGAAGCAATTTACAAGATTACCTTGTATAGCACAGCATGGTACTTTAAATTGTTAATGAACGTGTAACGTATGCTTTTCAGCTTCAGTTTAAATTTATTCCACTGTTTGTAGAATCTTTGATCCTGTGGGAAAGGTGCGTGCTGTAGTTTTCGCATTTTTGCATATTTAATTGTCTATTTCCGCAATTATTTTTCATTCCACCCGGGTAATGTACGATGCAAAAATTATGAAAAATTCAGTTCTGTTCAAACTGGGCATAACCTAGCACAATTACAGCAAAGGGTTGGAGTTGAAGAGAGAAAGTAAGAGAGAAAAGAGCACACTCACACAGCCCGATTGCTCAAGGAGCGGCACAAAGTAAACCGTTTTTCCACACTCCACCAGTCCACCACGGTCAGATAGGTGCGGATAGATGTGGGAAATAGTACACATGCAAATCAACAGTCAACAGTCGTCGCCCGGTATCAATCCGGGTCCTGGGTAGTGGAGACGCTAGGCGGGAGCAGTAGTGGTAAAAGGTTCATGCTGGCGCACCAAATGTTGCCCTCGGAATCGAAGTGAGAGAAAAAGGGCCCACCGACACCACCACCAGCACCCATCACCAGCACCACCTTCGCCCTCTAATCTCAGCTCCCGCACTGTGCAGGAACCCTCAGAAAAACCACAAAACCCCGTTCTGTGTGCACCGCGCCGTCGGAGAAAGCGCCTTTTTCGCAGACGCCAAATGTGTTCCGCGCGGATAGCAGACCGGTGTGGGCCCAGCCATACAACCCTGGGGCCAACCCGAACCGACCATGTGGTGTTGGGTGTGTTCGGTAGATAAGAATTCTAATGAAACAAACACGGGGCCACATGCGAAAAGAAGAGTGGAGAGAAGGAAAAAAAAAATACACACATACACACGATATACATATAATACATCCCACCCGATGGCAACAGCCGGGCCGCATTTGGCAGAAGTTTTATTAGCGAGACACCCTGCCCCGTGCCCCTAGTGTCCCTGCCGGTGGCGGTGGCTAAAGTTCCGTGGGAAATATTTTCTCCCGGCCCCGATCGTGCTGCTGGTGGTGGTTTTCCCCCTTTGTCGGCGGTAGCTTGGTGTTTTCATTTTTCCCCAATACACCAGGCCACACTTTGCTAGCAGTCCTTGCGGTGTAAGGGAACTGTACGAGAAGGATTCATGCGTCAGGTTTTTTGAAATTTTAAATCAGGCAGCGGATTGCACGCACTTGATTGTCAGGTGGTGGGAGTTGAGGCGCTTGTCTGAGTAAAATAGTTAAATGATTCGAATAATTATGTTTAATATCTAATAAAAAGCATAACAGTGAAAAAAATATCAAGAAAACTCGATAAGTTAGGATTATAATTGCAAAACGCCCAAAAAATAAAAAAAGAGATAAAGAAAAATCTTAAGAATATAAACATAACAACAATACAAGAAATAAATAAATCAACAAAAATAAAAAAGAGGGGAAGAAATACGAATCTAAATAAGACAACAACACAAGAAATAGAAAAAACATACGAACAAATTAAATGAAAAATAACATGGCATTAATTAAAACATAACATAAAAAATATCAATAGATATTAATTAATAATGCGGGAGAATAAAAAAATTAAACGAGTTAAAGTGTGAAACGATACATATGAAAAAATGGAAGTTGAATGTTATTGTAGACACAAGCTTCAAAATACATGAGAGAAACGAAAAAAACAAGAAAAGATCATATTTCTTAAAAACAAATTGGAATAAAAAGAAAAAAACAGAGAGTCCAGGAGAAAAAAATATGTATAAACATAAATATATAGACACATCCCTGTTTTATTCTATTGAATTAACAAAACGATAAACTAGATGATAAATAATTACCCTAGAAACTTACAGAAAAGATTTTTCACTGACCATACGGTTATTTTAATATTTAAAATCAATTTAAAAAATCGACCCCTTCTTCATTATAATCCACTAACAACCATATTAAATCCCTTCTTCATTCCACATAATCTGATCTTGGCAATGGGCCATAATATTTTTATTTCCTTCACATACACACACACACTCATCACCTAGCGTGGCATTTAACGACACATAATGGTTGAAGGCATGCAACAGTTTTCTTTCGCACTGAATGCGCACCAACCCCTTCACACGCCGCCGAAAGGGATGCACCGTGGTGGGCCCGAAAACAAAAATGGACTGAATCGTGTAAAAGCAAACCAACGTTTACCGCAGGCTCGCAACAGAATGGTGAGTGAAATGAAACGGATAACAACATATTTATCACTGTACCGCACACCTCCTCGGTTGCCGCCACCGGGCTGTTATTCATTCATGATTTAATCTTTACGCTTTGCGTTTGAGCGCTGAGCGGTGAAGGAGCCAAAACCTCAAAACATACCAACCCCATTCAACCATCATCGTCATCATTATTTTCGTCATCATTTTTGTAAGCATGTTCGTTGTCCTGTCGGTAGAAATATAAATAAATAGCTACTGCCGCGCGATGAAGCTGTTATACCGTCGCTTGATTGCTTGTTGTTTGTGTTGAAGTGTTTTTTTGTCTCTACTTTGTAACGATTTCGCAGGTTAAAATGTATTGAACAAAAAGATTTTTTTCTGCAAAGGATCAATGAAACAAATGTAATCCTAAGAAAATGGATGTAATCGCTCTTTTTGTCTACACTGATTTTTTTATGTAATATATTCAAGTAAAGATGGTTAACATTAGCCTGGAAAGGTGTATAAAAATGTTGCATTAATCTAACTGTGTAGAGAAAGGTGGATTAAAAAGATGGTGGATAATGGAGCATTTTGACAATTCGTCACTTGACATGAGGTCTCCTGGATTCGAATTGTGGTTTACGTGTTTTATCTTACTCATACATTTTATCTACTATATCTTTTATACGAGATCCATGGACGTTTTAGGTTAAACTGGTACTTATACTTCATTTGATTTTGCTGTTTTCTTGACTAAAAAAATTATCAACTCTATCGTTGATATGGTTTATGGATTTTCCTATAAAATCAATAAACGTATAAAAATGCACTTAATAGCCAACAATTCAGTTCTATTTGCTATGTTTCATTTACGGAAACCAAAGGTTAACGCTTTTAAAATGACGTAAGGTCCCTCAAAAATGGCGATCTTCTAGTTAAGCTAGTTGCGAATTCTTGCAGATAAACTTTCATTTTTTGTTGAAGATACATGTTTCATGATGCATGGTAATACAATTTCTTTTTGTTATTTTAAGTTGTAGAAACATTTAACGACGTAATTAAAAATAGAAACGCACACCAAATAATCTAGACGTCATCATTAGTGCCTAACAATGCCAACGTTGTGAACAATTGTACGAATAAATTAAATCCGTTTTATCATGCGTAGTAGTGTTTTTTGTGTAGTTCAAAACGTTTAAATAAAAAGACTTGCTTAGAACTATCATGTACTTGCTTTGAACCATCATCCAAGTGCAGTCAAATGCTTGCTTGAAAGGATTGCCAAATCGTACGCTATGAACGTTTAACAATTACAATTTTTCATTGTACATTAACCCAAAAATGCGTGGTACCATACAATATATTGAAACAATCGGAGCTGCATAACTAGGACTAAGTGAACAACATTAAAACATGTATATAACAGGTTCATATTTCCCATGGATCGAGCCTCCATTCGCAGATTGTTAGATAAGGCTCAGTACGAGTTGTGTTAAATTAAAAAAAAACTGAATAATTTAATTTTAATATTTCATCATCCATCCATCATCCATTGAAAGTATATATTGCAGGAAAAATAATTTTATGGTCCAACAGTGGCATTACAACTGAACTGCACTATAAAACTGAAATGAACTGCAACTCCTACTGGGAAAAGTAATGGGACAATAATACACACGGAATAAGGACATTCCTGGGTCAGAGGTTCTTTTTTATATGAGCACATGTTGAAGCAACAAGGTTAAATGAAGTTAGTTTAATTGTTTTTATTAGAGTTAAGCACTCTTCAATAGCTTCAATGGTTGCTAATGATTGGTTGGTTGTCATATGAACATATCATGACATTTAATAGTAACTATTCCATAAGTTCAGAATGACTAAATTAAATTTTCGTATGTCCTATATGGTTGAGAAAATGAATAGTCAAACATCTTCTTCTTTGCCACTACAACCGTTGTCGGCCAAGGCCTGCCTGCGCCACATCGGGGCTTGGTTTTTAGTGACTTTTTAAACCAACAGGATAGACCATAGCAGGATAATAGTCAGTCATACTGGAAGTTGAACCCATGATTGACATGTTGTTAAGTCGTTAGAGTTGACGACTGTACCACGAGTCAAGCCGATAGTCAAACATACTAAGAAATAAAGCGGACCACGATTGCTAATATAATGGAAACACTAACATTTGTAAATATGACAAAAATATGGAAGGGCTATAAACCGGGATCAGAATAGGATGGAAGTCTGTACCAAAATAGCAACACGGTCATAAAAAGTAGCAGTTAATAGACATCAAAAGAGAGCAGGATTACTTATCTACATATTTGCATGAAAAAATTTAAATGTGCCCTGCAGTTAGTATACACGTCTTAGGATCTGTTGCGAAAACCTGCAACCGGGCCAAATTAACTAGTGTTTTAAAAATGTTGAATTATGGCGTTACGTCTTTTATGGATGTGTACTTACTTTTGTTCGTCGCACGTTTGGTAAGAAGTTCTTCATGAAATAAAAAAGTTGAAATAATATTTTATAACTCATTAAATACAATCCTTCCTGCATGTATATAATACAATTTTGTTATACATTAAGGTGAATTTAAATAGATGTGCAATATTGATACAATAAATGTAAAGTAAAAGAATCAAGAAACTAAAACATCAAACTTTTGTGATGATTTGGTTCTGTGCCTGTGCATGTATTGTAGTTGTTTCTGTGCCTGTTTCTGTTCCAAAATTCATAGCCTGACGCTTTACGATCACTCATTTGCTATCTCTTTCGTATTCGACCAATCGGCTCAACGAACGAAGCACTCGGTTCCTTCGGCTCGATTCGGTTCCGTCCGCGTCTAACACCCATCAAAGGCGGCCAATTTTCGACGCATGCGATTGCACATCGACACAGGCGGCGGCTGCGGCGGCTCGTTTTCATTAAACGTTAGGACCGGGTACAATGCTCATGCGAACACCGCTGGGAGCGCATTCTCGCCGTGTTCGTCTTCGGTGTCGGATGGTCGGTGCCGTTCCGGTACGCGCACTTCTGCTCTCTCGCTCTCCTTATTCGCCGGCTATAACAGTGGTAGAAGCAGCAGACAGCAGGCAGCAGCATCACACAAAACATTTTGCGCTCGGTGCGTTCGGTTTCGTAAAGGCGGAGGGCGGCAAACATCTGTGCCGCATCAGACGTACACACACACACACACACACACACAACACCGCATATTATCTCGCCAGCCGCACAACATGCTGCCGCCAGCTGGTGGTGCGAGCGTCCGTCCGTCATCAGTCTGCCGGCTAGCATAGAAAGGGAAACAGCTGCGTCGTCGTCGCAGTAGGCCTTCTTTCTGGTTCGTTTTTTTGTGTTGTTCTTTGCAAGCCGCGAATTTGGCCAACGACGAAACCGTGCAAGAAAGCACGGATGTGTTAATGTCGTGACGAAGAGTTTTCTAGTGCAACAGAACAGAATTGCGCGCTCTCGCAAGTGTTGTTTGCATAAAAAGAGGTGACAGATGCGTTCAATTAGCCCGACGTGAGCTGGCCTGGTGAGTGTTTGTGTTAGTTCTAAAGTGTCCGCAAGCTTGAAGAGACCTGCTTTGGTTGACCTAGTAAAAAGTGCTGTGAACAGAAAGTGTTTCTTGATTGAGCATTACGCTATCAACGTTTCTAATACTCTTAAAAGTGATCCAAGATTGGTCCAAAATTTGTGAGTTTTATTTGCTGTGAGGTGAGAAAGAGGCTTCTTCCAACAACAAGCCGATCAGCTGTTCCATTCGTGCCGTTTCCGCTGTGTTGTTTCCAGTTTTACCGGTGTCGTCGGTGTAGCCGGTTTCAGCCCAAAAAAAAAAAAAAAACCCCAGAACGCCTTCCGGTGAAGCACGTGCGCGCGCGTTCCATCACGCTCTCAGTGTCTTTCTCTCTCTCTGTGTTCGCTCTGCGTTTACTGCAGCTTCGCAAACTGGTCGTTATCCTTCGTTCGAACAGTAGTGGGTGTTTGTGTAAGTTCTATCATCTTTTTGTTCGCAATAAAACCAAACCTTTCCAGTCCTGCCGTTGGACTGCTTCCAAGGATTCATCGAACGAGCGAAACATCCCCAGCACTTCGAGAAAGGTAAGAGTCAACCATCAACTCCATACAAACGACGGGTACCCGAGTGTGTGTGTGTGTGTGTTTCTAGGTGTAATTTTCTCAAATTAGAACAAACCAATTACATACACACTTTTCTTCGTCTCCGAGCCGAGCCCCTTAAAACCGGCCGCCTCCATCTGTCACCGGATTAGGTGCCCATAAATCAAAGCAGTTGGCGCTGTGAACACACTGCTCTATACAGGATGCATCGGCTCCCGTTGCTGAATGTCTGAGCATTCCACCGGCGGCACACACAGCGATACAGTGGTGCTTGGGTGGTATGATGATTATTATTGCCCACAAACCTCTTCTATTCGCCAAGACGTCCCGCTAGACGTCAGAAGGGGTTTGGTGGAAGGGTTTAATAGCTCTACGAAACATGGGGTATGTACACCCCATGGACTGGTCGGCAACCTTCGGGGAAGCAGGAGTCACTCCTTCGCCCGTCGATGATTGCCGTGCATCACGCAACCGAAAATAAACATCGTGCAAAAACATTACATTGCACTGGACCGTGGAGTGCTTGGTTGAGGGTGGCTATGGGGAAGTAAAGGGAGATGTTGAGGGGGTACGGGTCGCGCCAAAAAAGACCGGCACGACGGGAAAGCCTGCACGTGTGTCTTGGAATGATGGCCGATTGGTTTCGCGCGCGCATTTCAGAGTCTTGGAGGAAATTGGAGGAGTTGGTTGGAGTTGGTTGGAGATCTGTAGGGGACTGCTCGACTTCTCCTTGGACGCTATGCCCCTGTCCAAAAGGCGCCATCCAATGCATTCTATGGTCTGCATCTTTAATGTCATACCGTTTGCCGTTAGACATTATGCTCCTCGCTTCTTGACGGGATGTGGGTGCCTATTCCTAGGACCTAATGACGCTCGTCCCCGTGTGTGTAAGCTGAAACTAATCGGTTTTTAGAAACTGGTTACACCGGGGAGGCCTTTGCCTTTGCCCGAACCGAATCTGTTCTAATGCGTTGGATTGCGTTCTGCCAGGGAATGAACCTAGCTCGTATGTCACGTACATGGCCGCGCGGCCATTAGAAAGTGGAGCTGTTCCTCAGAAAGCATCGCCGTTCTGGGGAGGACCTCTTCGGAGCACCCTGGCTGTGTACGGGGCGCCGAAGACGGTCGTTTCTTCGACACGCTGGCGCATTAACTTACACCTGTCTCTCGCATCGGGTTCGAAATTTATGTGATCATATGTTGACAGACTTCCTCGTCGACTCGTTCTTTTTTATCCCTCCGTTTTGCGGTGTGAGCGCATCAGCCGGACGGGACGGTATGTGAGTGTGTATTTGTGTGTCCGTCGAACGTCGAACACAAGCAAGCAAGCAAGCAAGCAAGCTGCTGTTGCTGCTGCTGCTGCTGAGCCAAACTGTCGAACTGTGCCCCCGGAAACGGTTGTGCTGCAATTTAGCATCGTTTCGTTCAGCTGTTCTCCTGTACAGGCGCTCTTGTTCTGTGCATCTTTGCCTTCCTTCGTATGGGTCCGTTTCCTGGGGCCGTTCTGTGCACATGCTGCCCGGTACACATGCCGTGCGTATGGCAGCAAACGGCCTTGCCCTGTGTGTGTGTGTGTGTGTGTGTGTGTGTGTGTGTGTGTGTGTGTGTGTGTGTGTGTGTGAGTGTTTATCCCACGTGGTGGTGATCCTTTTTCTTTCTTTCTTTTCCTTTCCTTTTTGCGTACCAAGCTGTTGACCAATAGATGGTTGGATTAGGGGGTAAAAGATGAACTGAAAAGCAATGCCTTTTCAACTTACGTTGTCTTGTCGTTTTTTGTATTACTTTGTAAATAATTTGAAAACAAAAATTGTTGGTTATACTAAGTTATACATACAACAGTACTAATCCGTGTGTAACGAGTATTGCTCTGCAGGATTGAAATAAGAATAATATGAAAAACAGTCCTAATTTATGTAGTGTGAGACACATACTGTACATTTTTTCAGGGATTGTTAAAAATAAGAAAGATAAGACAAAAACTTATTGTATGCTCCAAAGAACATGGTTATTGCAATAGATTACACTGTTTAATTCAACCACAAATCCTAAGATTTCTAATTTGAAGACTAATTTGACCAAAGATTTTGGAAATGTATCTCATGTTAGTACCACGGTTTGTCAACTTTTGATTGAAAACCAGAGTATAAATGCGTTAAAATATTATTTAAAAACTTAATTCATGTATTGTTTATGGTAAAGAAACTAGAAGTTTAGGGACGGTATTTATCCTGCTGGCCATTTATGGGAGCAAAGATTTTTTTAAATATTTTTTGCCAATATTGTTATATTGATCTATTATTATTACATTCCTCTATCGTATCTTACGTTTTATGTCATATTTTAATCCTATTGAATCAATTGCAGATGTTTGATAATTTTTGGGTTTTGGTTATTAAATTATATATACATAATTGAATGTTATAAAACCTGAAAAACACAAGATGGGGATAAATCTACTGAAATTCCCGTTTCAATAGGGCTTCGTGGTTTTCTTAACCTTTTAATTAATATATTTTCTGCACCAACATGTTTATTAACATGTTTCCGCCCCTCTTCCCGAGCTAAGTTCAACGACTGCAATTACGATTGACATATATCGGTTAATTAAGTTGAATGTATTTTTACACCTTACGGCCAGTTATGGGGCCGTTTTGCAGTTGAACCGTTTCCTTCGAAAACGTTCGCTCACGCCACCACGCGACCGCAATCGCGACCAAAAACTATCCCGCCCTCTCCGTCAAAGCTTCCGTATCGTTTCGGGGCGTTAGCAAGCGCTTCTTCACATTTGGAGCGCCGTATCACATGCTGCTGCCAGTCATTCGCGCAAGCACGTTCGCCGCATCATCCTTCTCCGCAGCATGGGAGGTGGCACGGTGTGGACCGAGTGGACGGGACGGTTACGCTAATGTTGTTTTTGTTTGGGTTTTCACACCAAACCGGGCCCGCCGTTTGTCGGACACGGAAAGTGACGGTTTTACGCGCGTTTATGGCGTTTGGTGTATATATGGAGGGCGCCCTCCGTCTTTAAGTCTGCAACCGCATGACGACAAATTGGTGATTGAATTATGCTGATGGGTATGAGCAGCAGTAGGTAACGTTTGCACTTTTGTCAGAGAAAGAGGCAAGGAATGCGAAATATCAGCAGAAAGCTCAAGTCTACTAAAGTACACATACTTTTAGTTCAAATAATTTCAGGTTCACAATCTTAAAACCATCAAAGAAAAAGTTGGTCTGTATATTAGGACATGAAATTGCTACTTTGAGTTGTATTGAAATACAAGAAAATTGTCACTGATAAGAAAGAAAAAATAAAAAAACGAGTTCTTACATGAAATTAAATCATTGCATAAAGTTTTCAGATATTGGATTTTCTAACCAAAATACCGCAAGAATTCAAGCGTCTGATTTTACCACCAACTAACCAAAAAAAAAAAAAAGTCTTATAAAACAGAAATGTTTGACACAACAATAAGTTATAGAAAAAAAAAACATGGATTTATTATAGATCTTATAGATATCTTAGAGATAACACTAAAATGTGTCTCCAAATCCAAAATCCAAATAGAATCAAACAAACTAGAATGATAATTTTGTCATTTCAAGCCACAATTTCCAAGCTCAAAAGCTGAAGTTATCCCTAAGCTAGAGATCCAACAAATGGCCGTTTTCTAATTTTAAAATAGCTGCTGGCTACTCGTGGCATGATTGCTAGAGGAGCCCCAAAATCAACAGTGCTTAGAATTCTGGGAACATGCCCGAGTATATCCTCCTAACCATAATAGCCTTAGAATCACCCTTAGGTCCGTTCGGTAGCTAGACTAATGCAACCTTTTCCTCCAGAATGCACAGCAACCAGAATCTGCACGCATCTTGTTTCTGATACCAAAAAACTCCATTTTCAGTTTGCAGAGCACCGTGTGCATATGAGTCTTACCTGCCAAAAAATGTGGTCTTTTTCGAAAAAACAACAACCGTTTAGTTTAGTGCGTGCGGTGTTGTCTCAGAGGCAACAGAAAGTGCAATGCGAGTGTTTGGGCCAAGTCCTCGGCACTCGACATATTCGCCGTAGACGCATGTTTGAGATGCATCCGGTTTTGTTGTTTCTGGCCGCTCTAGTCGGCTGAGCAAATTCATCGCGAGCCTTCCACACACACACACACACACACACACACACCCAAAAAAAACCTAATATGCAAACGTGCACCACTCCTTCCAATGTTCGTGCGGTCTTTTGGAGGCTCGCACAGATGCAAAGACCTTACTGGTGGACACGATTCCCGCTCGGTTAATGTTTCCTTAGCTGTGTTTTTGGAAGCACAAGACGAGGTTCCGAAGCTGCGTAGACCGTCTACCCGCAGATCCGTATCTACGGCCCGGGTAAAACCCAAAATAGCCAAACATCGTCCAGGGGTTTTGGACGCTTCGGACGCCGGACGCTAGAAACAACAAGACACACGCTAGATAGTGAGAGATATCCCAGCGTATGTGCATTCGTCCGGGAATGCACCCATCGGAGTGCACCACGTTGTGCCACGGCTTCTAAGGCTTCCGGGACGACTCGGCAAAACGGCAACCCAAAGCAAACAACCAGACTGATGGTACACGGTACCCAAGCGCCACGCTCGTCTCCGTTGGGGCTGTTCTCGTGCAGGCTGCGGGTGCAGCTATCTTGAAAATGTGCCGATAGCTCTCACGGGCGAGAGGGCACAGCCGAAGCAGGGACCACCATATCCTTGAGCTATTCCATCTTCTTCCCACCCCCCGTTTGGAGCAGGGAAAGTGGCAAGAGTTGACAAAAGGCATACGGAATGGTTCCCGTCTTTTGACGTGTTGTTGCTGCTCTGTTGCTGCTGCTCTACACGGACGAGCGGCCTCTTCCTCACGATTGTTTGGGGACGTTCCTCATCCGGGTCGGACGAGATAGCTGCTTTGATTTTGCTTTCCCGCATTTTCCCGAGCGAGCGCGAACTGCCGATAACAAGTGCCCGTGTGCATCCCATCCCCTCTTCTTCAATGCAGACACACGCAGACCCGTCCCGGGTTGCACAGAACAACAGACAAAACGCACCCAAGCGCAACACACAAGCACTGAGCAATATTTGGGAAGGCCGGCCGGATGCAGACAACCGAAAAACTGGCCTCCCATCCATACAAAATTGCCAGCGCAAAGAAGACTGCGGAGTGCGGCGAGTTTATCCTGCTTAAGCTTCTATTATTTCTCCCGTGAGCCGTGGTGTGTGTGTTTTTTTCCTCGTGGAGTATGCGGGACTTAGCCTAAAACCTATGCCGTACCCCGAGCCTCCCGAAACTCTCCGTGCGAGACAAACATTGTGCAAGTGCGGGCGAAATGACAACACCACTGTAGTGCATACGGTGCCGTACATTGCTGACGGTGGCTAATGTACGCATCGACTCTAGCAAGCGAACATGCGTAACGTGCGTAGGAGGTTTTCGGTCTTATCAGGGCGGGGACCGGAAAGAAATTCCGGGCCGCTTCCCGACAACCCGCTGCCCGGTGATGTACGGTGCAGTTGACGTTTGGTGTTGCGTAGTTGCCCGCCGTAAGATGCACACCAGCAGCAAAATAAAGCTGTTCGGTGGGGTGGGATTTTAAGGGAAATTCGGTTGCTCTGAGGTGTGTGGTGTTGCAGCACAGTTGCAATGCGCTGCTCGGTTTGTTTGTTTGGCAAACAAACGATTGGATTGCATTTTTTGGGATGACGTTGAAAGGGTTGAAGCATTGAGTGAGTTGCAAAATGCATTTTTTGTGTGCTTTTTACTCATTTAAATTTGCTTTTAAATTCGTTAATTCAGTAATTTATTAATTGGCACATGTTATAAACAGATGCTACTCGAAATGTTGCGCCTAAAGTGATGCAATTATTTACTTAAAGGAATCCTTACTTAAAGGATAATCCACAAAATAAGTGCCTGAAGGTATGCAATTCTTTGCATTTGTTGATAAACAATAATTTATTTTTCCATTTTAAGGCACTTGTTAGTTTTTGCATGTGTGACGACAAACATTAGCAATTATTGAAATATTCTACGATTAAAAAACTACAAAACACTGTTTTTGTGAACTACTAGCAGCTGAATTATCAATATTAATAAAAGTTACCCATTTAGAGGTATTTTATCAGCAAAACGATATATTCTAATAATTCGGAATTGTCTTTGGAAAGCATTAACTGCGTGTTTGAAGAATAAACTAATTGCTTATTTATTACAAATAGTTTTTTTTAAACCTATTTCATGGGAGGTAGTGAAACATATTGGTTAACTTCAAATGTACCAAATAAGTTTTTTCTGAAAATGTTCTGATATATTTGCATCAAATTGATACACAATATTGCCTCATTTTCACTTCAAAGCTCCAAAAGCTTTCACGCCGAAAGCAAACCTTAGGAAAATAAGATCCTCTATCACGCGCCTGACTATCATACTGGTTGCTTTTACGGGCGTCTTTACAGACCCACACTCACTTTCCTCGCACACCACCATCCACAACCAAATACAGGAAATTCCGCCGTGGTCGTCCACTCTCGTTCATTCGTTCATTCGTTCGTTCGTTCTCGTTTTAATGACTGTGGGAATGGTTGCAGCCGGAAAGGCTCGCGCGCATTGAAATCCTCGTGGGATTGTGCGGCGTGCGCGTAACAATGGGATCCTGGCATTCTGGGTCTAGCTCCCATCTTCCCCATCCAACCCGCTTTTCCGGCCCGGTATGTGGTGCATGGTAAATAACAATTTCGGTAAACATCGGTCGTCGGAAACGCACGCTTTTGGGGCTCATTAAATCGGCCCGTCGCGGCCATTAATGGCCGTAATTGTGACCATTATTTCAATCTGGTCATTCCTGGTGTTGTGTCGATGTCGGGCGGGTGGCAATAGATGTGTGTGTGTTGTGGGGGATTTGGGCCGGTGGTTCAAGATTGACTAGCAGCGAGCGAGGGAGCGAGTCGTTTCGAGGGAGCAAACACGAGCTTAAGCAGCGCGCTAGATCAATAGTTTGCTGATCAAATCACGGCTAATCGCTTTTGTAGTTTAGCTTGTTTAGCGAAAAATGCTTTCGACTATGACAATGGAAGGCTAATGGGTGTGTGTGTGTGTGTGTGTGTGTGTGTGTGTGTGTGTGTGTGTGTGTGTGTGTGTGTTTGTGTGAGTTTGTGTCGATAAAAGGACGAAAACGGCGAGCCAATTAGTTGGTACTGTTCCTTTCCTTTTGTGCTGATTAATCGATGAAAATGAAACTCCATGGATTGTATCCTTGCAGCCATTTTCCTTTCTGTTTCAAAATTTTGTCCCCAAAAACAATACACTTCAGCTACAGCATCGCTAGAGCAGCTTGTATTGCTCCTCCGCCTACGAGGAGCAAGGAGTTGTCGTCCTCCATCGTTCGCCATTCCGTCGCAAGATGTGTCACAGATGTAAATTATGCAACATATGCTCTTTTACACGCACACAGACACACACGTGTGCGCACAGTACGGCCAGAAGGATGCCCTCATGCTCCTGAACAGACAGCAGTGCTCAGGCACGAAAAACGACACGCTACCCGAGATGGTTTCGCTCTCGCCTGTCTTGTCTTGTCTTTTGTTCGTACAGCCCCGAGGGGGCGAACCTCCGCAGGAGGACCAGTTCCTTGGACGCCGGGACGCAGCTCCGTGGGAGTTTATCCACATGGGTCACGAAAGCGGCCACTCAAATCCGTGCTGCGGAAGTACATGCTTTGCGCACATGCGAGAAACAATTTCCCGACGAATAATAAGGCCCTTGATTTAATAAAACACAAATAAAGATTGTGGCAGTTCCGTCGGCGGAGTCCTACCGATGAACGATGGCTACCGGAGTTACCGGATTGTGTTGGTCGGGGAAGGGCGCGGGGGTTATGTAATCGGAGGATCAAAGCGTAAGGGAAAGCTTAACCGATCTGGCGCTGAACCGTTTTCTGTCGTTTGTTCAATTTGTGAGCATTAAATGTTGAATGACTGATAATGCGCGATGGTTCGGAGGAGTTTGATCAAAAGATTCAGAAAATGCCTTGTGAATTTTAAAAGTACACGAGCCACAAGTGCCATCGATTGCACAGAAGAGCGGGTATTTTAATATTAGGCACTAAGATGCTAACAGTTACATTGCAACACCGTATAATACTTTGTGGTAAAAACTGATAGTCAGAGTTGTTGCGCTCTTCTAAGAATTAT
Organism: Anopheles arabiensis; assembly: GCF_016920715.1. Taxonomy (NCBI): domain Eukaryota; kingdom Metazoa; phylum Arthropoda; class Insecta; order Diptera; family Culicidae; genus Anopheles; species Anopheles arabiensis. The sequence goes on along the minus strand of NC_053518.1, from coordinate 66,555,522 downwards.
ATGGTCAAAACTGTTTAAAGGATAAAAAAATCATTTATTAATCTTGTAGTTCATAGGTTCAAATTACCCTGTTTTTTATCTATTGCCCCTTAGGATCGAAATTCGTTATAAAATAGAAAAAAAAACTAAATATTGGGTTCTCTTGTGCCTTCTCTTTTTAATTAAACATTGTTCTTGTTTGAACCTAGCATCGCAGAGGACGCGTAAAAGTACGGAAAGCGATTTTTGTTTTGAAAATTCAACTGTCAGTTGATTTAAAAATTTTAGTCAATGTTTTCATAGAACCTGTGTTTGCGAATCTAAGGACTTTTTCTGTAACCTTAATTAGTTAAATTTTGTTGGTATTTTAACGAAATTTATCTTGGAAGCATGATATCTACATTTTTTCCAACATTCTGGATTTATTTTATGTCCAAGAAAAGATTGCATCGGTAAAATGCAAATCACGCCTTGTTCCATCTGGTAATCAGATTTAAATTCTCAAACAACTTTCCGCCTTTGACCTCAAGCGTGACCCATGCATTGCTCGTCACTGCAAACATTTATCCCAACACATGGACCCGGACACACCTGGCCCGGTCTGGGATGAAACGGAGAGTAGTTGTTCTCAAATTTTCAGATCATGGGAAAACTAAGCACTGTTTACCGCCAACCTGCATGTGCTAGCTCCTCCACTCCAATAACACTGAAAACTCGGTCATCGCCTCGAAGGGAATAATCCACCGGCGTGCGGCGTCCAACCACCCCCTCCCCCGGTGCAATAATGTATCGACAGCTTAAGTGCCATCTCAATTTGTCTTTTCTTTCTTCGGCTTCAGCTGCTCCCAAATGTCCAGGATCGTCTTTATCATCGAAACACAGACATATACACCGTGTGGGAGGTGATCACAGAAGCAAAACCACAGTCGGAAAGAAAATTCATGGAAGGGCGGGGAAACCTGGTCCTTCGTATTGTTCGTCGCTGTTACCGGCTTGGGTTTGGGAGAGTTTTCTTCCTATCGCTCGCGCACATACACGTGTACACATCCATCTTCGTCGGTGAAGATGCCTTCCGCCAGCCAGCCTTTCCGTTACGGACACGACTGTTCGGGCGAACTGTTCGAGCTGCAGAGACGGACTGCGTATGATTGGGAGTTGGCTGGTGGTTGGCCACGTTGGACGCCGGGGAAAAGAGCGAACACTCTTCGAACCTCGACGTACAATAAGCATGCAGCAGAAAGGTTGGTTTCAAAGTGAGATAGAGAGAGAGAGACAGAGATAGAGTAAGAGTGAGAAGCAAACGATGCCACAATACCAGGTACCAGCTGCAGCGTGTGTTCGGGACACCTGTGACCACTAAAAAATTGTTAATGGAATTGGAGATTTTTGTTCTTTCACCAGCTCCACTTTTCTTCTCCCCGCCCAACAATGAACGACCGACATGGCCAAACACGTCTATGTGTGTGTGTGTGTGTGTGTGTGTGTGTAAGTGAAAGTTTTGCGCACACAGTACCGTTCCCGGGCAACTCCACCGTCCGCCTTAAAACCCCGGCGAAGGTCCTACCACCGAGTCCATGTCCTCCAAGAAAATGTTTTCGGAAAAGTTGGCTACCTCACGCCGGATGCACACAATGGTGAGTGTGTGTATGTTGTGCAATACCTGTGGGAAATTGAGTTTGGCGGAAAAGGCTTTACCTGCGATGGTGCTTTTGTTGAAGATTAGGAAGGATGGGAAGAACCAACGGTGGTGGTGGTTGCTTTGCCGAGAACTTCGCCGCTACCGAACAGAACAATGTCCGGAATGTACGTGTGCTTGTATTGCGGGCAGTGCCTTTAGCCCCCATGTGCCCGGGGAAGTTTGCTGTCCTTACTGTCCTTGGACCATGATGATGATGATGATGATGATGCTGGTGATGATAGCCACACTGGCATGGACGAAAACGTTGGAGATTGAGCAGTAACTTGGGGGGGGGGGGGGGGCAACGGTGTACTTACCCTTAATGGATGTTGCTGCTGATCGGTAGCAACCCGATACGGCTCCTTGGGAAGAGGTCGGGAAGCAGTATTTCCGAGCAGCAGCAGCAGAGAATCCTGTCAGAGACACTGTAACCCGCATCCCCCGGTGGGAACCTGATGTTGACAGGTGCACTAACGATGCTTTTGTTGCCCCGAAGAAAGCGTGCTCCTCTCCCAGAACGTTCGGCTTGGAGGGTTTTACGTGAGTGTGTCTGTGGCTGGTCACGGGAAGATCCTCAATTTCCGGATTGACGTTCTGGGCCAGTGCTGGACAGGTGATGCACTTGATGAAATCATGGCTGCGGTTGGATGAGCCAGACGATAAGAATCTTAATTATCTGCTCACTGGGGAGCGAGAGACAGAGAGAGAGCGAGAGAGAGTTTTTCTGGAGTTCTTCTGGAGGGAGATTTCCTGTCAATGAAGTTGTTCAAGATCATTGGAAGGGAAGCATTAATATTTCCCAAAAACTACTTCAAAACAAATTGAAAACAAATCCGTTTTATAAAGTGCTAAAGATGTCTTCTCCTTCGGCCTTTCGTTGACAACTTATTTCAAGACTCGCCAGACTTCCTTAATGGCTTTCTGGAATTGGAGGAGAAGTTCGCGCACAGGGGCAGCACACACCGACTGTGCCGAACCGATAGAAATGGCGTAATTAATCATTGGTCGCACAGCAGTTTGGGGGCACCACGGTTGGCCAACCAGTCATTCGCACCTCCTGCTCCGTCTGGTTTCAACACCTTTCGTCGTACATCGGGTCGCCTGTGTTCCAGAGTATGCTCCAGTGCCGGATATTGGGGCGCCAAACCAAAATTGGGGAGCACACGGACAGGGACACGTCCGCGCAGGAAGCGCCTGTAAACCACAGTTCAGCAATATATTAATAGCATTCCGGTATGTTGTAATCGGCACTCACACTGTTGGCGCACACACACACACCCCGGGAACAATTGCAGTGCAGAAACGGGGTTCCGCTACGCCATTATTGAGTGATGGTGTGCCAACTTTGGACGGCATGGATGGCTCCCCCGGCCTGTCCGAACCGCAGCAATTTTCGGTCGGGTCTGGTACGGTCAGGTCTGGCTTTCGGTTTCACGCCGATCCCACACAACACACACACACACACACACGGACAAACGTGCTCGTGGTGGGTCATAATTTTCTCACACTTGGTGTGCTGGCCGCCACCGCATGCGGGACCACACCTGCACCGAAAATGCCCGCACGGTCCCGAGCACCCTTTTCGGCAGTATGCAGGTATGGGAAGGGGCAGTATTGCATGAAGGAATACGGGCACTTTTCGTGTGTGCCGGGGGAAGTGTGGAATAGGGAATTGGAAAGTGCGGGCTTGAATTTATCAATCACAGTGTTTGTCGCGCAAAAATCTGTATAATTTAAAAAATATATATTTTATATTTTATAATTTTTTACCACAGTCTTGTGATGATGTCACACAATCTGTATCTGACATAAATCCTTCAGTTTTATGTGTGACGTAAGTAGCCATTATCCCTTTTGACAGGTCTAGTTATGGGTTTGGGCCTAAGGAGTTGTGAAGCTTGTTTATATTTTTCAAATTTATTGCTTTTTAGTTGAATGCTTTAACAAATTCATGATATACAGTTTTTTCGATGTTTTGCCAAATATATCAACAAAATCCGCAATCCTCATAATGCATTCTTCTTTCAAACCCAAAGCAGGGCCATCGAGTGATGATCATTACTAATACCGTGAGCTTTGTTCGATGTTCAGTGATTTCGACTGAAAAAGTCTCCCCCGAAGATTTCAAAGTATTTTGGTGCCTTGCGAGGGTTGAGTTAAAAGAGTTTGTACTAGAATCTAACCTCACTTTGAAACATATTGCCGTACAGTATGGGAAAACTTCTGTAAATTGAGGGAATGTTACAAATTATTTGCACTAGAAGTGTGTTATGCGCTGGTTGTGTGCAGCACTGTAACCACGAGCTGGATGCTGCAGTGCAAACATCCATATTGACTGCCAATACACACAGCCGCCCACATTTGCCAGCAATTTCCATCCCTTTCCCCCCTCTTGGCTCCACATTCGTCCCATCCTCTTCCAACCAGTTACCAGATTTTGTGTGCCGACTGTGTGTTTATTAATGGCATTTTCAACACGTTTTCCACCGTGGAACCTTTCGGATGGGGATGGGACGGAAGGTTCGACACATTGCGACCCCAACTGGACATACACTCCCCTGGTCGGGGGTAGGGAAATCAGCGAAAGGGGGATGGCGCGGAAATGTGTGACCGATGCCGCGTGCACCCGCATTTTTAATTAGGTCGGTTATATTGTGCCCCCGATTATTAATTTGTTGCAATAAAAATAATAACAATAAATATTGCCTGCCCTGGTGCGTGGTAGGTGACACGGGCACAGGCCGGTCGGTCGGTCGGTCGGTTGGGGAGCAGCAACAAGCCTACGCGTGCGTGCGACATGTTTTGTTCGCTCGCAGGGTGGCGCCAGAAGGTTTGTGGCTTCGCGTTCGCGGGGCAATGGGGAGAAGGTGTAGTAAGATTTGTTTTGGAGGTTGCATATTTTTCCCGAACCCCTTCTCCCCCCCCCCTTCTCTCCCTGTCCGCTTAAACCACGCTGGGGGTGGGTTGAGTTAAAGTTTTCGGAGTCTATCATGCGGTGTGCGAAAGTGCATGTAGCTGCTGCCTCGGAACGGCATTAGCGGAGGTTCCCTGCTTCCGGGTGGTGCGCTGGCAGGAAAAATGCTGCTGCCTGGAACATTGGTGTGGTTTCTGTGGGTTAGATTTTATTACATCGGTTAGCAGATGGTTAGCGCGTCTCCTGGTGGCTTTGTGCCAGCTTTACTAGGCATTTTCAGTGAGGCATATGAAGTATGTGTAGAACTAAATTAATGCATTATATTGTTGAAAGCTGCTGAAAGTTACTCCTAAAAACGATGGTTTTGTTTTAAAAATTGTAAAATAATTCATATTTCATGTCAATTGCCAACAGAATCTTTAAAAACAATATATTTTTTTGTTCAATTTGATCGTCATGAAACGTGACGTGACGTCGTTAATAATCTAATTGCATAGTCTTCTTGTTGAGTTGTTGGCTTTAAAACGATACATTAACCCTTTGGCAGTCTCACGATTTTTGGAAAATGCACAAACCCATAATGGAATAATGGTAAAAAGTTAATACAGCGTTTTACCAGTCAGAATCGAATGTCAGAAAAACAATTTCAGAAGCTCAATATTCAGTTTAGCTGTCAAAAGTTGTTGTTTCGCCGCACCGATGCTATTTTCACACGCACAAAGGGATTTTTCAGAGGTCTTTTGCATTGTTTTGCAAATTCACTGACGGATTTTGAGATTATTTGATTGATTTTATACATATATACGCATTATATTTATGAAATATATCGTATTAATTGTAAAAGTGGAGATTTTGTGTGCAATGTGTTGTTCTGTGTATTTTAACTAAATTGTATGCAGGATACTCTTCCAATGCGTAACATAACTATAGCAACACATGTGCTTATTACACTCAAATGAAATTTAAATAAAATCTATCTACACTTAAATTCGTAAAAATTTGGTACAGCGCCTACCATAACTATACGGACAGTCGAGTCACGTAAATTCCGAAAGTGATATAGTAAAAAACAGTGAATTGATGAAATGTGCGGAATGTTATTTAACATTTTGTGTTTTTTTTTTATTATTTTGGGTTGTATTTTTAAAACAATTGTGTTTGTGAGAAAGAAAGATTCTTCGGAAAAGTAATATTTTTTTTAAATTAATTGTTGATAAATATGTTCATGCGCAACACCCATAAATTGCCTAAAAGCTTTCAAAATAAGTTATAAGGACACTTTTTAAAAATCACTTTTAAGCTGCCTGTCCGTGTAGTTTTCTTTACATATGTTAGTTGTCAAACTTGCCAAAAAACACTTTTTTAACTTTCGTCATATTTATGTTACGATCCAAAATTATAATTTTTTTGTAATAATTTATGCTTAAAAAATTGAAAACGAAAAACAACTATGGACACCTGTATCGAAATTTATTTAAATTTAAAAATCTTATCTTCCATGTAGTTGCTTCACTAATGCAAGGAAACATGCCAATTGAACGATTATTGGTTATATTTTTATATATAGCTGTAAATGTTACAATATTTCAATCTGAAAAGAATGCTAACCTTATCCATATCCTTATCCGTATGCGATTTTCAGTAGAATAAAATGCCCCTTCAAATCAATCCACACCTTCGTTTGGCATTAGAAGCGTGCCGCAACCTTAAGCAACATTGCATTCTTCGAATTCCTTCCCATCGCTAGACAGCGGCACTAAACAAACAGAACCGGTGCGCGGGAGCATACGATGCTCGCTCACCCGACCCCGTACAACGACGACTACAACGACGGCTGGCGGTCAGTTGGTTGGTGTGAGAATTGATTGCAACTTACGTTGAGGGTGGGTTGGTTGCGTAAAAAGCTGTCGAAATGACTAAAAGGGCTCCGCTGATGAGATACGTTACGCAACCAACCACACACCATTCGATCACGGAGCAAAGAGGCGCGTTAGAAGTGGAGGAATAAGAATACAACACCCCCCCCCCCCACACCAGCCCCAAATAGGGCCAGAGCCAGGAACCCAAGCTGGTCGGGTGAATAACAGGTGTAAAATGGGAAAAGTGTACTTTATTCATCATGCAGCGTCGGTGTGACCATATGCTCGTGGAAGCATTTTTTCCCAGCTGCTGCCAGCCAGCGGTGGGTTTGGGTGTTTCAGTTTTGTTGTGAAAACGTGTGTCTGTGTGTGTGTGTATGTGTGTGCGTTAGCATACCGTAAGGCTGCTGACGTGTTGTTGTGTGTTGTTGGAATTAATTCAAAATTAAGTTGTGCCCCCAAAAGCTGGCAGCTGGCAGATGCGTCAAGGTTTCCAATTTTCCTGCAAGCGCGCCCGCAGCGCGCGGCTGTTATCTATTGCAGAGTGCTATTGTTTTTGCTTTCCCTTCTCGTGCTTCCACTCCCAGCGAAGGGTGTGAACTGGGCCCCGCTCTTCATGAGAACACAAGAGTGCGTATGGTAAAACACTGAACCAAAGTGTACACGTCCCAAGTATGCTTGAGTTGGAATGGAAAGGTTAAAATGTGCATAATATTGCTCAAACTCGCATTGCTTGCGAGAATTTTTCTTGCAAATCCGAAGAAGAAAAAAAAGCACAAGAAATTAGCTAACCTTCTCTTTTCCCCCATTGCCACATGACAATGTGGGAAAATTCACATCGCTGGAAAATGCCATGACGTATCGGGCGAGATTTGTCGTACCGGTGCGTTTGTGTTTTTTTCCTGCTCCACAACACAGACACATACTGGCCGCTTCCTCAAACGGTGCTGCCACAATTTACTGCCCAGCTCGGTGGCAGCTGCTGTGGGTTATAAGCGAGAGGAAAACGCTTGCCGCTGTGGAAGGAGAAAGAAAAACACCGCCCGGGTGGGAAAACGAAACGGCTGCGCCGAATATTACTGCACAACATTTGTTCGATATCGATATCCTTCATCGCTGCTTCGGGGCCTGGGGAGGGAAAAACCGCTCGACTCGTTCGAAAATGGGATCGACAGGAAGGAAGGGGGGGGGAGAAACAAAAAGGGACACTAAGGGAAAATGGGAAAATTCTTCACCCTCCCTTTATATCTCACTCTCTCTTTCTCTGTCTGTCTATTGGCGTTTTGTGTATTGAATTGGCCGAACAGACCGAAAACCTTCCCTCATCCCCACAACTCCCCTCCAGGAACACATTGTGCACAGATGTGGCTAAGGCTCTGCGTTCACACCAGACTATATTTACCCTGGCCAGCACACACACAACCAGACGAAACCATTCTGTGTCTGCTTTCTTGCAAATGGAAAACCGAGCGTCCGAGAAGCAAAATTGTGGTGAGCGAGGGGGTGAGGGAGAGGTACAAAAATCCGCTGCTTAGCACAACTTTGACTGGATTGTGTCGCTCGCCACCGTGCCGGTTTGCGTCTCCCAATGCGTCTTTGGAGAGCGATCTTGGATGTTTTATTTTGTTGGTGTTCGTTTTGGCCCACCCAACCGTGCATCAGAAGCGGTGTTTGAGTGATGATTTAGAACGGATGCGGCCTCACACACACACACACGCACACCCACGTGTACAGCAGATGCATTCCGGGGGCCGATCGAACCATTTTCGACGGATGTTTTTCCCGTAACACAACATGTGATTCCGGGGCCGGAATTTACGTTTTGAACTTGGTCGCCGGCTTTGGGCGGAAAGGGGCCGCTGTGGTCGAATGTGTTGGAGTTTAAGTGATGTTTAGAGCTGTGTTATTATATACATGATAGAAAACGGTTCATAAGTTTACAATGGGCAACAATTTTGATGAATGTTGATGAATATTTGTTACTAGTAGAAGATCGTTCGTTAAAGACAGTGAAATTATGTTCTGGGGCTTTTTACGATTGTTTGACATTTTCATTTGTTTAATGATCTCAAGAATTTGCAAATATTTGTAACTCGTTCCAATGGCAAAATGGTTTTGCAAAGAAAGTACTTTATCAAACATTAAAGTGGACTAGCCAACACCTTAGAACAAATTAGTAACATAACAAACAAAAGATAGTAATTAGGAAAGTAACAAAAGAACAAAAAACTAAAGAAAACTGAAAAGCTGTTAGAATAAATCAAATCTAATACATTTTATTTTAGATTATATATGCTATAATGTCATATTTTAGTAGAATAGAGTAGTGGTTTCGTGTGAGAGTACTTTATTAAATATAAAAGTGGAATACCAAACACCAAACTAGAAAGGCAAAAAGCATCAAATGTAGAAATAAAAAAGGAGATTTTTTTTGGAAATTTCAAATCTTAAGGCCGGGGTACATTATCCGTACTCGCTAGTGCAATTTCCATTTTCACTAGCACATCTAGCGGCGGTTGACCGAAACATTTTACATAACAACTTGCAGCCGCTTCAGAAAATATGTTATTTTTCTATGTTTTTTACTTCAATCGGACGAGAAGTTTTTACAATGTACATAGACATATTCTGCAAGTATTTTAGCCATTTTCGCATCAAAATACGATGAAAAAACAAAACTTGAAAAAACCTAAATTTGAGATCCGGTAGCTCATAAGAATAAAATTTAGAAAAAAACGAATGAATGAAGAAAAATCCATACAATAAAACAGATCTAAATCAAATGAGGGAAAGCTTTTGCTTAAAGATGACATAAGAAAGACAAAAAATAAGTGAAAAAATAAAAATTTTAATGCTTACTCAATGTAAAATATGTTTATACAGTTGTTCAAAAAACAATACCCCATTTCCTTTTGTTTGCATGATTTCCCTCAATTATAATTATGATTCCAACATAACATAACCAGAGCTACCGCTGAATCAGATTTTTATTTTCTTTGCTCATGCCAAACGTAGCAGCATGATTGAAACCTCTACTTTTCCATCGGCCCGCACAAAACACACACGATCCACTCCGATCCGTATGCCAGCCCCTCGATACACACGCAATACAACACCATACGACTGTTTATCATATCAAACGTGGCGGGAAATTGGTGCGCTGCCGGCCACCCTGAGGCTGATCGGTTGATTAGCTTCAATTTTAAGTGCCCTTCGTGTCGCACCGCCCCGTCAGAGCTCCCGAAATTTTTGAACGCACCGCACCGCACCTTCTGCACGGCCAGCAGCCAGCGAGCTTTGCATTCACACAACCGTTCCCCCGCCTGGAGGGTTGGTACGGCGCATAAATTTCATTAATTATTAATTATTATTATAATAACAATTAGAAGCAGTTTGGAAGTGAGCGATGTTATTTTTTATGGGTGGGTGGGGCTGGGTTGCAGCGGCAGCTGTCGGTGGGACGGGGCACATCGAGGTGGTGGAAAAACATAGATAATGGATTTTTCGACCGCACGTGTTCCGACTTGCGTCGAAAATGTCGAATGCTGGACAAATATTGGTTTGCACAGCGGCACAGTCGGTGCGATTCTCACCCGAATTGTGAAGCACGTGCGTGTGTGCGCTGTGCACGCCTCGCTGATGATTGGTGTATTAATTTGCATGCGATGTTTTATCGCGTATGAGGTTGGAGTTTGTGTTTTGTTTGTGGGCCATAGGCTTTTGGTGGTACATACTTTTCTAACTTCTAATGGGTGAAAGGTGAAATGACATCTCATTCAATTAACTAACATTATTTAATAGAAAAGTCTTCCCTTTGAAACACCTTTCTGATGAAAGAGTTATTGAAAGCTTTCCCATTCCTACCCGACACAGTGTTCCGTGTTCCGAGCTCAGCTGCATTTTGGAACAGGCTGGGCCACACTGGACCCAAAAGGTACCAGCGGATAATGCTTTCCCGGTTTGGTCAATAAATCAAATTAATCGCTAGAATTTCGGGAATATTGCGAGCGACACTGTCCTTTCCGTGGGCTCTCCAACAGAACAACATCGTCATCCGGCTGCGGGTTACCACAACCGGTGGTGTCACTCTTGCCCCAAAAAACATTTGTGTTACACTTTTCCCTGCCTCGTTTTGTTTTGTCTGCTGTGTATTTTTATGAAAGCCCTTTAATGTTTTTTTTTCGTTCGGTGCGTACCGAGGTCTACCCAACGCGGGCCTACAACCATTCGCCAAACCGGTTTTGGTGGTGGCCTCCGCGTGCCAATATAAATATTGTCTTGATCCCCGGGGCACGGGCCAAGAATATTGCCAAAAAATGGCAGCAACAGCTGCTCCAGCAGCGGCGCGCTGGGTTGGGTTGTGTGCGTTTCTCTGTGTCGATGTTGTCTTGCCCGGTGTATGACAATCCATGGCCGAAATGAAAAAAAAAAGAAACATTGGAAACGCACTTGAGCTTACCGCGAGCGATATGAGACCGCGGGAATAGGGCGGATAAAGATACGGCTTCCGGGAGGTATGCCGACCGTTTTGTTTTAGCGGATAAAGCGTGGGACCAGTCGGTACATCGACAAAAAAATAGAAAAAAATGCGGTTATTTGTACCGATTTTCATGAATAAATAAAATTGCCATTAAACTCGATTGGCTTTCGGGAGGGTTGGTTTGAGGGGGTTGGGAAGGTACTTCGATCGCCGGCTAGATGCGGTGGCAAATGGTTTAAGCCTTTCGCCGGAAAGAGATATGGCATCCATTACGCGTAGACTTATGGGTCGGGTGGAAGATGTTTAGGGTAACAAGATGGGGACAATAAGGAAATTTGCTGTATTGATTCTTTCGAGAAGACGTAAAAGGTAAAAAATGTCCAGATGTAAATAAAAAAGTATGTACATTACATTGTTTCTGTAAAGAAAAGGTGTAAAGACGGAAATGGATGCTAGGAAGATAAAAATTAATACTCAAAAATTACAACATAAAAAAACATGGAAAACAATTAAGAAAGATTATCCAATACAAGAACATAGAAATGAAACTATGTAACTAAGAAGCAAAGGGTTTGAGGAACATAAACTAAAGTAATAAAACAAAGTATATAAGAAGGCTTTTTAAGGAAAACTACTGATTTCTTTTTTTTTTTCAGCATCGTACTCATTATTGAGTTATTTTCATAATTTAGGTTGTACGCCTGAATGTATGCAATGTATTGATAAATTAGTCTATTAAGAATGTTGCGATCTTTAAAGTCTCCTCGTTTTGGATGCTGGTATGATGTCTTATGGCAATTACTCGGGGCATTGCTTTAGGCAAATCAGAGCTCATTGAGCTAATGTTGACATATCGCGATCGACTTAATGTACCGTTTGTTGAGAAACGCTCCGTTTAATGATGCTTCGATGTCAAGGAATGCAAATTAAAATTAATGCGTTATTGGCGGAGTAATCTACTGAAATTTTGTTTAGCTAGCCGTCTAGTGTAGTTTCAGTCCTACACAGTCAACAATTCCTATTGATATCAGCAGATTTGACGTCAATCACATGACAACGCTTCAGGATTAAGGAACCAAATGCTTAAAATGCGTTTAACTCAACCATACGATGTGTGCCCTGACCCATATTCTTTTATAACATCTTAACTCTTTTCAAAATAAACATAATTGTACTCATTTCAAGTAAAAAAAAGTACATCTCCTCTATTCATTTTTCTTCCATCCACCTTCCTTCACGTGACATGACGCAAGTGACAAATGTGGCGAACCTCAATGCCGACAGCCCCATTACGCGCGGCACAAGGTCGCCCCAGCTCCGGGGACAAGCACTGTGCGATCTTAATTAAGTCGAAAAACTGCCAACCGATCGCAAGAACGTCCCGCTTTGAACGCTCCGTGCCCTCTATAGGCTCACACTACTTTGTTTTTGTCACCTCAACAAAACGGGACAAAACCCTGGAGCACAGTCAGATTTTCTACTCCACCTCCTCCGGGAGATTGGTAGCAGCTGGGTTGTGTGCCCCGGTTGGGAAGACAAACTTACCCGGGTGGTATTTGTAATTACGGGCAACGAGCTCGTCACTCGTGACAGAATGCTACCGTGCTCTGGCGCGGTGAAGTTCAAACTTTGCTTCCAAAAATGACACACAGTGCGGCGTGAAAGTGCATGGCGTGCGATCGCGAGCACTGATGACTTCGTCCCGATGACTGACCGTATGTTTCCTTTCTTCCATTTCTATTTTCAGGTAATGCAGGGCGAATGGTGTGCACAAACACACACACACACACACACACACACACACACACACTCTGGTTCCAATCAAATCTTCATTTCCACCGTTCTACTCACCCCCCTGGAAGGTTTGACAGGACGCGCTTTTGGTGCGAGGTCAGACGGCTGTGCCTTTTCAAGCGTTTGCTGCTCTGCATCATTAGCAGAGAAAGCTGCTGGTGGTATAGAAGAGGTTCGGAGTGTCGGCCAGGAACTAGGCAGAGGATAGGTTCGTACCATACTTGAAGTGTTCCAAGCGGGCACAGCAGTACTCGTTCGCTGCGTGTTTGGCATGTTTGGTGAGCGATTTCGGTAGCGAGCGCGATAAGACCTTAAAACTATGACGCGCGTAAGCCGTCCATTGAGCGAATCAATTAGAACTCGCCTCGCTCGATCTCTCATGCTCTGGATTGTATCACATTACGGCAGCACATCTTTCGTCACACAATAGGTGCGTTCCCATGTGTGCTGGCCGGATCGGGAAATGATTTATCGTTTGTGCGGAGGGGTGTTTTTTCCTCCCGGGCCGGATCACCTGCGGAAAGGTAAACAGGCAGGTTGGCGCGTCCAGAGATCTCACGCTGACTTGTGCGTTACTGCACGAATTCCTGCGCATGAAGGAAGGTGTTGGTAATGAGTAGAGAAGCAACAACAACAGAGGCAACAAAAAAAAAAAAACAATTTACAAATCTACCATTCTACCGAAAAGGTGTGTCTGCTATCCATCCATTTACCATCGCGTATTTGCCATACTATTGCTCTGGTCTGGTCTTCTGGATGGTAGCTGGTAGCGAGCCGGTACCGGATTGCGTTGGAATGCCGGGCATTGGGAGGAGTCGCTGGGGTGATCTGGTTTCTGTCCGGCAACGTCCATCGTTGCGGTATTGAAAATATTTTACTGCGTCTGTTTTTTCTTGACCGGGCCCGCTTGATGCTTGATGCGTGTATGCAGTGTAGTGTCCAGAGGGGAGTTTTTTGTTTTACTCCCAGCAAGCTAATTGACTTAGTTCCGCAACGGCAGCGGGTGCGTTGCATACGTTTTGTTCAATCATCCACCCGTTTCGAGGAATGTTTTACCGTACTCGATTGTGTTGGCTGATGAAAGCAAGTATTTAGGTTTTAATTTTAAGGAATAGGGCCTGTATTCGTTTTGTGTCGGTGATGCTGAATGATGCAGATGATTTGGAAAAGGCCTGAGCGAGCGTTATGCCAGTGTTATTAGCTCTAAGAGTAGGTACAGCGAAGTATTTCATTATATTAGAACAAGATCATAAGTGTTTTTGCTTTAGGCGCTCCTTGGTGGAGAACTTCTAGCTACAACATTTGTTTTTGAAGCCGTGATCTGACCCATATCGAATTCCCATGTGGCGTACTAGCTGTCGTTTTTACACCAAGCGATTAGAGATTATGAGCAGATTCATGTTGTAAATAATGTTTGGTCTATATGTCCTTAGTATCCTCTCTTCGTTCTTAAAACCTTTTAAGCATATTAAGGTGGTAGATCCAATGATCTCAATATCGAATAGGTTATCATGAGATATCTACATCTTCTAACAACATCTCTTACTGTAATATCTGTAATATCTCTTATTGAGCGTTTCTAAGGTATTTAGAATATCTAAATCCTGGAGTCACATGACATGACGATGACGATCAACCCACCGGAAGGCGATCATGCTGAATTGATTTGCAGGACATGATCGATGCCTATGAGAAAGTTATTTAGGTTCTATGTCTTTGTATCGCATCGTAGGTCTTCGTATCGCATTTGCAAATAAAAACCGTATGTCTTAAAAGTTGGTTGTTCAATGTGGTGGCAAACCCGGACTGATAAGCGACTAGCTCAACATGGATGAAACAGCAAAAAGTCTGGAAAGCAATTTCAGGAAGACCTGTTATTTCGTTTTTTTTTGTTTCCAGCTAGTCAAACATTGAAAGCTATACTTCGAATAGGTAAAATCCTATTTCAACATCTGTTAGTAGTGTGTCGGAAGAAAACTGTGCCAGAACATTCGAGTTCTCATGGATACTAAATCCAATATCCTCGATGCTCCTTCAAGGCAGGATGAATCATAGCTCCAGCATATCCAACATCTTCTTAATTTTGGAAGCCAAATTATATTCATACTAGCTCTTCCTCTTTCAATTTTTTCTATGTACTTTCACAATAATGCAAAATACCTTTACATTCAGAAGAACACATCTGTGAATCATTGGAATCTTCTACAGACTTTTTTGTTTGTGTCGAAGGAACCTTCTCCATATTCTCCATCTACTTCCCATACCTCTCATATTCCCGTTCCTCCCATATTCTCTGTTGTTGGAAATTCCCACCTTTATTCATCAGCACTGCCCTTCCGTATCTGGTCCACCGCCAAGATGACGCCTCCCTTGCACGTCGTGCTTACAACCCCTTTACGTGCACACCCTGTCTCATTACGCAGATACGCTCTCGTGTTACGCGCGCAACGGGCTGGCTGGCGCGTATTGTTCGCGTACATACACACATCCGTTTGCTCAGCTGCGTGCGGCCGTATGTTGACCGAGCTGCTGCTGTTCAGCTGTTTTAACACTTGGCGCGAGCTGCTGCGTGCCCGACCCGTTTGTGTGTGGCATTGGAGGCTGCCAGGGTGTGTGGCGTCAAAGTGTTTAGCAACGCAGAATGCTACCCCATTGATAGTGCGTTGTTTGTGTACGCGCGGAAAGTGTATGTGTGGCGGTAATTCGAAAGCACACCAACCAGGGCTCTTTTTGTCACCTTTGTCTCGCCAAGGTGACACACGTGCGAGGTATTTTTACCAACGTTTTGGGAATGTTTTAAAAAATTATTTGATGTGTGTTTCCCTTGGTGAAGAATTTCCGCGTCCAGCGATAAAGGCTAAACCACAGCAAAGCTTCACCGTGGGGATCCTGGACATTGCTGGGGAGGCATAGCATAGCAAAGCATGTTCCACTTGTTTCCGTCTGTTTTGCTTCTACCGAGTGCGAATAACGAAGATTTAATGTGTATTCCCCCGGATCACTGACAGGGCCTGTCTGCTTGCTGGCAGTGCCCGCATTACTTTTTTCGGTCGGTTTTTTTTTTCATCCTTCGTTCGATCGTGTGTTGGCGCTGCTCTCACCATGATCACCACATGCGCACACGCGGTAGATGCGTATCCGCATCCGTATCTTTCGGCGGAACCATGCTCTGGACAGCATCAAGCGGCGGCCGAAATTGGTTCAGCGTTAGCCGTTTGCGAGGAACATTGTTCCTCGGGTATTTAAACATCCTCTAAGCGCAGATTTTGGCGTAGTTGTGTAGCATTATAACAAAAATGCTGCTGGAGCGAGCGTGTTGATTGGTTTTAAATGATGGAAGCATTCGGCGCGTAATTGGTTGGAGCCATGCCGGTGGCGGCAGCACAACAGCCCGATGATGGTGGACCAGCATCCTCTCCGTGCTGTGTTGGCCGTTCCACAATTCTTGCAGGCCAGGCGTCTTCCCGTTCGCCAGGCAAAGCTCCGGGCGGTGGAATAAATTATCACACGACCTTTGGTGTCCCCGTGCTGGTTCGTCGGGTCGGTGCCGGAGAGCGTGAAAGCAACGCTCTCAACCAGCATGGGCACAGTATCTCCAATTCACAATGCATTGGTACCATCTAACGGTTACGAAACGAATCCCTGAACACACACAAAAAGCCCGCGGTAGCATCATTGATCGCGACTGTTAAACTTGGGCAGCGGAAAATGTGGGTGTGAGAAAATGCGTTGCTGCCAGCATTGTTTTCGATGTATTGATTAATAGGCTTTTGGTTGTCATATAGATACATGTAGTTGGAAAGACTTTAAAATGTATGTTTTAGTTCCTCGTTTTTACTATGCACTAATAATTATCTGAGTTTATTGATGCTTGTTAAAGTCTTATAAAACATGAATTGTTATTTACTTTTGTTACTTTTCTCTATGATGTTTTCTATATTGAAACTAGCTGGCCCGACAAACTGAGTTATTCCGAAAAAAAAACTAAAATATTCCATTATTGCTTTTTTACTTGGGATAGTTATATCGTACCCGTATCCCCTCAGCATCCGATCATCGAGTGTAAATCGCCAGACCCCTCACACCAAGTGTCAAAGTGCTGTATACAACACAACAACAATCCTGCTCTTTGTATGGGAGTTAGGAAATCATTATTAAATTAAGTTTAGTGTAACATCTGAACGATTTTTAAGTCTTAAAAGCTATTCTCATACCACCATAAGGTGTGTGCAAAGTTTCGTTGAAAATGATCCAGCCGTTTCGGAGTTTGCTCGCAACAAACACCGTGACACGAGATTTTTATATATATAGATAGATAGATAACAGTATATACTTCAGAAAAATGAATTTCCAAATTTTTTTCGATTATCAAGCAATGAAAACAATTTTATGAAAGTATAAAACTTTGAGCCGTTCTCGTGGTACAGTCGTCAACTCGTACGACTTAACAACATGCCCGTCATGGGTTCAAGTCCCGAATAGACGGTGCCGCAATCGTAGTCTGACTATCCTGCTATGGAGGGTAATCCAAAAGTCACTGAAAGCCAATCCTACTAGTGGCTACAGGCAGGCCTTAACCGACAACGGTTGTTGAGCCAAAAGAAGAAGAAGAAGAAAACTAAACAACTTGAAGATTCATTCAAGGACTCTTCTACAGCTATTTAAAAAGAACCTTAAGATATATAAGACGATGAAATCAATGAAATAATAGGTTCTTAAATTTAAGAGTAAATGTAAAAACACCTTAAGATGTGGAAAACGACTATTTCTTGCATGTAAAATGTAAAATGTACAAAGAAACAAAAAGCATAAAACAAAACAAAACATTAATTTTAAATAATGAAAATATGAGAGCTAGAAATAGACACAAACAGATTTGTGCTCTACAGTTAGAGTTGAAATCTATTTCGTAAGGACTTAGGTAGTTATTTAGTTAGTTGAATTGTCTTTTTTATATTTTTGTTTAAATATTTTTGATTCCATTAGTTTCATTTTTATGTTGTGGGCATAGTATTTATTATATGTGATAAAACTATTTATTTATTCTTTTCTTGAAATTTACTGAATCTATTTTAACTTTATTGGTATTTTCTTTTTATTTTACTGTTAAATTTGTCTATCATACTGAAAAGTGCTATCCAAATAAAAGAAGCTACGCTATCTAATTTTGATTTTGATTCATAACAAAAACCAAAAAATCCAGCTAAATCCTCCGATTGAACCGGAACGGCAGTTTACTGCAGGTGCCGCCACCGCAATCCAACCAAAACCGAATGGGTGGCCGAAATCCGAACTTGTAGCAGTGTGTCGCATATCTTCTTCCGTGTGCAATTCGAATCCAAAAACCACCACGTATCGAATATTTGCGGTTGTTTCCATCCCAATCGAGCCAAACGGACACTGCCACTGCCCGTATGGAACGTCCTAAAATCAGTAAAAATAAGGAACACATTTCAACCCCTCCAGGAAAGACACAAAAAAGAGAGAGAAAGAGATCGAGAGAGAGAGAGAGAGAGAGGTAGAGAACAAAGCTAATGGGACCACATAAAGTCCGAAACATAACCATTTGTCGTAAAAAAAACAACATTCGCTGGAAAAAAGGTGTCCGTTTATGTTCCATCGACGGTTTTATGTGGCACAGATTGATTCTATTGGTTTTGCCACAAACACAAACGGACACATGCACCAAACCTAAACACAAGAAGCCTTCTCCCTCACTCCGCGGAACGTGCGTTCGTCATAAATATTGATCGTAAATTAAAAAGTTTTATTCCGCGATGCCTTTGCGCGCTTCAAAGGCACCAGCCCTTGACGATTGCGTGCGTTCCCGGGGAGCCATTTCGGGATGTAGGTCCTGTCACTTGGGCATAGGAGCGTGCGAGTGGGTTAACCAAGTGGGTGGCATAAAAATCATAAATGTAAGGTGTCCCTTTTTTGGCATTTCTGGGGGCAAAAGGGATCCCCGTTTTGAGCCAGAAAAATAGAAAATCCGGAATCTATGTACACCTGCAGAAAACGGGACACCGTACACGAGTCCTCTCGTCATTGCTTTTACCGGCAAAACCGGTAACGTATCCTTTCGTGGGGTTTTTTTCCCTTTTTGCTTGCTTTTATTGTGTGCCCGGTGTCCTTCCGGTATCACACACGCGGGGTCGGGCGCTTAGTAGTCGCGCAACCGAAAACAACTGTCATTTGCCATTGCCCTGGTGCGGTGGTTTATCGTGAAAAATTCCCCCCTGTGTGTGTGTGTCACACATAGAAGACGGGTACGTAAACATATTTAGTACGATTCGCCTTCCCAACAGCAAAAAAAGAACCCATCAAAAACATCAGCGAACAAGCTGAACCTAAAAAAAAACGCATACGCGAAAACCGAAACGAAACACAATCTGCCTGAAATGTCCTCATGCTGCCAACATGATTGTTAAATACCACGGTTGATTTCATTCGAGTGTTTTTTTTGGGTGGGAGTCTGTGGGAGTCGGGGGAGTAATCTTTTTGTCCCCTCCCCCCTTTTGCACACACGTGAGAGATGGGGATGACACCCGAGGGTGGCCACAGGAAAATCGCGCGCGTTCAAAAAAAGAGAAACGCCGCGACGCGAACTATTTGCTGCACGCCCGCAGAAGGAAACCGTTTGTGCACACACACAGACAGAAGAAAACAGTGAGTAAGGGGGAGCAACCAAAAAAAAAAAAACACACTCCGAACGCTGGAAAATCCCGCCAGGATGTGCAAGAAACTGTGGATCGGTGACGTGCGGAGCGAGTGAAGAGGAAGGAGCAAAAAGATGGAATTATAAAAACATGTCACAAACAGACGTAACATTTGGTTTTTAATCTAATTTCAACGCGCTTTTCCAACCGTCTGTGCCATCATTTCCACCACCGTTCCCTTCCGTTGCGTCCTCGCTTTCTGTGTGTTTGTATGTGTCGTATTTTTTATATCCTCTGCTCTCTCTCTCTCTCTCACTCTCCCTACTCATCGACATTCCTTTGTTTGTGCTGCAGCATGCCGGGCACACCGGCGGCAGTCAGCGTGGAAGCGTGGAAATATACTTTAGAACGCGCGCGCGCTCCACATTCCCATTGGAAGATCCTTCACTAATTCTTCTTCTTTTGCACACGCACTGCATTCGAATCCAGCTTCGGTGGTGCGTTTTGGAGCGATTTTTTTCCTACTCCTTTCGGTTTGGTTGGTTTTTCGCGAACTTTATGTATTGCGTTGGGCATGGATCCTGTTTGTTGTGCTCTTACCAGTGCATAAGGAAAGGTTCTGCACTTTCTGGCTGTTGTGTGGCTGCAGGCGTTTGGGATGTTGTGAGTTTGCGTGCATTGATTCGTGTGCTTCGTTGTATTTCTGCATCTGCTGGGTGGGCGGGACACTGAGGGGATTTTTAGGTGGCTACGACACCTTTCCGAAAAGGCCGAGAGTGGAAAGTAATTTATTTCTTCAACCCACCTGCAAGGGACTGGCCGGGAATAATACAAGGAGTGCTAATTGTGAAGTATTGTGGATCACTGTGGAAGATTTGTACAAAATGTTTGTTTACAGATGTAGCTAACGCAGGACTCCATCATGCAAAGGCATTATTTTGTGAGCATAACTTAAGTAATGAATTAAAAATGCTTGGGATATCAAAAATAAAATAAAATAAAATATCAAATCATTTGTTGTAAAAATTTAAATATCCTAATAAACGTAACCTCGAACCTCGGAAAACCTCGAAAGATTCATGAATCTCAAAAGATGTATATATTGTAAAAGATTCACGAATCTCTTCGGACTCATGTATCTTCCAGGATTCATAGAGCTTGAGCTTCTTATTACAGGGTTTTCCAGGAGCTCTCATACCTGTGGGACACTTTATTGACTCGTTCTTACGTGAAATGAAATTAAAGTAATGGGAAGGGAACTCCATAGCATTCTTGTTGGACAAATCCATTAGGTATTTCGAAGGAGCCTGTCTAAAAAGAGTGCCATAGAGTCCAATTTCCATCGTATGAAGTTCATTTCCTGTAAGAAAGAATCAAGAAAGTGTCTCACAACTATGAGAAGCCCTGGAAAACCTTGTATTCTTCTTGGCGTAACAACCTTGCCAGCATGCCAGCCAATACAGGCTTTCAAGACTTATTGGCTAGTACCAAGCAGCCGGATAGTTTGTTTTGCAAAGAGGGGAGGGCCCAATGCCAGGCTCAAACCCACGACGGGCATAATGTTAAGTCGGGCGAGTTAACCATTGCACAATAGGATCGTGCAAATTCAATATTTTGATCTAAATATTTATGAATCCCTGGAGATCTATGAATCTTAAAGGAATCATGAATCCTGCGAGATTTATGAATCTTTAAAGATTTATGAAATTTTGGAGATTCATGAATTCTTGGAGATTTATTAATTCTTGGAGATTCACGAATCATTGAAAATTCGATTCGATTGCTGAAGATTCATATGAATGAATCTCAACGAAAGAACAATTCAATTGAAGATTCGATTCGAGATTCGAATCACTCATTGCTGAAGATTCATATGAATGAATCTCAACGAAAGATTCATGAAACCCAGCTCTAGACATTTGCTGTACATTATGTTTTTTCATGCAAATGCTTAAGTAGTACCTATTATCCTACTGCTGTATCTATGCTGTAGTAGTTTTACAAATAGTAGGTTTACAAATTGTATACTGTGAAGCTTTACAAATTCAGATTAAGGCAAAGAAAATAAATGAACGAGAAAAGACAACAAACAGTCAAAGCCATTGAAAGTAATAATAAATGAAGAATTAAACTACATTAAACGACAAGTTGAACCGGATTTTGGCTGATGAAGTTTGAGATTGTGGATGCTGAATTGATGTCAACATTTGATACACAATCAATTGAATTTAATCTGCAAAGATGGTGTCATTTGACTAAAGTTGTAGTTAATAGACTGTTTTTTGAATAACAATTTCTATCCAAATGTCATTCGCCATATTCTTAATCACGATCAAATTCCTATCGTAAATCTCATGTGTGATCAAACTAATCAATTTGGTTTTCACAAGAGACTGTGACAATCTGGCTCATGTGGTAGTTTGGCATATACAATATATTTCCTTTGATAAATAACTGATGAATAGTAAAATTATTACTGAAACAGTAAAATATCATTGTCTTGAGCAAAGGATTATCAAAATATTGTTTGATAAAACTGCATTGTAAAGAGGATCATATAGAAAAGGGTAAACAGGGGATACAGGATGTCAAACAACGTTTATAAACATATTTTTAGTTTAAAAAAACTATAGAGATTCAATAGAGTTAATCTACCATTCAACCCAACGGACTATAAACGGTCATGTTTGTGCAAATTGCAAATTGTTGTTTTTATGATCTTTCATTTGTAACATAATCTGTTAGAACGGCATTAATCCGTGGAGTGAAACACACTACAAACAATCCCATTTTATACGGTTGTTTCTATTCATTTTGATTTGGTTTTATTGCAATATTTCACCACAACACCAAGCACCAGTTAAGTTTTCCAATCTCACCCAGCAAACAAACTATGCTTATCGCACCGCGTGTGAAAGCACACGCGTGTCAATTCGTTTTCGCCTCTATGCAAACACAATTTTATGGTATGGTTTTCCCCCGTTTTTTGGCATTTCGATCTCTTATCCTAAACGGAATTACCTCGGTTTGTACGTTTAACCCGAAGCGGTGAAATGTAATGGAACTCATGGTTAAAAGATGTATCCCTTCAATCTATATAACCGTTTTTCGATGCAGTTCAGCATTAGAGCGTTCGTGTTTCCCACACCAAAACCGAACGCGTTCCCAGCCACTCGAGCATCCACTTACAGAAAATCATCTGTTGAATCTTACACAGTCTGGCAGGTTCCTTCTCTTTTTCTCTTAACTACATCATTTCCCTCCGGGGTGTGCTCAAGTGCAAACACCAATGGCAAATGGCGTATCGTTTCGCAATCGTGCTTTTTGAAAAACTGCAGACCTCCTCCGAAAAATAAGAAAGAGGACGGGAGTGTTTGGGTGAGCCAAAAACTACACAACTACTGTGGTGGGCAGGACGATCGTCCGGAGCGGAAAAGTCTTAAAAGCCGTACTCGAAAAGATATTTAACCCGCGTCCCGAGATGGAAAGCAGAAAAGTAACGAGATAAGAAACAGTTGCATTCTTCACAAACGCGCTTTGGTTTGGTTTGCCGCCCGTCGGGTTTGTTTCTTTCGTTACGCATTGTTTTATGGTGCTGATGAGAAATCAACAAACCAAACATTTGTATGGATGAGTTCATTCATTCAGGGGGAAGAGAACTGCCGATAATTTGCTTCTTGCGATGCTTATTTTTGGCCTTTGCAATTCTTCACACTCGCCACACAACTATTTACGCACCATTATTACGTCAGGCGGCTTAAAGAGGTGTGGAATATGTGCCTGTAGTGCGTTAGGAGTGGTGATGTTGTCCAGAAATTGTTGTTTTGATTTTGAGATGGTAGACCTGACCTATTTGAAAGGTAGAGTTATTGTTCTTATTTGATTAGCTGAAAAGACGTCTTGAAATCAATAGGTTATTTTTACTACATTTATGTAGTTTTTACTACATTTTTAGTACATTTTTGCGTTGAAAATTTTTTTTTAGTACATTACAGCGTTGAAAATGAAGCATTTTTCCCAGGACTATTTCTGTGAATACAAAAGTTGCACTAGCCGGTACGTGAAACACGCCATATGGCTGCCGATAAGTAACTGACAGATTGAAAATCGCGCGCCACAAATGCGATCTTGTTCCCCAAATTCTCCTCTTCTCCTCTTCGCCTGCCTGGATGGATGAAGTGCTGGAAAAAGGGAAAACATTTTCCCCGTCCATGCTTTCCCCTCATCCTTCATCAAAGATGGCCACTTTCGCTTCGTCAGCAACAGCAGCAACAGCAACAGCAGCAGCTGCGCGATTTTGCTCTCGCAGTTAAATGCTTGCCGGTGCGATTGAAACAGCAGGGGGACAGGTTTTGCCACCACCCACCCCGCCCAACATTGGCAGGGAGGCAGCATTGATGTGGGGAACACATACGCAAAGATGTGAGGGTGTGCAGCATATGGTCATATGTGTCACCCGCTTCAAATATGTTTATTTAGGTATTTTAATCATATGGTGTCAGAAGGAAGACAAACATTATTTCCTTTATCACTGCAGGACCGCATGGTGCGGCCGTACTAGCCCGGGCGCCATGTTTTTGTACCCTTCCTTCCTTCCTCTCACACTCCTTCCCCTCCTCTGCGTTCCAAACTGTCCTCCGAATCTTCACTGTGTCCATTCCGCTGCGGGGGCTGCGAATGGAGCAACATGTTTTATGGCGGGATGGCTCGGCTCGGAGGTACAATTTAACCGACATGGTACCATGGGCCCATCCTCTGCCGGGTCCTGTTTCTATTCCCTCATCCTCCATCCTCTGCCAGTGTCTTATTACAATTTTTCCATCAGAATCCTTTCCGTTTTTTTGTTTTTGTTATTGGCAATGTCTACTGAAGGGGGATGGTTTGGGGATGGGTGAGCATGTGTAAAAAATGGCGATCTTGTTACCGGTCCTTCGTAAACATGATTGAGAAGCGAACAGATGGAAGAACAGAAGAGTGCGAGAGGCCTGTTCCGGAACGGTCACTGGGGGAGTGTGTGGACACTTTGTACAAGACATTGAACGAGAGCACTGGTTACATCATACAGTGTCATACTTGGGCTACTTGGACTGTCAGAGGACTCTACAGAGAAATTGGTTGACTTCAAGCAGTGTTCTTAAATGTTCAGTATTATTTTTTATAACTATGATCATATAAGTTAGTATTTATGGAAGTGCAAATTTGTTGATTTAGAATTGATACATGACACCTTTGTTCTCACGTTTTATCATTTGAATTATAACAAGGATGCTGCAATGATACATCTCCAAGGTCCAGTCAAGCCAATATTTTAATGAGTTCTTAAAACGATCCCAGTTGTGTCCAAAACAATAGAATTGTATTTGGGAATTTAAGTTGCATGGAACAACAACTGAGTTCCCATTAAGAATTAAAGTCTTTGCAGTACAAACCTTGACACTAACTCGAAATCAAAATGTGCAACAGGTAATGCGACACATTAACATACAAATCTCACACATTTTCAAGAAAAATCGGTCTTTGAAGGTGTATTGATTGAAAAATTATTATCTTTAATTCTTATCTTTAAGAGTCTATTCTTGTTGAGTTTCTAAGTAAAAAGATGTCTATCCGAGGAACTCAATTTATAGATGATCTAAGCTTCATCTCTACGATGTATCAGAAACTAACAACGAATCAAGCATTGAACTCAGGAATGAGTGCTCTGATTCTGAGAGCTACATAATTCCCTGAGCTGATGATCGATATACCTGTCCTATGGTTCTGAACTCCAAGAGCTCTCTCGTGATTTCATTTGGGATTTTCCATTATTGCGTTAGGCATTGTGGAAAATTGGACATACGTTTAAGGAACTTTAAAGACTTTCTGTAGCCATTTAAATCTCGTAGGCTTCAGCTCTAACCCGTAAAATCTTTGTAATTTTGATTTCTTAACTATGCTTGAAAGTATTCTTCATTAGATTCTTTGAGTTGTGATTAAAATAGTGTGTTGAATTAGTTATCTAAACTCTGGAAAGCTTAAAATCTTTGTCTGAAATTTAATCTGAAATCAAACTGTTAACCAGAGCTGTGAGCTTAAAACAAACTCATCCTTCAGAGGGTTTCTGCTTCGTTTTTTCTGTTGAAATCGTATCCATGAAGATACTATAATGCCTTTTTCATGCATATATAAAGTTTAGTCTTGTGAGGAGAGCGATAATCATTTTGGTTTCAATTTATAAACCTACATAGAAGCTGTACTGTCTATTTTATAAACAGCTCTACCAGCTACTCGCTTAACTGCATGATTATGCTTCACTTTGTAGAAAGATTAGAAACACTTGCAGCCACAGTGGGCCGCCCCAGTCTGCCCCGGTGGTCTGCACGGTAAATGCATCCTCTCCCGGGCTTTTGCAACTGGCAGCAGGTAAACCTTCCTCCCGCTCACTCACCCCTGGTGAATGGCAAGCCAAACATGTGCGAGTTTGAGCGACAACGAAGAAAGAAGGCTGTTGAAATAAAAAAAGGATGGAATACCATATCACCCCACCCCTCTACAGCACACACACACATACTTGGGTACTGCTGCAACTTGGCTCTGATGCGTGTGTTGTTCCAGCACATGGTGAAGTGGCAGTATGTTGCATTAAAGTTTGCGTCCTCCTTTGCCCGCACACACCCGCCTGCTGTGCATCACTGCACACCATCGCCTTGTCCAAGGAAGATGTGGGTGAAACACCATGAAACACACCCGCTTCACCCTCTTGCTACACCCCGAAACCTGCTCACACACACACAGACACAAGGATTAATAGTGGAGGAAAGGCCACTCTGTCCCTTTGGGTTGTCGTCAATCCATTAAAATCTTAGACGCACATGTGGAAATGGCGGGACGCTTTTCGAGTGGGACAGAGCGTGCTGGTTGGGTTGGACCATTACGAGAACGCAAGTGTTTGTGATGGCGGTTTGTTGTCGTTTGTTTTCGGAACGGATTGTGTAGCACTGGCGATGATGGTGGTGGCGTCGGTGGTATGCCAGTGATTGGGATTTAGTCGGTGGTGGACGCCTGGCCATTGCCCGGGGATGGTTTAGTGCTCCGAGATGAAATACATTATCGGCACGGCCGGCTGCTGCCCACCTGCAGGCGCGGTGGCGTTAGTGCAAACGGTTGGGAAACACACACGTACACACGTGCGCAGTGGAAGTGGGGAAGAGTGGCGTTTCTTTCTTATCGAGATGTCGCAGGCAGCCCGCTTGTATCTGGTCGGTTGGGTATTTGTGTGCTGAGTGTGCACGATGGGGCTGATAGGTGGTTTTAACCTTCTTTAGAAGAACTTTTGTTGAGCAATTTTTTTTCTACAACAATGGATTGATGGAAATGAACGTGAACGTTAACAAGATTTATATTTATATTTATCTTTAGTATGAAAATAACGACAAGAACAAAGCGGATTTTGCAACAAACAAAAAAAATAATACAATCTACTTATTTTGTATTATTATATTGAATGAACATATTTTGCTGTTATTAAAACACGAATATTTTGTGTTTTTTAAGTAAAGCAGAAATCCAAAATTAAAAATATTCAAAAAGTATTTAATTAACAAAATGTGTATAAAAGCCAACGAATGACTAATATTACAAGATGACATTTGGGCTTCAACATATTTTTTTAGTTTGCTGTTTTTTTTGTTTCATTCCAAATGACTTATTCATTCTTTGTCTATTTGGAGGTTATTTATGTTTTGTTCATATTTTAGTCTTTTGTGTGATAAATAATAAATTGCTTCCTTTTTTACATTTTTGATCCCTATGTTACTTTCTTTATTTCTTCATTTTCATGTTTTTGTAGTTTAACGCTCTTTTATCTTCTTTTTATGAATTTAATAGTATTTATTATTACATTTGTTATTCGTCAATAATTGACGTTATATTTCGATTTTTTAGAAATAAAAACGATATATTTTCTGTAAAGATGTAAAAAAAAAGACATTTTCAAACGTTTAAGTTTGTTTATTAAAAGCTTTTGAATGTCATAATTACATTTTAATTTTCTATTTAATGTTCAAAATTACATTGAAGATAATAGAAACTTCAACTACAAGGAAGTGAAGAATACCAGCAATGTTAAACAAAAAGCTGCCCAACCAATTGCCATTTAGTAAAACTCACAACACCGGCATTACCGCACGTGGTATTGAAGCAGCTGCCACTAGCGGACAGGTTGTGCTGACGCTGTTTTCTTCCCAAAAACCATCTGCTCAAATATAGTGTCGTTTGTGTGATTAAAACCTTGTACTCTGTGTACTATCTTACCTTTAAACTGGCATCTAGAAAATACGTGAACTAAAATCTATCTTCCTTGAAGGATGCGGCTTACCTTGAAACGTTGTACGGGGTTTCGTTTTCGAAAAAACGGCATGATGAAATACGGGTAAAAACAAGTGTCTTCTAGGGGTTCTGTTGAGAGTTGAAGCAAAGCGATTTCAAACAAAACCCGGGGAAACCGAGCGTGTGTACAGATGCTGACGCGCTGGCATTCCAAAACATGCCGGTCCCGCACGGAATGGTCCCGCGAAGGCCGATGGTTGTGATTTGTTTTCCATCGTGCTTCCCCTTTCCGTTTTGTTAACATAGTTTTTCCCTTTCGGCACTCTGGTGTGCCACATTATGAGGGTGAACCAGTAATCCTTCCCTATCCCAGCGACCGCTCGGCGAAAAAGGTAGATTGCAGATTGCAGAATGTCTTGCAGCGTTTGCCAACCGCCCCTCCCCCCACGAAAACGACGAGGGTTAAGGGCACGCCGTCTGCAGAAAACTGTTGCTTGGTGCTAAGGCGAACTTTTTCCTCAACGCCCTTCCCTGTGCCCGGAGACGGCGAATGCTGCTGGCGTGATGTCTGGCCAGCATCACGGACAGCCGCGTGGCTGCTGATGACGGTGATGGGAAATTATACCGCCCTCTTCGTTTGCATGAAAAAGTTTCCCTAAAATGCAACACACATACACACACACACAAGCCCATGCACTCCCTCTAATCGTTCTCTGCTCGTCTTGTGTGCCTTTGTCACCGGGGTTTTGAGTGTCGAATTCATCTGCACCTTGCGAGATCTCACACGGGCTGCTGCTGTTGCTGCTCGAAGAAGGGTCGGAAAATGTCACCGACACTGGTGGCAAGATGGGCCGAGCCTCGTCGCTCCCGTTTCCCAAGGTGGTTTCCCAGAGTAGCGACTGGGTAGGGGGGTATTGGCTCCGACAGAGGCGTGTGAGTGTTTTTGATTTCTTTTGTTTGTGTCAGCAGATAGCATTTAGCGCTGGTTAGCGCGAAGGAATTTCGTTTCGTTTTTGATAGCACTTTGTTGAGTGTGTTTGTGTGAGTGTGTGTGTGCGGTAAGATTCATCGTCTAATACTTTCGTCTTTGATCGCTGATAGAAGCACCGCATGGAGATTGTTGTGTCAATGTGGTGCGTTTATAGCATCGCTTCTCACATCGGTTTCCGTAGTGTAGCGGTTATCACGTCTGCTTCACACGCAGAAGGTCCCCGGTTCGAACCCGGGCGGAAACAGAGAATATGTTTTTTAATGATTTGTTAGATTTTATTGAGAGCTGTCAAGCTATTATGTTTCTTGTTTTAAGTAACATAATGTTACATACACTGATGGTTTTAAAAATACGTATTTTTCTAATAATTTACATACCTACTTACAAAATTATTTAATGTAAATTTGGTAAAAAGTTGTAAAATTTTAAAACTTGTGCTCTTAATCTTTGTATTAAATATAATCGGAAACAAAAAAAATCTGCTTAATGGATTTGCGTAAGTTAGTATGTTAATAATAATGTTAATATGTAACAATGAGTAAGTTAATAAGTTAATAAACATATATTTGGATTGAAATAAAAATAATTACAAAAAAAATTACTTACGACAATACACATTAAAGACTATGAAAGAAGATTCTGATGAATACCACTGTTCCAAGTAATTGAAATACATAAAACCTGGTTATGAGAGAATTTGAAGAGAATTTGATTTACTTTTGGTTTACTAAGGTCGTGTACGATACAGTAACCATAGCATAAATGTTCATTTTAAATTTATTTTATACGCTTTCAAGGTGGTCTCTATTAGAAGAATCTCTCTTAACTTAAGTAAGTGGTAGTTAAAAACTAATTTTGAAATTTTATGTTCTTGCATAAATTGTTATTAGTTGTAAAAAGTAGTTTTTACTTGTTATGAGTTGTTTGTGTAAAGAGAAGTAAATAAATAGCGCTGAAATAACACAATCTCTTTGTTGAACAATGAAGGATTGAAATTGAATGTTATCTTTAATTAATTGTAAATTTGCATAGCTCCAGGCGTATTTTATGCGCTTGTAGTACTGCAATGGGTACGACAAAATGTGCTTTTGATAAGCAATTTCTATTATAATAACAAACGTTTTATTATAAATACTTCTTTCAAACAATCCTCATTAAACAAAAGTTTAAGAACTTATTTAAAATATACCATTTGGCTAAGAAATTGGCTAAATTGAAGCTTCAACCCATTTCAAAAACATTGCCATCAACCCGGGGCTCATGTCCACTGTTGGGTCAACATTCGTGGGTGATTAGTGCCCGTATTAAGTCCGCTCACTGTATCCACCAAAATGGGGGCCCAATTTTGTTTTTCTTCCCCAACAATCGACGACAGACGATGATGGTGGTCCGGCCATTGTGCATTGTGTGGCACCGGTAATAGAATCGGTCATCTAAGTGCAGCCAGTGGGTGCATTCGTGAGTTCGAGAATCGCATGTTTCCGCTTGTTGTTTTTGCCTGCCCATGAGCATGGGGCATCCGGGCGGCCGGGAAATGCGGGAATCGTCTGCGTTTGATGGCGAGAAGTGATGGTTGAAGCCTGTGGCTGATTGTGGGTGTTGCGTTTCCCTGCCACAGCTAACAACGGAGGAGGAAAAAAATAGTACATAAAGCCGGGTAAAGGAAGCCACGAGTTCGACTGGTTTCGACGGGCTGCCAGCGCCAAGCGGGCGCGCTCGCGCGATGTGGGCCGAAGTTTTCGATTTCTGCCGTTGATGTATGTGATGTTTGGTTGTTTGGATTTTTTTTCACCCACATCCTTCATGTTGCACGGGTTCTATGTCTGGGTGTGTGTGTTTGTGTTTTTTCTTCGCCCGTTTGACTCCCGCACAAAATGAGTTGTACCGAAGGCGAATTCCAATCGCTCGCCGCCCGTCGTACCTATCGGAATGGAGTTTCCTTGCCGGCGGTGACGAATTTCCATCGGATCAAGATCATGTTCTGCAACCAACGGGCTTACCCAGCACTGTTTGGGTCTATTATTTTTTGTGTATAAGCCTGGTACCCACCCCGGTCGGCTCATTGACGGGCGGTTTGTGCTGCATCGAGTGCGCCTGCTGTCGTCAGGTTTCCATCATCAGCCGCATAAGGCAGCCGATTTTCTCGCACCTAGTCGTCGGCCGGGTCGGCCCGGGGACGTCAACTGCCAGAAGAGCCAGGTCAACGTCAAACGTCGGCAACAGCAAAATTGATTGTACCGAACTTCGGAACAGTGATCAATCATGAGCACTATGCACCACACAAACACACACACACTCCTTCTCGGTGCGGAGTTCTTGTGGGGTAACTGGGAAGAAACAAACCCGGGGTGGGAAAAACACTGCTCCCAAACCACTTTTTCTTTCCGTGGTGTTCCGTGCAATTCGAATTTTGCTTTCCGTTTCGATGCAGCTGGAAAAATACCCTTACTCACACACACACAAACACTCTGACACAGGTGCGACCCACAGGGTTGCGCTAAAAGAAAATGTCGACCAGCGCGTGTCGAGACTGTTGATTGAACTTCGAAATGTGCGATTGATTGAGTGAGTAGTCCCGGACGGCGGTCGGAAGGATAGGGGCGCAGCACCAAAAAGCAACCCGGAAATCATTTTCAGCATTGCAACGACCGGTGGCCCCCCGGTTGGGGTTGGGGTGAATTGTTTTCCCAAAGGGAGCGGTGAAATTGCGATGGAGAGTTGATTCTCATTTTGCTTGGTTTCGAAAGGGGCGATTCGGTTTTTTTGTTGCTTCCTTTTTTTGCAAATCGTTTCTTGAGTCATAAGCGTTTCCGGTCCGATATGTCATGCGATTGATGTTGTGCGCTTTTTTGAAACGGGGAGCGTGGGCCGTTTTTTGTTTGTTTGTTTGCATTTTTTTGGTTCGGTACAAAAGGATCGGTATCGGAGAAGGTTTAATTAACGAACAATCATTTGGAACTGAATGGCCCCGGGAGAAAAATCGTTCCACAGCGAGGATACGATTGATGGTGCATCTTTTGCCGGTGGCAGTTGGAGATGACAATGTTCTGATAATGACGAAAATGCGGCTTTTTTAAATTTTGCATAAACTATGTTTACAAAGAAAACTTTTCCAAATTATTGATCCAATCAATAATTTATACTGAAAATTTATAGAGAATATGAATGGTAGGTGTTCTTGCAACTCTCTTATTTTTATTTTACAAGTAATTAATTTTTTTTAATAAAAGTAACAAGTTAGTTACACGCAGAAGAAAACAATTTTATAGAACAAACCAAGAACATTTAAGTAGAATAAAAAGCAACGATTTAGTAAAAGTAAGCTTGAAACATACAAACTTGGGAATGTTTAATATTGTTTTAAAAACGCAAACAAGTATGAAAACATTTGCAAGCGAACAAACAAAATAAAAAAAACAGCTTAAACAAGTAAAAACTGATTAAAACTAATGCAAAAATGAAATGAAAATGATAAACAAAACAAACAAGCAACATTTATGTAGAATACAGAACAATAATTTGTTAAAACTTAACAAAAATGTATTACTTAGTAAAACCCAAAATTAAAAATTAAAACATTAAAAATTAATAAGAAAGGATCGAATGCTAATGACAAAGATGAATATGCTGTTTATAATTTGGCTACAATGTTTGATCCTATCTCATTAATAAAAAAATGCCTCAAAAACGTGAGGTTAATTTCATTGCTCCTTTCATTCAAATTTATTTATAATGGTAGATGTAAGTAATAAAACAAACCTCACGTTTTTAAGGCATTTTTTAGTTCATAAAAAGCGAGTTTGAAAACATTTTTTCATTCATTTTTCATCTTGTATTCCTTATCTAATTGCGTTTGATTTTTCGTTAATCAGACAGATCCTACTATGTACACGTACCACCAGACATTGAACCGTTTGTTACTTTACACTTATAGTTTCCTGAAAATGGTTAATTGAATTAATTCAAGTGCATTACGCCAAATTCAACGTGAAGAGAGAATGATAAGAAACAATCGAGAAGAAAGACAGCAAAATTCACCTTAGCAACGGATACACACAGGGGAGAAAGCAATCTAAATCCTATGTGTACTAATTATCCTAGTTGTCCTAATTCTAAATGTGGAATGCAAATTGTCTACCGTAAGGCGTCAACAATGTTGTTGCTGATGTTCGTCCTGATTTCTCGACTTGTTTTATCGTCATTATATAGCGAAAAGTGTTTGTGTATTTTGCATGATAAACTAGGTATTTTCCTATAATTTATCCTTTCGTACATTACTAAAGCATACCATTTACTTAAAAACTGTAAAAACCTTATCCGAACATTCACGTTCCCCTAACAGTGAGCCTATTAGAATTCCATCTTCTGAGCCTAATCTGCCCAAAACACTCTCTCATACATGCATAAGTTCACACTTTTCAAGCAATTTATCTTCTATTTTATGGTTATGATTATCGCCTAATAAAAGCACACCTTTAGCGAAAACCTTTCCCCCTTCTAATCGTGACGCCGGCCCAACAGGTGTAGCGTATAATTAACTCCCGCACCAGACTGTACCTGACCTGAGCGGCGAAACAACCGTGCGAACAAAGCAAAAAAGCATTTCCACCTGTTTGTTTGAAGCACAGCGAAACAAAAACTAAAAGCTTTTGCGTGTGAGAGGTTGGTGCTTCAATTACGGTTCACGGAAACTCTCCTTTACCCCCGGCGGTTGGCCTGGTTGGCTCAATAATCCGTGTCACATAAATAACCATTCGATAAAGTTAACCGTGCGCACGTTTTAACTAACCCTCGCCACTTCGAGGTGCGTGTGTGTGTACATGAGCGCAGGGAAAGCGATCGCTGTCATCTTGCAATCCGAAGGATCGGGCAGGAGCCAGCAAAAAAAAAGCTGGCAAAGCTTACCCTCGCTTTCTTAGTTGAGCTCAACCCGGAAGCGGGCAGCATGGTACCAACTGGTATCGCACCAACGCGACCCGAGAAGTCGGCCGCACCGACCGTGCTGTGGCAGTTAATTGAAATTTTAAATTAAAACTTATCAATTCCAATAAATTGTACACTCCTTGGTTCTGTCCCAGCCAGCCCCCTGCGTCAGGACATAAATTGCAACCTTGGCTGCCTTGGTGGTGGTGGTGGGCATGGTGTAACATTGATTCAATTTGAATGAAAAACTCCCCAACTGTCGACGGCAGAACGCGGCAAACGGCTTTCTTCCAAACGGCTCCAATTTCTTAGAGGGAAATCGTTCTTGCATGCTTGGAGGTTTCATTCTACTTCCGAGCTTATCGACCACCTTCGGTGTCGGCGCGTATTGGACGCCCTTCGATTGAGTGCCACATGTTAACTAGTGCTGGCTCGTAGTAGCTCTCGAAAGGAGACCTCAAACTGTCACCAATGGACAGCCCCGCCATGAAGAGAAGGAACATTTCGTGTACAACCAACTTGAGAGTGTGTTTCAAGGTACTTCTCTTCGCAAAAAAAGGTGTCCACCGAAAGTGGGAAACAGTAAAAAGACACATGATCCATTCGTGGCACCATTGCGGGAATCAATTTCTTTTCCGCACCTCTTTTTCTTTGCTCTACATCCACACGAACTCTGCCCAATTCAGTCGGCTGTATGGGAACAGCCGGAGGCCCGGGCAATCGTTACAATGTGCTGCAATTTCAAATGTGGGCCTGAGCGGGAGTCCGCCTTTCACACCAACCGTGCGCGCGGCTTCCGACGACGACGACCAACCGAGCGATGAAGTGTACAAAAATAAATAAAAACTCAAACTAATGTCGAACGGCAGCAGTTGGCAAGCAGCCGTTCGATGCTGTGGGAAGTAATTCTGGAGAGGGTTTGAAATGGTTGAAGCAAAATTGTACCCCCACTGTGAGTTGATCGTAGCAGGAGGAGGAAGGCAAACAACGGGAAAGAAAAACTGCTGAGCCTGAACTTACGAAAGCCCCCGTGGGTGGAGGCGGAAGCGCTCGGGCCAATTTAATTGAGTCGGCAAAATTCTTGTTTCTCTCTCGAATGGACTGAAATGAAAGCTCATTTTGTACGATTATTTATTTTTATCAGCGAACAACAATTTACGGCTTGATGTGTTTTGTTTTTTGTTGTATTTGATGGTGTACAGTAGGTTTTGTATCTTTTGTTTGCTTATTCATAAATATTAACAAATTTTCATATTTTGCGATTATTTTTCTTTTTTGTCATAATGTTTTTTCCTTTAGTTTTATTTCATTTTTGTTGTTGATTTTTGTATCTCTCCTTTATACAATCTTAATCTTATCTATATTTTACCATTTAATGCTTTCGCATGTTATTTCTGTTTTTTTTTAAATATTACTCTATATATGTTGTTTTTATTTGTTCTTGTTTTATCATTATCTATTGTTATTCTTTACATTGCTTTCTTATTAATTATTTACCTGGGATTTTTTTTCCTTCGTCATTCCTATTCATTCACGTTTTTTCGAAGCTATTTTTGTGAATTAACCTATTTATCTACAATTGACATTAAATTATATTCTAAATGTGCAATTGCTACATAAATTCTTCAACAAAATCATGCAAATTCTACAATCAAAATCACAGAAAAGCATTTCGCAACTGGAATGCGGCTCAATCGAATGGGAGGATTCTGGTGGAGGTGCGGTGCAAAACGGGGAAGGAAAAATCATTCCGACCATCCGCTTCGAATCACATAAATTTACTACCCGGCCCCGAATCGGCTCTCCACATTTGGCTTTGTGCAAAAAGGGAAACTTTCGTTATTAGTTTGAACGTTAAAAGAATCCATTTTTTCTACCCCCTCCCCTCTACACCTTGCACCCACTCATCGACCTTGCTCCCCATGAACATTGGCACAACTACGCGCTCGCCATGCGCGCTGCCACTTCCGTCATTTTATTTACCTTCAACTGCACCAACTGGCAAAAAGTGCCACCGAGGGAAGAGGCACCAGCTTGAACTGTCGTCATCATCGATGTATTTCTGACCCGCGCGGCACACCGACTCAACCCCGGCGTGTATGTTGAGGGAGTCATTTCGCTTCCGGAAATGGAGGGTTTTTCGAATTTTTAACCAAAGCGAGAGAGCGAGAGAGAGAGAGCAAGAGTGAGAGCAGCATTCCGAAACCGGGCAGAACTTCCGACACAGAAGGCAACAGCGGCACAAACCAGCGGGCACGCCGGCATTAATTCTTTCAGTCACAGCTGTTTCCGTCCCATGCAAAACGGAGTTTTCCTTTACCGAGTGCCGAGGAGAGCCGCTCACTCGCCCAAGAAGTCGCTCGCATCTAGCCCCCTGGAAGGTCCGTTTTTGTTGCAGTGGTAGCAGAGGCAGCTCGCTACAACCCGGTGCCCGGTGGGTGTCTTTGGGAATGGGGACATCGCCGTCGGTCGACGGGCATGGGATCGAACATGACTAGCTCCTCCCCCCTACCCCTGGTGGGTGGGTGGAGAATGGGTGTGGACTTGGTACCGCTCCGAAAAGGGAACAGGACACCGCCGAGCGAAGGAGGATTGTGTGTTTTCTCGGTTTTGCCTGCAGCTGGTGTCATCGTGCGCCGACAGGTTTCGAAGATGATTACCGGAATACTCTTTCCCAGACACACACACACACACACACACACACACACACACACACACACACACACACACACACACACACACACACACACCAGCATGGGTACGGAGTACGGAACAGAGGTACGCGCCATGATCCGAAACCAAACACGGACGCCGGTCTAATGGACCATTTCCGTCTCGGACGGATTTCTGTGTCCCGCACGTGCTACGTGCGCATTTTCGAAGCCGGACCGCGGTACCCAAAGGGGACCCAAAACGGGCGACATGCGTTTCGGTCCAACCGGTCCCACTGGTGCAACATTTGCGGTTTATGCGAAACTCTCAGACAGATTGCTCTACGGAGGGCGTCGTCGTCGTGGTCGTTGCTGCTGTTGCTGAGACGATCGCCACTGCACTGCTGTGCTCCTCTGAGGGGCAATTATGGAACATGTTTCGGTTAGTGTGTGTGTATGTGTTCGGTTGGCTGACGGCTAAACGGCTTGCCCCGTTTCAATCTGCAGCTGAAATTGTGTCATCGGGGCTGTTACACTTCTTGGTAGAGGTTTGACAAAAAAAAGAAGATATAATTGAAATTTTTAAAAGAAAAAAAAGAGGTGATAGCTGTACTTTAGAGGCTGTAATAAAGATATATACGGTACAATAATGTGTACAGTGAATTTTCTTAGATGTTTTTAAATGTGTTTGAAGCTATTCTTTGTCTTATGCAGTATAGTGTATTTTTCCGTATTCTTCAAGTATTATTTTATAAAGATATCCTAATTTATTAATTTCAGGCATCAAAACTGAATTTTGTAATAATTTAAGAGATTTGCGGTTTTTGTGATAATTTGCAAAACACTGTAAGGGCTATCTAGAAAATTACGTTACATTAATAGTTAGCAATATTTCCTCATTAATGTAGCTTTCCTGGAATTTTCTATGTAAAAATCTGTTTATTACAGGTGTTTCCAAACTACGGCCACTGCTCGAGAGCCTACAATGTGGTCCGTGATGACTTTGTAAAGACTAAAACAAAACAAAAATATTTCTTTTGATTATTTTACTTTTTAGTTCACTTTTTGAAGTTACAATATAGCTTCAATAATAGATAGCTGTACAATGTTGATACATTCAGTTCGTAGTTACTCATTAAAAGAAGATTTGAACGTTCGTCTACTAGCTAAAGGTGACGAAAATGGATCTCAACAACGATATTTGAGGATCAATGCGGCCTGCGAAGTGAAAAGTTTGAAGACCCCTGGTTTAGTATCAGGTTTGATTAAAATCAATCCCGGTTGCGTTAATGCAGCGTTAGACCCCCCACCCTTCCTCCGCTATAAAACACTCGTGATAAGTATAACAAGCACTGGAAAAGTAGACCTCCTGCAACAAAAGTGGTACGTAATTTATGGATGGCGTTCTTAGATCTTCTATTCATTATTCGTTTGAATTTGGCATTGTACCTTTCATCCTCGTACAAGGCAAGAGCAACAGAGAGATACAGAGAGTGAGTATGTGTGTGTGTGAGAGAGAGAGCGAGGAGATATGTATAGAGAGAAAAGGTTTCAATCGTCAAAATTTGAATGGATTTGGGATTTGATCTCTCAACCTTGCCTATAATAGTTCGGAGCAAAAAACATGATACTATTTAACAAGATTGAATCTACTAGGTGTTTGCGCTTGTTAAACTATCCTATAATTTTGTTTAAAATATTTATTGATGCTTTTAGTAATGACGAACGCTCAGCATACAGTATTCATGGAAATTTCCTAACCCTTATTTGATACAATGGAGCACCGTTTATCCGCGCTCATCGGGATTCGACCTCGCACGGATATACGAATAACACGGAAATGAATCAAATGAAATATTTATTCACAAAATCTATTTTTTAAAATTTATCTTATGATTGGATAAAAATTATCCAGTTTTTATTTACTTCATGTTTTCCAGAGAATATTGAAAATATGTGAAATTTGTCATGAATTATATTGTTTTTTGTTATGCCAATGTGCTCTGATAACCGTTTTTTTAAACCTCCTCAGAACGCAATGTTACCTTTGTATTGTACTGTCATTTCTAAACAGCCCGGATAAAAGGAACATGGATGTATAGCGCTTCACTGTACATCTAACACAAAACTTTTACAGAATACATTTTATTACATTCACTTTCAACCACAATTGTACTGCTTCCCCCGGATAATTTCCCCCCTTTAAGTACCATTGCTCGGCCTGTAATCCATACCGCCAAAATACTCTTCCCCTTTGCCTCATTTATTTCCAATCGTCATATCTTGCACCGAAACGGGCAGGAGACTTTTCCACTGCCAATAAATCTCCACCGAGAGCTGTCAAACAGCTGGGAACTGGCTGCTTTCGTTTCGTTCACTGATAAGCACCATCAAACGCACACACACATACACACACACACACTGGGCCAAGCGCCGATTAAGATGGCCTTTTCCATTGGCCTCCCTTCTCCGCATTCGCTCCTTCGGAGGGCACAGCTGATTTGGATTTGATTTGGAAAAGAGTCGGTAATCCCCATTCACTTGAGAGTGGGATATTTCGGCTCGTACGGGCCATTTTCGGGAGTTTTGTGCGTCCCCCAGGTGCGTTCCGTTCTGCGGAACCACCACAGACCGATGATGACAAGTTTGGCGTACGGTACGGAGCAGATAAGCCGTTTGGGCGGAGGGTGTGTTGTAGTAGCCCGGCTCATTTTGAACGTACCTCGCGAGGGCTTGCCTGGGATTAAATTCCTGGGCAGCAAATATTTGCTACTTACAAAACCCCAAACGTAGCCCGTAGATGTGGGAGATACTACCAATGGGGAGCCTTTTTTCCTCTCGCATCGGTTGGTAGGAAGGAGACGCGATGGGGGAAATAGAACAGAATCCATCGTCGATGATGCTAATGCATAGGTTTTGGGGAAGGATTTTTTGTGTATTTTTGGATCGAGGAATGGGACCGGATGGAGCTCTGGTGGTCCAATGTCGATGGATTAGGACATAATGGATGAAGAGAGAGAGAGAAAAGGCGAGAGAAAGAGAGCAATCCATCCTTGGCTCTTAGAGGCGGCTTAGAGTGGATGGGTGGCTGGGAGGACAAACCACCAAAGCTGGCAGCAAATGTGTTCCACCAGCTCGAAAAACTTCCACCAACACACCATTTCAATCCATTAATATTGTGTATGTGTATGTGTGTGGAGCTCTCGTGTAAATGGGCGAAGGTAAGGAGAGACCGGAAATGTGTGTATGTATGTATGTGTGTGTAACCCTTGAAGTAAAGGTACAAGGTGCGGGAAAACCGAGAAGCAAGTAGAAGGAAGAGCTGGAAAAACGAAACGCGCCGCAAAACGGATCAGGTGGGCAAGCGAACCGCATCGGAAAATGCTACTGCTGCTGCTGCTGCCGGGGAAAATGCGACCAAGTGGGGCCCATATGTTCTATCTGTCAAAAACTTATGAAGAACGATATTTTAATATAGGTTATGTTGTGCTCAAGCTGGCTCGCTCGCTGCGCTGGCGAACTGGCTGGCTTCGGTTGGTCCTTAGTTTTCTTCTCCACCTTTTTTGTCTTCTTTTTATCATTGTCCCTTTCCCGCCGTCGTTCTAGAGCGTGCCGATGCTGGTATTAGCCGAGTGCGGGTTTTTGCAAGCGCATAAGGTGTGTGCGCCAGCATCTCGCCAAGCAACTGTTGTACGAGAAGCTCACACACGGGCTTCACGGGCAGCGAGGATAATCCACCATTTTCCCTCCAATTTTACGACGGTACAACATAATGCACTCTGTCT
Source organism: Anopheles arabiensis (assembly GCF_016920715.1). Classification (NCBI taxonomy): domain Eukaryota; kingdom Metazoa; phylum Arthropoda; class Insecta; order Diptera; family Culicidae; genus Anopheles; species Anopheles arabiensis. Next base: position 66,515,505 of record NC_053518.1, on the reverse strand, counting down.
CGAGAGACGGAGAGAGAGAGACAGAAGCTTCTTTTTACCTCCCCTCAGGAGGAATGGAACAACAATGTCCCAGCGAATCGTTTGTGTACCGGGCTTGGCACAGATTTGGCCGCGTGGGAATGGTGCAAAGGGACTCACACCAAAACCCCCCTACTGTTCGTCTAATCGTTCGCTTTGTTCGCAAAGGCACCCGTCGGGTTGGTATTTTTATAAATCGATTTGCCCCGTCGGCGCTAGCTGCAGGTGTAAATTGCAGGCCGCAACTGCAAACTTGCGCTGGCAGGTGCAGCAGGTGTGCAACTTTCTGTGCAAAGCCGCAAGGAAACTTTATTTAGTTTCACCCCCTCAACGGGGTTGCTCTCTCTCTCTCTCTCTCTCTCTTCCCTGCTTTCCGATCAGTTTGTAGTAACGAAGTGAAAGGTGAAAATTGTTTGCTTGTTCGATATTTGAATCGAGGCATTTATAATTTCACAGGGTTGTTGACCTTTTATCCCCCAAAATAATGATTTTTTGCATTATTGTAGAAGGGTTGTTAAACTTTTTATCGCCAAAATAGTGATTTTACGCATTTCTGTACAAGGGAAAATAAATAGTTGGTATTAAATTACTTTTTTTTTAATTTTGGATCTTTAAAATCGATATAAGGTAATATTTTTTATTTAAAAAATAATGAAAAAATTTTATAAATAGTTTCAAAGTGGTTGATCATTTTAGACAAGTGTTTATTTTTATCGGTTTTAGTGAAAGTATAATAAAAAACACAACTTTTTGTTCATTTATTTGTATTTCCATTTCATTGTGGTGTTGAAATATCGTTAAAATACCTACCTATTATTAAGCTGCTAAAGTACCCTGCATAAATATATAAAACTTAATTTAAAAATAAATTTGATGCACTATGAGTTTTATACATGACGATTTTTCTTCCAATGTTACTAAAAATGTTTACTTATGAGCTTTACTTCAACATTGCGCCTACATCTAGGCAATCGATGCTATTTATTATATCAAGCGATGCAGACGACCACTTGAACGTTGAAAACGTCATTTGGTCCTTCGAACCGGATCGCTTTAAAGAAGTCGATTGGAGTTTGTACAGAATTCTGCATATTTCTGAACAGATTCACACAATTTATATCTCAAATTCAAATTAAAAAAGTAGCAGAAAAGTTGCATTAATTACATACATAGTTGTAGCATTAGTCCCCAAATGCCCACAAATTAGCGTATGACACTGGGAAAATCGGTGTGATGGCGTGCAGGTGTTGTTTTTCCATTCCTCATTTTCCCACTACTCTACCTCCAGCCTGCATTGCAAGCAAACTCGAGGCTTCAAAAGTGGGCGCGCCGCACCCACAGTAGTAAGCGATGAGCCTGAAGTACAACCACAAAACAGGGAAAGAAAACAGCACACTCCCTGCCCTCCCTGACGGACACTACACCGTGTTCGTGTGCTGCTGTGACGCGCGCCGTGTGCTAAATGTGTCTTTCCCCTACCCCATTCCTCACGGGACGCAAAACAGCTGGGCCTGTGTGTAGCAATGGCTGGAAGCAAATGGTTTGATTTGATTTTGACGGTTTTCCGTTTTGTGCCATCGCTTTCCGCAGCTGTGCACTACTGTTTTTGTTTTTCTTTCGCTGGCTGTGACGTTCAAGGGGGTTGCTGTGTTTCTAGCGTTTTCTTCTTCCACCCGTCCGTTGTTTTTGTGTTCAACACAGTCTGCTCCAGTGTGCGCGTCTCAGTTCCGGGCCCCGTGTGCCGGCTGCTGGTGAACTGCCGAAACTGCCGAAAACAATCGCAACCGGAGTTCGGGCACTGCCTCCTGCCTTCCCCGGACCCCGCAGCGTCCGGAGAACCCGTTCATTTCCATCCAATGGTAAAACGTGTCGATGACAGTTTTTCTAATTGGAAAAAGGGGTTGAATGTCAATTTAATCGTTTGACCAAGCCAGAAGTCTAGGACTGTTTGTATTTTTTTTGTTTGCTTTTGGGCGCTCGTAGTGGGTTTGCGAAGAAAGCTGTCGAAGGTGTAGGGCAAAAAATAAAGCAAAACGAGCCGAACCGAGTGTGGCGAAACAAGGGCAAACATGCACACACATAGCGAATGGGCAAAAGAAACACGGCCAGTAGTCGGCACCAGGCCAGTGTGGGAATGGCAAACGCAAACATTTGTCAGGCCTGGGAAAGACGGAATACAACGAAAATATAACGACGGTGAATGAAAAATGGTAAGCCGGCAAAGCACAGCCGGTGCGGGAAGGGGGTGGAAAATTCGCACAACTGTTTCAGCGCGGGCCGCCCGCAAGAGGAACGTCAGCACCTGCGGGCCACTGTAGCAGACGTGACGCGTCATTATGGCGCAACCGAAATGGAAAATGTGTTGCATTAATCAATCACTGATGAAGAAAAAGGAAGGCAACGGGAGGGCGGCGGGTGGAAAGACGGAGCAAGGCTGAGTGCTAGCGCAACACCTGGTGTTGATAACGCGCAGTGGGAAAGCTGCCAGTAAATGATGTTGTCTAAATTTTCCCCCTTTTGTGGCGCTTGTCGTCGTCTCGTCGGAACGAACATCGATTAGAATTGGATGTTATACATCAGCCCATTACTCTATTAGATGGGAAGGAGTTCGAGCGAAGCGTCTGCTTTCTTTTGCTTTTTTTCGATCATTGTGTACCAGAAATGATACATTTTTATCTTAGAGAATTGACAAAGTACCTTACCTATTTTAATGGAATCTTAAAGTGTTTAAATATTTCAAATGTTGCACCTCTTTCGCAACGATTCGTAGCTAGCAGTGATTTCAGGGATGATTGAATATTTTTTGGAACTAATATATTTGTCTCTTGGGAAGTTAGAATATGGGTGATTCTTTAATATGGGTGATCCTAATAATCAAATTTGCACTAGATTTGCATACATTTAGGTGCTGGTGAGGAATTTATCAGAGCCGGTTTGAACTAAGTATACTTTTGGGCACTACGAAAAGGTCAATACGGGAGAATTTTGGAATTATTACAAATAAAAATAATGGTTTTACATACCTTTACACGCTTACAAAGATCCTGTAAGAACCAGTTGCAGAAAAATACGATTTTATCTGCTCAGAAGGGGCCAATGTAGGTGCTTCTTTAATTATACCTAATAAGCAACATTGGTTTTGCATACCTTCAGGCGTTGTAAAATATATGTAAGATCGAAAAAATAATGCGTCCCTTACTATTTTTCTTACTTACTTACCTTTCCTTTTATACGTTTTTTTGCAACTAAATTTAAAACTTTTCACAAAATCAAACAAGCCTTGTGCTGTACTTACTAAACTTAATCTCCTTTCCCATTCGTTTTTCTTCACAGATGGCGCTAGATGGTAAAGCAATCAAAGAAGAAATACCAGACAAAGATACGTACGAGACCAGCGCTCGTAAGTTAAAAGGTAAGCGTGAAGGCTACTTTGATAGTCAAACAAACAATTCATATCCTTCTAAAATTTTCCCACTTGATTACAATGGTGTGAAATTTAAAATTTATCACAAACATTCACCTTCATTCGCTGGATGATAAGATAAACCGTCATCTGAAAAAAAAAGGTTTGGCCTCACCTTGGAACTTTGCACGATACTTCGTCACTACTGCTGTTTCTCCTGCTCCTCATCCTAATTACAAATCAGGTGCTAAATTGTGTTTACACTAAGGGGAACCACCAAACGCTTCATTACTTCGAGAGGGAGTTGACCTTACGTTCCTTGCTCGCCGCCGTGTACCAAGGGTAAGCGCAAAGGATCCTTGCGGTGCGAACTCTTATCAATTCTGCTGCAGACGAGGTTTGCGTGTTTGCGTACGATGGCAAGATGTGTAACGCGGGGGGCAGTAAGAGAATAAGAGGGTCAGGATAATGGCGGAGGGAGCATGTGTTGCGAAACGAGGGAAGGTGGTATATCTCGGCGCAAACACGTAGTGGCTAAACGCTGAAAACGCTTTGCAGGTGGTGGAGGAATCTCGAGCGGGTTGTGCGAGGAGGATTACGAGGACAGGACAGGGCCACCCGAAAACGTGCTCAATCCCAAACCGGCAGGAAAATGAATCAAGCAGAAGAATCAAGCAGTAGAAGAAGAGGGGAAAAAAATATGACAACCTCTTACACCCGCCAATGTCCCAACCTTTGCACGAAAATGGGATCTTAACCGAACCGCTCGCAGATTTTTTGATTCACCACAAAGTGCCATTTGGATTCGTCCCATGCTTCTTCATCGTTTCCGTGGAAATCTATCTTGCAATTTTCCTTCCCAGCCACACTGATTTTCCCATTTTGTTCCCTTCCTCCAGAGAAAGAGCTCACTCCTGTACGCCGGGAGCGTGCGTCTGATTTGATAAAGAAAGAATTATATGTGCTCCTGGGTTGATGTTTTTTTTTCTCTCCTACCCATTTATTCCTGCTCGCTGCTTCAGAAGTTCACACCGGGATGGACTGCTACTTTATCGCACGGGCGGTTTTTTGCTTTGCTTCCTTCTTTACACCAAACCACGTCAGCACGTCGGGACGGAACTTTGTGAGCGGATCTCCCTTTGGCACAGACTCGGCCGTGTGGTCGCGAAAGAAAACGCCACACCAAAAACCCGCACCGCGTGTGGTGTGGAAGGATGCTGATAGGCGACCCCGGCAGAGCGAGCAGCATTTTCCATGAATCAGCAACTGTTTGCAAATTGGTAATCATGTCTTGGTGCGGCAGCCTCACACCGCGAACGTGAGAAGACCGTCAGCACACTCCTCGTTTGTTTGGGTGTGTGGGAAAATGCGTGGTCCCTCTCTACCGACTTCCAAACACAACTTTGTGTTGCGTTTTGTCGCTTCCCGTGCGCCTGATCAAGCGCGAAGGTGAAGAAATAGGTACACTATCGGGCCAGCACAGGCAACACGGGGGATGTTTGTTTTTGGGCTGGGGGGAAAATATAACCTTATCGCACTTACTGTGTGGCACCGCGGTAAGCGTCCAGTTGCACAATTTGGAACCTTTCCGAAACGGTATGCCGACGATGACCACTGGCAGAAGCGCGAACGTGAAGGTGTTCGTCCGGGCACATCCGGATTACTGCGGCACAGCTGGGAATCGAAATTGCGAAACGGGGCGTGATGTGGAAGGGTACTCGTTTTTTCAGTGTGTGGTCGTGGTCGCGGAAGGATCCCAGTTTCCCGAAAACATCCCTCCGAGCGATGGAAAATCAACACGGAGAGGAGAGGGAACAGGGATGAGTCTCATTTGAATATCGGTGTGCGCACGGGTACGCGTAACCACCACTTTTAGCGCTGCCAGTCGCTCACACTTTCGCGGCCAGTAATCCTTACTGGTTTGTGGTGGTTGAGGTTAAGATCCGTAGATTGATAAGTTCGTGTGAAGTTACATGATGTGATGCTTTAAATGATGGAAAATAGTTTAAGAAAAATGTAATGATAGTAAAGCATGCTTGCGGAGTGGAATAACCAAAAGGAAGCCTCTGCTTTTGTTAGTTTGTGCTCTGAGCTACATTTGCGATAGCTCTGAGCTCTGCTTAGTGATTCTATAATACTGAAATGAAGTTATAGGTTAGTTTTGGTCTCTGGAAGTAGAGTAGAGCTAACAGAGCTACATCAAGGTAACGGAGCGACATACCAAGTTTACATTGGTATATTCAACGTGTGAACGATCCTTTGAGGTGATAGAGCTACAACGGGCGTACGAAGCTGTACATAAAGTGTTCGAAGCAACAATACCTTACAGAGCTAAATTGAGCGCGTGAAGATACATTGAGCTTACGGCTCTGTATTGAGCGTACAGAGAGTTGCAGTGTTCAGTTCAGGAGTTAGCTATCGAATGTTTTATTCAGCCACACACTTTTTAATCCTAATATAATATCATCTTACGTACTAGTCCCTATGCATACTTATTTGGACGATTGAGCTACATTTGGACGATTGAGTTCCATGCTACGTATTGAGTTCCGTGCCTAGCCTTAAGCTATCAACGATTGCATGCCACATCTATCCCCTTTTCTTGAAGCTCAATTTTACTCAGTATTATTAGCTAAGTCTTAGATATATGATTTATTTTTGTTATTGGTACCTATGCGAATCACTACATTTGATACGGTGTTTTTTCTCTTTTTTTCATCACTATTATGAGTTCCTCTAGCATTCCTATCTACCTCTTCACAAGATCGTCGGTTTGTTTTACTGATCTTATTCTACCGATTAGCGAGACCGATGTACTTACTTTTGGGGAAAACTTTGTTTTAATTGCTTGGATTAAATCGTCTACGTTTACTATCCTCAAGCTACCTTTGGACGATCGAGTTCCATGCTATTGAGCTCCGCGCATAGCCTTAAGCTATATATTAACGATTGCATACCACAGAGCTACATTGAGCATTGTAATTGGATGCACCAAACTCCATTCAGAATACTGTGGTATATTGGGTAAGAGACGCTACGAAGCTATTGTAAAGAAGTCAATTGCGCGTTTAAAGGTACATGTGGCCCGGTAACTCATGAAAAATTGTTGTAATTGCATACTTCTAGACGTTATGTACAAAATAATAAAAAAATAAGTATTCAATCCTTTTTCTTTTTCCTGAATAATTCTTGAAAAACAATTTTTAGAACAAACAGACAAGTTAGTCTTACATTTCCCAGTTTCCTAGTAAAAACTATTACATAATTGGCCATGCAAAATTAATAAAATTAACTGTTAGCCACAGTTTCAGACCTATGATTGCCACTTCATAGCTACTTATCAATTCATTTTCCCATTTCCGCTCAACCTACGGTACAGCCACGACACACGCAGTACACGCTGCTCGCGCTGATGCTTTTTCCCACGATTTCCAACGTAAACAAAACTATTTATGCAAATGGTGCGCCACCTTTCGCAATGGTGATCTCCCCACCATCCGCAAACGAGGCCAATGACGGGTGGGTGAAATGGTAATTGCGCCTAAGTGTTCGATCGGTTTGCCAGTTTTTCAGTTTGAAACAGATTTGATTGATCCATCGCGTGCAATGGTGGCTGGTGAATCGTTCCTGTTACTGGGTTTTGGCGAAACAAAACAGTTGCAAGAAGGGCCACGGGATTTGCGCGAAGGTGTTGATGATAAATCAACAGCACCGCAGAAGACACGAAATGGCGTGCAGCATGAACCTCCTGTGTCCTGTGTTGCAAGGTTGAAAGGGAAAGGGGTTGCGGTAGAAGGGATTTTTACTCTTCTCCTGGGTAAAACCAACTGGACGGTAGGGATAATAGGGCAGCCCAGCCGTGCCGTACACAGCCGTGGCAGAGGTTGGTGCGTGCGATAATGCTAAGACGAAGGATTGTACCGTCAGCACGAACCGGGTCATATTACTACGGCAATGTGGGTGGATTCAAGGGGGGCGTTGCAGGCCCTTTAAAGCCGCTGGTTTTCTGGTGGTGATGATAGTTGCTTCAGTGGTTGCATGGATGAGTTTATTATTATCATGTTACTTACATTTAAAATGGCATTAAAATTGTTTCACTTGAGTTCACAAATCAAGTAAAATGATTCTGGACAAGGATGCAGTCAAACGAAAGTGAAACATACTTGTGGTTAAATTAAACGCAGCCACATTAAATTGCGATTGTTTCACTAAAATCATAATTAAAAAAAACGATTTGCAAAAATTATACATTTAAGTAAACTCAAAACTTTGGATTTTGTGATTTCAAGTGACACATCTAGTAAATGGTCTAAAAGTATTAGAAATTCAAATAAAATAAAATTTTGAATTTACAAAAAATACAATGAAATACGGAAAAATAGAAACGCTTTCCTACCAAAGCTTGCCACAGTCAGATCCGTCCCAATATCAAGAGTTGCAAATGGGCACTGTCGCATCCTCACACTACCCACCCGGTAGAGGCATTTGTGTTCGCTTCACACGCTTGTTTGTCTACGCTTCTTCAGTGATGATGCCGGTTGCCGGTGACGCTGTGAGTGTGGTGGAAGGTATTGGAGATGCCGCAAGGGCCGGGAACTACCCTGGGGTTGGGGTGTGGGGAGTGATGAGTGAACAAACGAACAGAACCGAAGGAGAGGCAACAAGAGAAAAAGGGCAAATAAACTCTGTAAAAACAACCACGCTAAAAAAAAGGATCCAAAGGAAGCCCGATTTTCCGAAACCTGGTGCACAGAGGGGGGGAGGGAGAGAGCCTCACCAAAACCAAAAACCCCCATTCCCCTTTCGTTCCCGTACCCTCACATCTCCTCCACCCGGAAAACCGACGGATGGGAAACATGACGGCCGGTGTGAGAGTGTGTGCATCCATCTGCAAAATCATCCTTCGCATTCTTTCCGTTTCCGTTTCGCCCAGCCAGCCCCCGGCCCTTTGTTGGGTGGTAAATTAAGCCGCAGGACAACACTGGTTTGGGTGGTGTGAGAAAGGATGGGGTGGGTGGATGGGTGTGCCAGACCGTTTAAGGAGCGCAAATGCAAAAGCGACGGCAAATCGCCCTCCGGTGTGCGAACACGGCCAGCTGAAATGGTTCCGTCTGCATTGGAATTGAAATCAAGAGAGAGTGGGAGTGGGAGAGAAAGAGACAGAGAGAAGGAGAGAAAAAACAAGCAACAACCAACAAAAGGGCGGGAAACATAATCAACCTTCCTCGATGGAGGGGGGGGGGGGAGGGGGCAGGAAGTTTGAGACGAAAAAAACACAGGAAAAACAATCACGCGAAGAGAACGCGCTGAGGTGAGGTGAGAAAGATGGAGCGATTTTTATTGCCACATTTTGATGCTATCGATGAATTTTCCCACCGGCGTTTGAGCCTGCGAGCCCGAGTATTTTCCCACCCCCTTCCTCACCCCTGCCTTCCACCTACACCCAGGGGGAGTGGTGGGCTTTTGCGATAAATCCTCCCCGCTTGTGTACGCGAACCACACTGTGTGGAGGCGCACGAAGGCCGGCGATAGGATTTTTCTTCATCACTTAGCACACAAGAGGGGGGGGGGAGTGAATTTTTCCAAGCTTTTCTTGTTTCTTTCCTCTCATCCTCTCATTCTCTCTGTTGTTTAAAAATTTCCACGTTCTTCTCCCGGTGTGCCGCCCTTACCACAGACGCACAATGTTTTGTTTATCCACTTATTCAATTGAGTGGAAATCGAACCGCAGTGCAAACCTTTTTCGGTGAAACTTTTTTGCACTTTTTTATGTTTTCTTTGTCCGTTTTTTATGTTGTTGTGCATTACTTGAGAATGTTTCATCTATTTTAAACTGTAAAAACAAAAGAAGGGACCAAACCAAAAAAAGGGGTATACTTTATCAACTCCCAAAACGGTTTTAATTGAACACACAAGCGGGCCGGAGTTTTCCACATCGCTTGCGGGGCTTTCCCAATTACCCGGGCCGGGCTGAAATATTGTGAATTAAAATAGCATTAAATGGAAAATAAACTCCCGCCGCTTGAGCGGGTTTTTCTGTTATTTTAAATTCTTCCGCTGCAACGGTGCATCGCTGCAGCCGGCTTCGGTTGCTTCCATGCGAACGACACACACACACACACACACACACACACGCACACGGGCATCAGCATCCAATTTTGGCGTGGCGTGGTACATTCCGAAGCAGTCGGGCGTTCGCTTCAATGGCCACCGCGTCGTTTATCCAGCTGTTACGGTGCTCACCGTAAAAAACCGAGCCCACCGCACCGCAACACTCCTCCCAATCCCAGTCCAAATTGGCCACACTGTTCTCTATCAGGGTCTAGGAATGGGTGGGAAATGGGAGAATGTTTTTCAAAACCAGTGGGGGGAAAGGCAGGTTGACAATTCCAAAAATAAACCACAACCATAACAGAACCGGCCGCACATGTGCGCATTGTTTTCGTACAATTTATATAAAATAGAAAAATAAATATTTTAATACGAACGCACGCAACCCACACACACACAGGGGAGTTGGGAGAGTGCTGTGGATCCTGAATGGGAATAGAAGAATCGGGTTGCAGGATGTGTGGATCGGCGGATGTGCAAGTGAAAGCAGTCTGAACCGTTTTCCCGAACCTGTGCACTCAGGGGTGGAAGAACGTTCGCATTATTTTAAATTTTGGAGCTTCTAGCTCTAAAAGAGTGGCATGTGTACCTTTTACACTTTAAGCTTACCATGCTGTCTTTGTTTAGAATATTTCCTGTACAGCTGTGCAGTGTTTTGCTGAAATACTTTTGAATAATTGTGAAATAACCATCAATTAAGCACAAAAGTAGTATTGCTTTAAATATGTAATTTAGAACCGCTGAAAAATCGATGCTGATTCAACATAAATTAGTGAACTGAAAGCATTCGACCTAACAAGCACATCAAATAATGGAATCAGTTAAGTACTATGGTTTCAATATGGTAAATGATCCTTTTAAATAAATTGAATTCATTGGATGAATTATTTTTAATTGAATTGTTATATTTGGAGTGTTTTTTTAAATTATTATTACGGCTTTGTAGAGCTTAATGCACTGAATTGGAGAGACAATAACATTTTCACTCCCTCGATTTTTTTCGCTTTTATATTCCTTTTTTCTGTCCAGAGATTAATTTCATTTCAAAAGCGTGTTCCACGTTTTTCAATTGCTTTGGAATAATAACATCGCTATAAATTGAAGGCTTAAAAAACCAGGCCCGTAAGGTAACACACATTATTGATTGGTTTCTGTTTGCTGGGCGTGAAAGAGCAGGTTAACATGGTTTAGAAGTTGTAGTCTTATTAATGTATTTAAGATGATTTATTTTTAAGCAAAACTATCCTCTAATTCAGGAAATGTATGCTATTATATCAATATACAGTAAATACGCAGTTCTGCAATTTCGAGCAATGTCGGGGTAGTTTATTGTTAAAAATTTTAATTTCAGTCAAAACACATAGCAGTTACTTTTTGCGTGAACATATAAAACACTATATTTTCAATGCATATAATCCCGATGTTTTGTGCTTAAATTGCTAAAAATCCTATGATTAATGAATGAGATTGATGGTCTATTTGATAGATGCCATGGGCTTCTACACGGCCGAACCGAATCGATTCTTAACTGGACCGTCGTTTTCGTTGCATGGATCGTGAATATCTGGATTGGATGTGTTGGTATTTATTAGTAAGCATCAAATGCCCATATAGAAGAAAATCTTAGCTGCAATAAACATGATTGTCTTTGTCCACTTCATCTAACGATTTTATGCGCTCAAGCCGATCTGTACAAATGTCATAGACAAATTTGAACTTCATATTTGCATACAGTCTTTGCTAACGGAGGGACATTCTAGACAAAACTCAAGCTTATTCTGCCTTTTAGGAGGACAATGTAAAATCGTGCCTTCTAATAGTGTTTACAAAGTCATTTTATTATTGAGGAAAATCAAAAGTATGTTCAATACAAATAGTTGCTTTAAAATATATTTCATGATGAGTTTTGTAGGCTGCTTGCTTATGAATTATTTTCATAAGCAAGCAGCCTACAGCCCATGGCATCGATCAATCCGGTTCGAAGGACCATTGTTCAAAAGCATCATTGTGCCTCACAATTTGCTGCTATGCACAGAAATTCACCGTACAATGTTGCGCTTTGTTTGTAGTATGTTACAAATTAGCTGCGAAACGCATTTTTCCCCTTTTTGGGACGGTTTACAAGCAACCAACAACCGAACCGAGTACCTATTCTGCACCCAACAGTCCGAACTCAAACACGGAGAGCGACCAAAGAAAAGAAAAAAAACCTCTCCAGCTCTAATTGTAAAGCAAGGGAAAAAGCAAATCTGCATTACGTCACTGCCAGATAAACGCTTACAGGAAAGAAAAAAAGGTACGACGTAGCGATGAAGGTTGCGGCGGTGTAACGTTAAAGTGCAGCACCGGTTAGCAGCGCGCACAGCGCAAGCAGTCGCACTCGCACCCGGTCGTGTTCGTCGATAATGACAGAAACCAAAAGCCCGATGGCGTTTCCTTAGCGCCGGCACGCAGAAGGAAAACCACCAGGCACCCGGGCACCCATTCGGACATTAACCGGAAGCTGTAGCAGTAGTAGCAGCAGCAGCAGCAGCACCTCGGATCTAGGGATGCGCCGGGTGGAAGGACCTTTCGGCCACAGACCTGAGTGCTGCTACTGACAAACGCCAAGTGCTTCCAATCGGGCACTCCGCTTTTCCCCTTGCACACACACACTCACGCACCTCACGAAAGAGAGCTGTATCTGGCACAGAGAAACGAACGCCAAACGCCATCAGCAGCAGATGGCTATTGCGCGAGGAAAGAACGATGCGAGCGCTGCGATGTCTGGCGCTTCTGCCGAGTCTGCCGGGTCTGCCGGGCCCAGAAAACCCAGCCTCTTCTCACCATCTTCTCACACGCCGGTATTGCCGTGTACGGTTTTGCTCGTAGTAGCAGATGGCGGAAAAGTAATAGAAAACAGAACTCTCCCTCTCTCGCACACATACACACAATTCCCTTCTTCTCCTGCTTCGGGAGGTCTAGTCTGAGCTTTGGGCTACCATGCCGGGACACCGGGTAATGAAATGCCGTACAGGGGAGCATTCTTGGTACACGCTGCTTTGGGCACCGTGTCCGGGTGGCTAAGAAGTGATTAACCCTCGTGCTTCGGATCTCCAATACCCCGACATCTACGCTTCCCAAACCAGCCGGCTGGTCAACGAAGTTTGCCCGCCATCCGAATATCCCCAAAGGCCCACACCGCTCAAGGTTGTTGTAGTGCCGCGCGCGTCTTCATTACTGCCGCCTTTGTCCGTGTGGCGCTTGTACGCTCTGGGTACGCTTTCGTAACGCCAGTTTTGGGAGCCGATATTCGGGTGGCAATGGCAAATGGTGCGAGCAGCGGCTGCCACGTCTGCAATGGACGGGTTCTAGTGTGCGGTGAATGAATACACTTCACTGCCAGCCGCAGCCACAAGCGAGGCTGAGCGAGAGAAAGTATGCCCGGGTGCCGGCTATTTGGACGTGCACCATTCGTTGGGACATGCCCGACCAGCTGCGGTACCACGTGCGCGGCACCGGGACCGACCAATCCGTGCGGTGCCCCGGATGGGACACACTGTCACTGACACTTCTCCCAGGGCGCACAATGCCAATTTATAATGATTTGTTGAAGAATATTTTTCCCACAGAATATGGTCGGTTTCGGGTGCTTTCCTGAGAATGGGACTTCCCCGGGAAATGGGGAGTTTTCTTGGAGCAAACTTTCTGCAAAACTGATGTCCATTCTGATGACTAAAAAGGATGAATATCTCAATTGTATGACTCAACTTTATGAAGAAATTAGCAGCAATTCACAGGAAATAAAGCATGTCATGCCTGTTGTTCGCAATCGATTTTTCCACCTTTGCAATGTCCTGGACTCGTGTCACATGCGTCCCGTGGCTGTTTTTCGCGCTGCATAACACGGACACTCCTCCAAAATAAAAACTCCTCGATTGGAGAAGGTCAGGCACAAAAATAGAACCATCGAGGTAGGTCCGATGTCCAGATAAAAATGGCCAGACTTTCTCGCAACACCTACGTGGGCCACTGTGGCCTGTCAGATACACGAGCTGGGGAGCGCTAATATTGGAACAATCGAGCCCCTTGGATTTCATCGTTGCACAATCACTGGAGGCGAGCGTGGTTTTTATTTATAGAGTATGTTTTCTAAAACAGGCCCATTGTCCTGCTGGAATGCATGGGCGAAACGTGATTTTATGTAACTGAATTGAATTTATGTAAAGTCTGATTGATTATGGGTTAGAATGTGTATCTTTAGCTGGAATTCAGGGATGGACGATATTCATTAAGTTGTTTCAATTGATTGGAATCTTCTTCTATGAGTAGATTTCCAGATGAGAATCTTTCTAGAGATGTTTGAGAAATTGAACTATTTCAACTCATTCTAATACAATTCAACAACTTGTTCTCCCAGGACCAGTGTAAGAAATCTCTCCGATACATTACATCTTCATCCCTCAGCCGTCGTAAGCTTGCCAATATAAATCCATCTCGGGGATGTGTGAAATATGTCATTGTGGATCAAAGATGAAACTGCCCTCTTACCGTCGCACCATCTCTCCAGTCGGAATCCCGGCCAAAAGATCTCACAGTCATTCGTACAGTCCGCATAGCCTGTCCCCATCCCATTATCATCATTCCAGTGGTCCGATCGGCATCTTCCTTGCTCTCCAAACTGGATCGAATATGCGATATCGCATATGGTTAAATCTGCAAAACAAATGTAAACTGCCATAAATTGCCGCATTAGAGCCGCCCAAACACCTCCCACTTGGCTGGGACTAGCATGCCGATGGCTGGCAGGCGGTAGAAGTAGAATACCGATGAAATCATGCAAATAAGCGGAAGTCGTAATCTGTCTTCGTTGCCGCTTTGGGTGCACGGGGCAATATGTCTGCATCTGTCCCATGTTTGTCTTCACTAATCCCCTCCAGCTCTGGCATTGGCTGGGGAGCGGATGGGAGCTGTGCTTCGGGCGGGAGGGTGGAGGTGGATGGGAATTGCAAGACAAAGCGTGAATTTATCGAGAGAAGATGTTATGCATGAGAGCATCACATCACAGCCGTATGTGTAACCTCACGATAATGGTGAACGATCCTTAGCTAGGAGGGGATGCGTATGAATGGTTTTGTATTCTTTTGGGTTTGTTTGTGTTCAGTTCAATGATCGTTTTATATTTGTTTCTATTTCTATTGTATTGTGTTTACTGTACAGGTTTTGTTTAATTTTTATTTTTCTGTCTTGTTTTTCTTTCTTCTACAATAATTATTGTAAAATATATACATTAAAGAGTTTAGTTTTGTTGAATTATATTCAAACATTATTTTCTCATTTCCTTTATTAATTCTTTCTCTTTTCCGTATTCATATTTGCATTTTTTGTGTTGTTTTAAAATTTTGATAAATGTGTAGTAGTCAAAAGACATTAGCTTGCGTTATTATTGCTAAAGCTCATTTGACTAATTATTGTACATATCCTTTATGCTATGATGTTTTTGTAGTACGCTGGTAACCATTTTGCGGCAAAACACTCTGTTCATTCATTCTTAGATTCTAAGTATTCTTAGAAAACGTAAAATCTTTCAAAACAAAACAACATCCTGCTTCTTTCAATTTATTTTAGGAACAACTTTCTTTTTCTTCCATTTTGTTTGGCAATTTTTCTATTAAAAGCAAATGATCCTTTAGGGCATTTCTCAATATTTGGACAAGCTTAGAGCCTTAGAGCATGGGTTTTTTTGCTTTTGTTTCTAACATAATTTTACCACCAAACAAGCTGCCCATCACAGTTTTTTGTTTGTTTGTTGCTTTCACCTGCCCAGAAGCGTGCTACTACGTTCCTGGAAGATGGCTCACACAGCAGCACGTGTGTACTACTTCTACTACTGCCTACTACGAAGCGTAAAAGCTGTGTGCTGTTCGATCCGATATCGTATCTGGTGCGGACAGCGCAAAACAGCTTGCGGGAGCACGCGAAAAAGTTCGTAAAAAAGCAGTTCCTATCCACTTCCGGGAGGTTTCAGCCTCATCTTTGCTTTCATTTCGCTTATCCTCCTGCCAGGGGTTTTGAACGGAACGGGGGCGTTATTTTTGAAGGTAAACAAAGTCCAAGGAGCTGTGGAGCCTTGCTGTCAAATGCAGCTTTTGATTGAGAACTTGTTTCTTCAATGAAACAGTGCCGTGCGTAGTTGGGGAAGATTACTTGGAATAGACCGTTCGTGTTGAAAGCTGTTGTGTTTATACATCTTACATTGTAGAATTACAATATAAGTCGTAAATTCTTCAATCATTTTATCTACTTGCCCTATTTTCATTTACCATTTCAATCAAGTCGGTAGCATCATTCTGACTTCAAATCAACAGCACTGTTTCTCTTTTTTTCTTTGCTCCACTACAGCTGTTACCCTGTACTAGACAGCTTGGTTTGATTCTAACCTATGCATGTAGGTACACCGGACAGCAGGAATTGCGTGTGTGTGCGTGTGTGCGCTTGCTGTCATTTGCTGTCTGTGGTTCCACCCGGCAGCTCTGAGGTTGCGGACACACTCACCCGGTGTCAGCCGGTATGTTTGCGCACCAGAAACAGCACAGCAGATCGGTCGCTTCGTTTGCAGATCTGTCCGGAACCGACGCCGACAAGGAAGCCACCAACCTACCTCTCCGTCCCAGATATGCGCCCGGTCGATGCTGTTGATGCTTTCATCTCTAAAAGCTCACTCTCCTCCACCCGCAAACTGTTTGTGCTTTTGCCAATGGGGGTTTGGCGACATCGGGGGGCACGCCACTGGCATCGCCAAGAAACACACACACACGACACAGGTCTGGACGGCTGCCGGAGACAGGACAATTTGGGGTGCAGGGCAGGGAGGGAGGCCCATATTTATAATGAGACTGACCGCACGATACCGAATACTGGGGCCGGAAATATATCGTAAATAAATATTTTGCAGGCCGAAATGTTTATGACGCGTCCGCTGCGGGACCCCTTTCATCGGTTTGGGGCGGTGAGGGCTTTTTGTGTGTTGCCAGCACCCGGGTGGAGGTGGCGGGGGTGGTGGTCAGTCCATGCCATACAGTGGTTGTGACCGTCCATGTGCCTGCACACGCTCTGCATGTGATCTGGTTTTGTTTTTGTTCTCTTTTTTTCGATTTCGTTGTTATTGTTCGTGTTGTCCCTGCGTTTTTGTCTGGGCATTCTTGGGCGCTAGTTTTGCGTTAGGGTTGCCGAACTGTTTGTAGGCGCTCCAGAACGCCCCCAAGCTATGCAATCCGGCAGGTCGAACGCATCGATGAGTGTTTCGTTTGAGATAGCGCACGCGAAGGGGAGGAAATGATGCTGACCGGCAAGGGAAATAGATCATGTTTTGCTGCTGCTGCTGTGTACCGGTGTACCACGACTCGGCTGTGTCTGTGGGGCTTGTGCAGCATGTTTTGTTAAAGTCCACAAGAAACTATTTGGGATGCAATTGGAAATACATTCCAGCGTTAGAGCGTCGGGAATAGATAAAAATGCCTATAAGAACATGCTGCAGACACATTTTTATTCCAATTTCGATGAATCGGCTTCTTTGTGGTGCCGATGTTTGCCTTTCCCTGCCTGTCGGACTCTTTCTCCATTTTCGTGTGTGTGTTTACCATCGCAAACGCGTGTTGCAAACGGAATGTGTGTTTAATTAATAGCGCAGCAACCAATTTAAATAATATAACAAGTGAACGCGGCCATCGTTTATTAGCTTCGATTGGGTTAGTTTAATAAAGGTGGCTGTGCGGTACTTTTTAAATTTATTGTTTTGCATGTAAAGATGATTGAGTGTAGGGAAAATATTATCTTCGTCAATATAAAATAACAAATGTTTACTTAGCCTATGTTTCGTTAAGCTAAGCCGACGCTAGACAAACATCTCAACAGTTTGGCACAGTTGTTTATGTTTGTTTTTATGAGTTTTGTTTTCAGCCCATCAAGCGATCTTAGCATTATTACTCATCGTCTTTACAGTCAATATTTTATCATGTATTCTCTCAGGCGTTTTATTTTATATTACTTCTTTAAAAAATGTCTTTCTACACATGTTTCATGTAACATTTGTTTGTTGTATTGAGGTCTGTTCATTTCTATGGTTTTATTTGCGTTTGAATTGAGCTTTGTCATCTTTTTAAGTGTTTTTTTTTTGTTTGTGTATTTTTCCTTTTTTATTTCATGCTTTTGTTTTTTTATATTTATTTACCATTTCTTTTTGCTGCAGTTTATAATTATTCATCCATTTTCATTTGTTTGTTTTTATATGTTTTTACTTATCGGTGCTATTTTAACATATTTTTGCAAAGGATCATATTTGTTTATGTAGGTTATTGTTAATGCACAATAAATTAGAATTTAGTTTCGGGGACTTCTATATTTTTTCAGTTTACAGGGTTTCGAATCATATAAGGGAATAGTTCAATCACTTAGGGGAATGTTGCAAATCGGTAGGGGAATATTGCATGCAAGCTGTGGATGTTTGCAATCACTTAGGGGAATTGTGCAATCGATTAGGGGAATGTTGCAAGCGTACTGTGCAGCTGTCATCAGACTGTGGGTGCCGCTGTAAATACCTTAAAATATTTTCGTCAATCTTACTAATTTGTCATGTTTAATTATGGCTCCGCAGCAGGATTTATTTAGTTTATCATGTGTACAGCAGAATTCCACACGAAAACAACTCCAAACGATGTTTTTAAAAAAACATCATCGGTATCAATTCGTAGCTTTTTACACCGGCACCCACAGTCTGATGACAGCTCCACAGTACGCTTGCAACATTCCCCTAATCGATTGCACAACTCCCCTAAGTGATTGCAAACATTCACAGCTTGCTTGCAACATTCCCCTACCGATTTGCAACATTCCCCTAAGTGGTTGAACTATTCCCTTATATGATTCGAAACCCTGTATCTCTTTAACTTTTACCCAATTAAGTAAAGTTTGGAACTTAAATTCCTAAAAACCATTTTAAAATCTTTAATAAATATGCACAAACAATCATTTCTTAATTCCAGTTAAAAATACGCATTAAAAATAAGCAACCTCTTATTCCATACACCACAAACATACCGATACACTTTAAATCAGAATCACGCAGTTTAAGCGTTTCCCTAACATCACAGCCACTCGACTGCTGCGGAAACCCAGCGCCACAGCGTTTTTATCATCAATCAGTAGTCCAGTTTTCTCTCTCCTCGGCGCTGGCCAGACGTTTTCAAATTAGAAAATTATCACCACGTGCAAAGGCACATATGGGCCACGCCGTGATCCGTCTGTTCGGGGCAGGCAGGCAAAATAAACATGGAAACAGACGGGCGGTTAAAGGGTGTACAAAACGGGTTGGTATGTAATTTTATTTCCACCCAGAAACGTTACCATCTTTACCATCTGTTTCCGATTGACCCGGGACGCCGTGCGGGAAGAGTGCGCGGGAAAGCTACTTCAAGCTGGACACTGTTTTGTGCCTTCCGCCATGTTTCCCGAGTGTCCCGAGCCATGGCGTACGCCACATACTGTGGACGCCCGAAACACACCCGGTCCATCTGATGCGGTCGTGTGTCAATCGGTGAATGGGTTTGGAATGGTTTTTTTTTTCATTTCGCTTTTTTTACCTCCCTCTTGCTTTCCGCTGCCAATCCCCATGCTCCTGTCAGCAGGCATGCCAATCTGGTTCAACGGTTCAAGCTCGATAGATCAACAGCAGACGCGCGCCTTGCCTCGCGCCACTGGAGCAATTCTAGAGTGCCAGCTGCAGTAGCGTCGGTAGAATCATTTGCACGTCCCTCGCAGCATTACAACACGGTCGGAAGGGTGCCGGCCAGTTGGTCCGAGAGCCCTGTTGGCACCTGTCACTGGCAAGCTGTTTCCAATTGATGAAATCGAAAAATGTTTGAATTAAATAGCGTTTGTACGGGCGATTTAGCGGGCGAAGAGCGTGGAATGGGGTGAGGATGGGTTTGATGCATTCTCTCCGCTGTGTCGTTTGTGCTACTACTGCTGTCGATGATTGGATTCACCTGATTCGATCGGAGCGATGGGATGAAATGAATCGAAAATCATCCCTCCAGAACACCTACCAATGCCTGCCAACTGTTTGGCCGTATCGATTAGCTGTCCGTCCGGTCCGTCCGCAGCTCGACTGTTGGACTAGTGGAAGTGTCACTATTTGTACCAATCGGGACGGAAGGATTAAATTTCAATTGTTATTACGCTGATCGTCTGCTGGGAGTCTGCACCGGAGAACCAACCGTAAAAAAGCAGACACACACAGAAAAGTCCTGCTACAGACAATAAATCTCTCGATTTGGTTTTGGCTCGCCAAACTCGCCGGTCCTCTCCGGAACCGTAAGGAAAGTACACACAACCGCCATCAACGGTACCGGTTGGGTCCGTGCAGTGTTGGCACTTTCGTTCTCGATTGCTACCACCAGCGAAACAAAAATACTACACGTACGTTGTACTTGTGCCAATCGCGTACTTTCCCTGGTTGCAGTCCCTGCACCGATGCTATCTATTGCAGTTGTGAGTTTTCACATGGCAAGCTTTTGTCGGGTTTGTCGCGTTTCGAAAGAAGAAAAAAAAACACGATAAGCGATGCATTTCCCGCCGGTGGTACTGGGTTTTGGCTCTTTTGCGGGCAAGCTTTGCGGTATTGTGAAGCTCTCTGCTGGGTCGTCCGGTTTGCTACCGCGGTTGCTTGCCGGCAATCACAGTGGAGCAAATGGAGCATTACAATTTGGTCAAATTTGTAAGAAGAATTTGACTCAACATTTGTTTGCCAAATTTAATACAAAAATTATGGAATTTGAGGTTAAGTAATGATTAGGGAGAGGGCGTGAGAGTGAATAAAGAAAGCTTATTGTCTGGATATAATTATTTTAATTGAACCTAAGCTGTTACGAATTATAATGCAAATGATAGCTAATTGCATTTCAAGATGGATCAAAACCATTTACTGTCAAATTATGTTTTTTCTGTCTCATCAATCCACGTTTTTCCAACGATTATTTGTCTAAAACTAGTTAATTTATCCTGGTTACACGGTTATGCAAAAGAATTTTAAAGACATGCGATTTTATATTTTCGTATGGAATATAACTCATACCTGTTCCTACCAGGTAATCTGTATAAGAGCTTTGCTTAGTCTTGTTAGTTTTGTTTCTGGTTGAATATGTGTGAATATGCTTTAGTGATAGAGTTGTGCCAGGGTATATAGTAATGTAAGGTTGCAACGTTTTATTTAACACTTTTACCATTATGTACGCTTTTAATTTTTCATGTATCCTTTTAAATTCTGGAACACTTATCTTTCTTTATTTCGCTTAAATTGCCTGTCCCTCTAGATGTCAATCTTTGTTTCACTTCTGGTGACTGACTCGGTGATGGGTTTTTACCGATATTATGATGTGTTACTGGCTTATTTCTGATTTTGTTCTTTTTGAAATCTAAATCTTAAATTGCAAAACGTAACCGGATTGAATTGAACAATATTTCTGCGCTTTGTAAGACATCATTGCAATTCTCAAAATTAGAAAAAGCTCTAATTTTTCATTGAGCTGCTAAAAAAGCGGATGTAGAGTCAGATGTAGAAAAAGACAGAGAGTCACAAAAAAAAAACATAATATCAAGTATTTATTTGTTTATGAAATAAATGATTGAGAGAGCAATAGGAGAAGTAAAGCAAATGAGATAGTGTGCAACCGAAAACAAGAGCTCAAGAAAATAGATAGAAAAAGTAATCTAATCAAAGTAGCCTGGTTAGAGGGGTTACTTTACTGTGCCATAGTTTGCACATGCTGCAACAGTTGTTGCTTTTCCAGCGCAAAGGTCCAAAAAAACCCTGCAGTAACACCGCCACTAATCGTTGCTAGAATTTGTATTATAGAAGATATATAGATAGATAGATAGATAGATAGATAGATAGATAGATAGATAGATAGATAGATAGATAGATTACCAAAGTAAAAAAAACTCCTCCCAAGAGAATGTAAGAAATGTATTGCATATGCACACCCCATCTAATCATTTGAAATGATTCATTACCTTATGTCATTAATGTTCAGACATTTGAATTATGAATTGTTTAATTCAACTGATTCATATTCTTAAATTTGTGGTGAACATACTAAAAAAATCTAGGCAATTTGCAAACAAAACCTATCACTCAATCCATCACTTCTTTTAAAAAGTCAGCAACTTTAATCATCAAATCTCACTGTGTATCTGCGCCCTCCTGCAATGAAAAACGCTCTCAAACACCGATTTCACCAATGCTAAAAGGCACACACACGGTTCTAACTATTGCCACCTCGCCCAAGAGCCCAGCACGGTGTCGCCCGGCGTTGACGGTGTTGCGCGGCGCGTAATAGGTTCAAGTGTCATGTTCAGCGCGTTGTTGTGTGCATCGTATACACGACGATGCACTTGTCCTTTCCTAGCGCTGCATCTTCTTTTTGTTGGCCGGTAGCTCGCTCGAAACCATTCTTGATTGCATCGGCACCTGTCCCCTGAACGGTTGCTAGTTTTGTACCGTGCTCTCGTGTCGGTAGACCCCCCATGTCTCCTTACCTTTGCCGTGCCACTCTTGCGCACGTTCAATCACGGCGTTAAAAAGGACGCTAGTCCTAGATGCTGCTGCGCACGGTACCGTAGATGAAATACGCTCGATACACGGATCAATTGTTCATCGGTTTGCGTTTGTCACAGGGCAAACGGGGATGCTGTCATGATGTCCTTTCCAAGCGGGGTAGCGATATACCCTCCACGGGATCTATCTGTCGCGGCGAAATAGGTATCAACAACCAAATTTTGTAGAAGAAGTAAATGAAATGGAACGAAAAAAAGCACAACCCAAAAGCTCTGCCGGATTTCCAGTCCGGACGGTAGAGAGATAACACGGTACGCCGTGTTGATGCATTCACTACAGAACGAGAAATATTTCACTCGAATGCAATGGTGATGTCTGCTGCTGCTGTTGTTGTTGCTACTGATTCGACGATACTGTACGAGATTGTCAGTTGCATCGTTTTCGTGATGGGTATGACTGTTCATGTTGCATGTCCGACCAGAGAGCTGTGATATGGTGCAGTTGGGATTTTTATTTCGAAAAAAAGAGGGCAATGAATACCGCTATCTCGCTGGTGAAAGCGATTATTGGCGCTGGAAAGTGATACAAAATGGTAAACCGTCCATCACTCTTTGTGAGTGTCTTTTGCACCTTAATCCATTTTTTGTGCTGTTGTTATTTAACGATTTTACATCGATATTTTTTTATGTTTTAGTTTAGTTGATTTTACTTGTTTATTGTTTTAGTTCACTGTTTTAGTTGATTTTAAGTTCCTCTCATTTCTATCATTTTAGTTTTATTGCTTTGTTTGATTCTTGTATTCTTTATCAATTTATCTATAAAATCTAACTTTAAGGTACTTTCGCCACCATGGTTATTCTTGTCATTTAATATTCTTTATTTTCATTCATTTTACTTCCGCAGTAGTTTTTATTAATTTTGTTACTGTATTATATTACTTTATTTTCATTCTGAATTCTGTTGTTTCAACCTTTATTATTTCATTTAGTTAATTAAAATCGACTTTTAATAATTTAAAATAAATGTTTTTCAAGATTGTTTTCCCTTAGTTTATATGTTCTGTTTTTATGTTGATATTTTTGAGATCATTTTACTTCGCTCTTTCTGTCTTTGTTGCTTGTTCATTCCTAATCTATTGGTCCGGTGAGTTTGCTTGTCATATCATTCTATTACCCAATTCTTTTTGTGCTTCATTTACATATTTCCTGTTTGTTATACTTATTAACTCTTGTTATAAATATTTTACTCTTATTCTTTTGTTTTTTTAAAAAATGTCTTATTTTTAATTCACACCGTAACCTTCAATTCAACATTAATTTCTTTATTTTTGCTCTAACACTTACCTGTGCTTGTGTTATCTAGTTTTTTTCCCATTACTGCGCAATATGCTATTAACTTCTCATACACTGCTGTTTACATTTTTCTCTTGCAACGCTTCATTTTCAAACACCTGTTCCTCCGTGCCCCATCGGGGGTTTCTCCACTCTCCTGCTGTACATACACAGCGAGTGAGTGAAATTATCCATTCATGGTAAAGTTTTTGGTTATGACAGTTTTGTAATTAGTTGCAAAACTGATTGGTTGACTGAGTAGAGCACCCGATTTAACGTGTTCACTCAGCGTTACGCCCCCCCACCGTCGGTGTGGTGGGTAAAATGCAAATACACGCGCAAAAAAAACACGGAAACTGAGAAAAAAATAGTGCACACCCACCTGCAGCACCGCTCAGGCTTCGGTAGTTGTGAAAATGTAGTGAAAATAGTGCGCCGTGGCACAGCAGTAAACCGCCAGAATAGTTGAGCGACCGAGATGAATGAAGGCTTCATTTGCCTTCGTCACTACCGCTCTCCTCCGCTCTAAAAGCGACCAATGAGTGTGTGTGACATTGGACCTATGGAGGGTGGAGCAGGGTAGCTGTGTAAAGCGTCGTCCCAAAGGAATCGCTTTTCCAGACGCAGCGCACCTGGAACGATGGGGAAACTCGGTCCCGGGAAGCGTGGTAGAATATTTTCTCTCCTCCCTGCCAAACACGGCCAGGTCACCTTCAAACCGGCACTTTTCCACCACGCAAATTGAGGAGGGGCGGGGTGATTTTCCTGTATGGCCTTTCCCTGTCTACTCCCCACGTTTCCGACCCGTGGCTTACAATTAAGCGTTAACCCAGCCGTAGTTCGGCGAGCATACTGGGTTGAACCGATTTTGATTGAAATTTCAATTAATTTCTTTCTTTCCCACACACACACTTACACACATAGCTACACACTTACTGACGAACAGACAAACAAGCACACACCCGCGCACACACACAGAGCTACTTTCATCCGGGAATAACCACAGGTAGCCCTGTCGCTTTCACCAACCCGAAGCGAAAAGGGACGGTGAGGCGCCGGGCAGGGCAACCGAAACGCCAACGACACGACGTCCTGTCAGGAACATTTGACTGATTTTTCTTGTTGTCCCTGGGAAACGGCTCAATCCTCTTCCCTCCCCCAATGGGACGCCTTTTCCTTTTCGATTCGCTTTCACACAACTGATCACTGATCTGGTTTCGTTTTCGATTTTTTTCTTCTTCTTCTCTTTCTCTTCTCTCCCGCTTTCGGCTGACAATGAAATCAACGCGCCCGTCCATCCCACCAAAGGCAAAGAACAATGCCGCACGCCGGACTCACCGGAAGGGGCCCGTGTAGTGGCGCCCCGGTCGCCCATCTCGCCCCAGATCTCGCAGCATCACAGCACGCTCGTGCCGCCCCGGTCGGCCTCGTCACAAGTCAATCGCCACGGGAGCTCGTCACCGCCCGGCACGGTCAACGGTGGTGGTAGTGGCAGCAGTCTCGGCAGCCTGACCCCGCCGCCGGCCATCACGCCCGCGTCGGCGGCGGCCGTGGCCGCGGCAGCAGCGGCAGCCGCCGCCCAGCAGGACACCGCCAAGCTGCTGAAGATCCGCCGGTTCCTCGGTGCGCTCGTGCAGTTCGGCCAGGACGCAAACGTCGACACCGGCGATCGGGTGCGCGCCCTGGTGCTGTCGTTAGCGGTAAGTGAAGGTGGAAAGGTTGTGGGAAAATATTAATTAGTTAGACACTTTACATCGTCAAGGATAAGATGAAAAACTGGGAAGTTCAATGAGGGGAATTGAGGTTTAACTTATTAACGTCATTATTAAATTAATATCATTAAATTTGATCTTTAGCTTATCAACAAAAAGCTCAAACAAATTAACAAAGTGTTCATTTCAGAAAATAAACCTATAAAACCGCATTGTATTAGGTTCGAATCTCTTCCAGATCTGTGATGAATACGCTTAGAGCTTTTTTTTAGATAATTCAAGACACAAATCTTTAGAACAATGATTGTAATAAGTTTGTGATGATGAAGACTGATGATGATGATGATTTTGTAATAATTTCAGTACGAAAATAAGCCCAATAATTTAAGTAACAATATACAGTGTTTCTCATGAGTTTTTGGTTGTTTCTCGAGGTATTTGGATTCGTCTCAAAATTTATTGAGCGATTTTTTTTTCAAAACAATTTCGATCATTGCTTGGAAAACTGCAGATAAGATGTCAATAAATTGTTGGAACCATTCAAACAGATATGGTAGACGATCAATTCATTAAGAGGATGAAACCAAAATTATACAAAACAACTCCTGTATGAACTAAAATAAAGCAGTTAAATCGTTAAGATTTTTAAATAACTAAAAAACTAACAGTCTTTTACTAAAATTTTACTGCAGTTTCTTAGAAAAAATTAGACAAGATAGAATAAATTCTATTAAAAACGTTAGAAGTTGTGAAAATATGTTTCAAAAACTATCAGTCCACTTCTTGAACTTGTGAGGTGTTACATCGCTTTTTCCTTGTGCAAAACTTTTAGAGCTCGTAGCAAATAATCCTATGATAGGTTCAGTAAACAAAAAATCTATACTTATGATGCTCAATATGGGTTCACACCTCGACGTTTGAGCCCTAAAAATTTAGTTGAATTTGTTTCGGAGTGTGGACAAAGGGAAACAAATTGATGGTATCTAAACTGATTTCAAGGTATTCTTGGACAGTGTATCGATAGATATACTTTTAGCAAAACTCGATAGGCTAGGCCTCTCATCTTCGCTACTATTGTGGCTTCGTTCGTACCTGATACGGTTTAGTGAAAGTTACTTAGTGAAATTCGACGAAATGAGTTCTCGTGAGTTCATAAGAACATCGGGAGTCCCACAAGGAAGCAATCATAGCCCTTTAATATTTTTTCTCTATGTAAACGATATCTCATTTGTGCTACCCTTGCTTTTAGGTTTACAAAGCTTAGAAAATTGTCTGGAAAATGCAAAAGTGGTTAAATGATTAAATAGATGCGCCAAGACTTCTTTGCAAAATAAACATTCTGAGATCTAGTTCAAGACATTCAACAGTTTCTTACAAGTGGAGCGTCGCAATAATATTTACGCATTAAATGAACCATTATCTGCCATGGCACGCAGTTTCAATTTATACTATTCTAATTTTGATTTTAAATTGACGTTTTTCGAATGTATGACCTAGAGATTTTACATATATCTCTTGCTGAGCCAAACGCGGTGGACAATAAAATACAAACAAATTAAAAAAATATTATAAATGTTTGTTTTCACACTGTTTACACCAGTAAAGGATTATTAGCTTACATCTGAGAACTCTTTTATTTCATACAATTTAGGCATTCATTAAAAAAATCTTCCATTAAGGTTTTGTACCTTGTATCTTGCATCTGAATGTCATGAATAATAATACTAAAATAATAATACTAACAGAACAAATAAAAAACCCAAACAAAAAGGGATTGTGAACTTACAAAGGAAAGGGAAACATACGTAAGTGAAGAAGGATAGGATAGGGCCCGAGAGCACAAGTGGTTAAGCAAGTGTTAAGAAAATCCCGAAAATAAAATTTAATACATAATAGATTACTAATCTTTTAGTAACACAGTTCGATAATAATTAAAAAGGCAAGCAGTAGAACCTGTAACAGTTTTAACTAGCGCTTCATAGACACGCTGGTTTTGTGCAATCCTAAAAGCATTGCACTCTGACAAGGCTGGTTACAGTTCTAGACTAGACCCCAATCCAGAGCTTCCCCCTTGATGCAAGAATTTTACTGCTTTTCGTATTTTTCATACAGATTAAAACAAAAAGGCTAATTTGACCTTCATTTCATGAGAACTCTCTTCTACCCATTTTATACTTATTTTTCCGCAGAGTGGCGCTATAACAGTGGACGAATTTCAGCTCGCCGTACAGGAGGCGACCAACTTTCCGTTGCGCACGAACGTCGTCCCATTCCTGAAGTCGCACGTTCCAGTACTGCAGCGAGAGATCAACATACTGGCCCGATCGAATAAGCAGGTGAGTGGCTTCGGTCTCACAGTTTCTCTCATGATGATGCCGTTTTCTACTAAACAATCGCTTGCTATTAACTGAAGCAATGGGAAAAAAACGATACACAAAACAAAGCAACTCCAGAAACTATTATCCTCGCCACTAAACTAACATTCTTCCCCACAAATAAGGCACACACACAGGTTGGTTGTGTGGAAAGGAAAGGGAAGAAAACTGCGCATAAAAAGCATAAAAAATGTAGTCTTCGCAAATAAGGGAGCAAATTATCAGCCAACGTGTGTGCGGGGAGCAGGCGTGGGAACTATACTCCTTGCCAACTTCTGTTTTGCTGTTTCGTGGTCGGTTGCCCGTCTAGTCGCGGTACACGACACACGACACGGCGAACCAAAGGAGCGCAATGATGATTGACGCGGTGGGAAAGAAAACAAGCGCTGCAAGCCCTGCAGGTGGAAAAAGAGAAAGATAATGGTACCCCACCTGCCTCAGCGCCCTTGCACGGGAACAAACACACACACACGCGCTCTTCAGGACGAAACTGCTCGAACTGCGTTGCTTGAGGGGGGGTTGTTTTTCCACTTCCCCATCCTTGCGAAGGGATCCCGGATTTTCACCGTCCGATTGAATACCGTGCGATCCGAACATACGCGTTCGTGTCTGCGTTTTCTGGGCTCTGCTGGGGAGGCGGTGATGGGAGTGGTGGGAGGGGGAGGGGGGAGCTTTTTTAATTCGCCCCAAAGAAAGAACTTCCCCACCACACACCGTGTTGAAGCCACAGGGCGTCCTCCTTTGAGGTCGTGTAAGGACGCCCGATTTGAAGAATTTTCCATCCCTTCCCCAATGCTCCTCACCACACGAACAGGCGCGATGGAGGTTCCGGGTGGTGGAGCATGGGGTAGCAACACCAACAGCAAAAAAACTGCACGAACAGTTAGAAAACACTGTTTCCGATTTTAATCTTTTTGAAAAACAAATTTCGGTGTATTCCGTGCAGCTGTGACACGCTCGGTTTTATCTCGCCGCGACCCTGCCACTGCCTCCGGTGTATTTCACTTCCCCAAGTGTTGTGTGTGTGCATTTTGCCTCCAACCGCTTTGGCAAAACTTCCGTTAGCAATTTCCGTTCCGAACGTTCCGTTGGAATGAACGATTTGCTTTCGTGTGGGGCGGTTTTTTTCGTTGTTGTTCTGCTCGTGAATTGCTCGCAGCTTTTCGCGAGAGCTTAAGTGTCTGGGCTAGGTATGTGTATCTGCGTGTGTTTGTGTGTGAATCCCCATTCAGGACCTATTCAAAAGCAATAGGATTTGATGCGCTGCGAAAGGGATTTACTTTATGGGGCTGTGCGTTTTTTCGCAGAGCGTTAGTTTTTTTTTTTGCTATCATCGAATCGCTCGTGTGAATCGCGTTCCAATTGGTTAGCCAATTTGGGTGTGTGGAGGAGAGGAGAAGATTTTTTTTATACATGGATGGGGAAAGTAGGGGAAAATTGGTGAAACGTTTTAACTAAATTGTAAACTTTTTCGGTAGATGGGATGGGACGGAGCCTTTAGCTATTTTTTACCTTTAGTTAACTCTTTTTAACATAGTTTCTCTATGCGACCGTTTGTTTTGCTCCGCTAGATAGATTTAAGTTGTATATTGAAAAAACAAGAATTAAAAAAATACGTTTTACGTTCAATAATTAGAACTATAAAATAGAATCAAAAACATTTTACAAAAAGCCACTTACAACAGTCCGAATTTAAAAAGTACTGTACATACCAAACAAAAAGTAAACCATTAATAGTAAACGTAATTAATAAAAAAAGAGCAAAACCAAACCAAATAATAAAAATAAAAATAGGAAAATACACAAGTTTTCACTATACAAATACATGAAATAAGACATTGAAATCGAAGTAATTAAACGTATAAAAAAATCCAAATTACTTGACGATCAAAATAATAAATGTTTCCTTCTGATTAAAAAGGTAATGATAGTATAAACAAATAATACAAAAATGATATTGGAATTAAAAAAAAGGTTAAAGACAGATAAAAAGGTAGAAAAACAAAAAAACAATAGCTAGAAATACGGTCGAAGCCATTATAATGTTGAAATAAATTGAATAAGCAGGACAACAGCAAAGTATATAACTGACAAATGAAACAACAAATAAAAACACCAAAATCACTACAATTTATTCAAATATAGATTTTTACATTCTTTCCCCGAGTTACCCGACACTCAACTTCAGCAAACTTTTGATTTATACAGTTTGAACGTCAAAATAAATATAATTTCCGCCAAAAATGGTAAATGGAAAATAAATTACATCTTTGCTTAAAGTTTGAAATCGACAATAGTCGAAATAACCCGTATTTTGTACACGAATTGTATTGAATAAGTTATTAATTTTAAAATAGTACTAATTTTAATCAAAAATAATGTTTATCTAATTTTAATAAATTTTTATCAACTGTATTTTGGCTAAAAAAAGCGATACTCGACTTTCGCGAAATTCGAGTTACATATGTCTCCGGAACGCATTATTCGCGCTGAAAGACTGTGTTTAGATTTTCTACTTCACTTTACGTATTTGATTTCATTTTGTTTACAATATGAATACTTTCCATTGGGTTTTGTATGCTTTCAATATGTTTCGAAAAGTTATTAGAAAAGTTGTAGTTCCATCCAACTGTTATATTTTCAACTCCAGGATACACAGTTTTTTTTATTTGCTTTTATTTTCATCTCTTTCTTCAACCGGCATGCCACCATGGCGTTGCTGATCATGTACTGGGAAAGTTCCCACATTCAGTCCAAGGGGAAAAGCACCACATGAATTCAGCTGTACAGCAGCTGGTACGAGCTGTTGAATCAGCTGGTTGGAAGATACTGTTGGGTTGAAGGACTCTTCTGTCGCTTTATGCAAAATAAGTGAAAGATTTTTTTTTGAAAAATAATAATTGTTTAAACATTTACAGTCGCTAAAAACCTTGAATCAACTATACTACCATTTCTTGTTTTTAATCACTTGTAAAATTACCATTTGAGGATGTTCATCTAATGTGATTCCCCCGTCTTACTTTTACCCTTCCAGACATCGGCCCAGTACGTCCGTTCGAACGAGAGCAGCGTGATGGAGTACGTCCAGAATTTGGCCGAAACGGCCGAAATATTTCTACCGCACGAGGGTACGTTCGCTTCCTCGGTGACAGCTGCAGCAGCGGCCGCCGCAGCTGCAGCAGCTGCCGTGGCGAGTGGTGCAGCCGCTGCTGCCGCCGGTGGACCAGCTGCCGGTGCCACCGTCAATGGGTTGGGCCTGAAACGACGAGCTTCTGATAAGTAAGTAACGGAAGGAAGAGAAGGAAAAAGCGAATCTAAATGCTAAATGGTCAAATTGCGCTGGTTCTAGCTTATACGACACACATTCATCGGGACCACCGGAATGGGGTGACTACGTGCTGCCGCCGACGAAACGTCCCCATCCTTCGCTTCTGCTTGCATCCGGTGCTTCGCAGCTCTATCCCGGCCATCCGGCACTCTTCGAATATCAGAACGGTGGCTTACATCCACATTCCGATGGTTTGGTAAGTGATCGCCGGGGATTGCAAGTGATGAGCTTCTTTAACTGTCGCGGTTTTTTCCCATTTCAACAGCATTCCATTCATCGAGACGATCGGGATTTGCGTGCCGGCTCGACCGAATCTCACCGACCACCGAGAATTCCTCCGGGCGGTGGAAGTGGTGGCGGTGGTGTAGGTGGTGGTAGTGGCACTGGAAGCACCGGAAATGGAACGCTGGGCAGTGGCAGCATAAGCGGTGCCTCGATCGGTGGTGGCGGTGAGGAGGAGTGGAAAAACATTCACACAATGCTGACCTGCATTTCGGCGATGGTGGAGAAGACGAAGCGAGCGATCTCGATCCTGCAGCAGCGCGGTATCGATAATAACCATGCGCGCGACCATCAGGACAGCTCGATGGCTGACATTAAGCGGCAGACGGAGGAGAAGATCTCGGAGTTCCGCCGAACGGCGGAAGAGTCCGTTAATCAGGTACGGCCGCTGGGAGGTTTGATTTTGTGTGGTGGAAAACAGTGCAACTAAACTGAGTTCATCGCGTTACAGGTGAAACGGCAGGCCGTCATGGAGATACAGCGTGCGGTAGCGGCAGCGGAAGCGCGAACGCTGGAAATGATCGCCCAGGAGCGGTTAAAGATGGAGAAGATGTACGCGGACATTCATCGTGGTAGCAGCGTGCCGGACGAAACGGAGCCACCGATAACAACTGGTAGTCAGAATGTAATGTGTAGCAGTTGGATATCTCGCAACATTTCCCACGCCCGCGATGTGACTACAACCGACTAACAAAGATGCTATTTGACACGTATTTTGCAGGCCTGCTGGAACTGTGGAAGAAAGGCAAACGAAACCTGTTCCGGCTGTAATCTCGCACGGTACTGTGGCTCCTTCTGTCAGCACAAGGATTGGGATCAGCATCATCAGGTAAGAGGAGAAACGAACAAAACCAAAACACTCCATTCTTGTGTATCTAATACGATTTATGTGGTGCTTAAAAATAGGTCTGCGGTACATCACGCGCCGAGAACAGCTTTCAGAAGCACACGCAAAGCTCTCGCGCTTCGATAGCGTCCCGGTCGACTACACCGCAGCAGCAGAGCAACAGTACAGCCAACGGCACTGCTGCCACCGCAAAATGACGGACTAAACCGCTGAAACCTAAGAAAAAGTATCTGTGCTAGTCAAATTACAGTCGGCAGAGTTTGGAAGAAGCAACCAGCAATGGGCAATTAATGTAGTGTTCCCAGGTCTCGTCCCAGATAGATCGCCCCCCTAGGTGCTCGTTAGGAGTGGCCCAGTTACGGCACGGGGCAGCCCGTACGATAATTCATTTACCGGCGCAGCTAGTGCGTCGGTGGTAGAAGTTTTTTTGGTTATGTTTTAGCGTTTAACATTAGTTCAATACCTAAGTTTCAACACAGTTTTAACACAGTGCAATATGATGATGATTTTCTTTCTGTTCTGTAGCGATACAAAACACGGTAACCAGGATTAGGGAAGGTTTTAGGGAATAGTGCTAGATGAAGGAGAAAAGGAACGGAAACAAAAACAGCCAAACAATGTAAGGTTTATTACTTAAATCCCAAAGTAGATGTTGACCAAAATAATTAAAGATGAAACCCCTTAGCCGTAGCTATTGTAAGCAAAACGATGACGATCGATGGAAATTACTTCTACCACAACTAAACAAGCAGAGCGCTCACTTAAGCTCACCCACATAGTCAGTAGCGTATCAACACTGCAATGAAACTCACACTCACACAAACAAACTCACTAAATGCACAGACAAATTCTGCACAAATTGTTCGTTTTTTGGTGTATGCACCAATATCCCGTCTGCCCTAAAATAAATATCGAACGTGTGTGTAACGTGGATGGAAACTTCGTAACATATGAGTAGCAAAACAGAAATGATAGGATTTTGTAATTTTGTTTTTTTAACATTTAAAACAACCCACCAAATTTATTTGTATCTCCATGGAAATTAAAAACCATTAGTAATGAATGTAAATTAAGTGTTCATCAGGCAGAATTCAATGGTTCATCTGCTCCATATACCAATTCGCATCAATCGGTAGAGGTCGGATTCGATGAAATAGTTTTGTAGATACGTTATAATTGTTAACTAATTTATTTATACAATTATAGCTTAATGATTGTTTATCTTTTTGTAACACAAAATTGCTTTTCCTTTTCATTCACAAAACAGCAAACAAACAAACACTTTCATTACAGATTAACCGATAGAAGCTAGAGCTCTCCTAGCTAGTAACATATTTTTAATATTAGTCAAATAAATCAAAACACTTCAATCGAAGAATGTGAAACTTAACTTGAAACAAAACATAAAAACAGGAATAAAAGTACGTGATTTAATCACCTAGTTGCGTTGTTGGACTTACATGCGTCTCTTTCCTACTCCCGGCAATCGCTATCATTCTCCAGCATGATCGAATGCGTGCCGAGAAGCGGATAAATACTGTGTTGAAAATATTGGCACATTGCCAAACGCTAGCAAGCAGCAAACTGTACTGTAAATAGCTACATTCTGTACAACCTATTGCCAACTCTTGATCACACTTCGACTACCCGTACCGATGTAAAATTAAACAAAATAAATGATGAAATAAACCAAAAACTGTATTTGTAAAACGAGCACCATAAGTGGAGTATTTACTGGTAGGTTTGGTAGTGCTTTAAAGATCCGAATTTATTAAGTTAAGCTTGAGCATTCGAATTACTTAATGAAGTCAATTTTATCATAGTATAGATTGAGGCTGGTTGGACTGCAACAACTACAGGGGCATTACGGTGTTGAATATCACCTATAACATAATATCATTCATCTTTCTTGATTCACCTTGATTTAAAATTCTATAAACGTTATGAACATATACAGTTCACAAATAAACATGCACATAAAGAAAACTAAAAATTGTGTTGTTTATTTCATCGATGACACTTGCTTCAAAATAAAACACAAAAAAAAACTCGGCACCCTGGCATAAGGAAGCTGCTTAGGCGCTTTTTAGAAGGACCAGCTGAAACTTTGATGCTAATTAACTACTGCATAAGGCGAATTCAAGCAGCGATATTTAGCTTGCCATAGTTGGCTGCTTAAGCAAATTTTGGCTATTTGGGTTGTTTACACAAATTGTATGAAATAAGTAATAATGACCATACAAAAATTATTCAATTTCATCATAAACAATTTTTTATCTTTTATATGTTGGATGAAAAACGTTACGTTTGACTTACGCGAAAATCCGAGTTACGCGAATGTCCATGGAACGCAATATTCGTGTATCTCGGGGAAAGACTGTAGATGGAAGCCTTAATGCAGCTTTGACGCTGCTTAATGGTTCCCTGCATAATTATAAGCTGCAGATCACAGCATTTTTATTTGTTTGAATTTAATTTAATGGATTATGAAGACAACTTATTGGTTTAATTGCAATTGTAGTACCTTTTAATGTTCATTTACGTAAAAAGAATCAAATTGTAGTCAAATAATAATCAAATGTGCTCTGGATATTTGTTCATTGGGTACTGGAAGCGTGATGTAAACAATCCTTTGGAATGACATTTAGCTTCCAAAACGTCAAAACCGTGTTTTTATTCCCGTGCCCAGAGTGACCAGAAATACCGATTTATCTGTATTCCTACCGATTTTTTATATGCCTACCGATTCACAGATGACCGCCCTAAAACTACCGATTTTCCATTTATCCTACCGAAAATCACAGATATTTGATTTTTCAGTCGTTTAAGCTTAATCTGAGGCGCTTGGGATGCTATTTCAAGGATTGTTAACCACATTTGTTACTTAACGCGCTGATGCACGTTTGTTTGCCTGGCACTTTTTATCCGTTAAAATTTAATGTTCATAAGTAGAAAATGTCAGTTGCGTGGATTCCGAAAATTTCTCGTCAAAGAAAGTCATTTAAATTTGAATTTGAATCTCGCTGTCGGCGGTTAAAGCTTACCCGACAGACAAAGAGAATAAAATTTTCAGGCGAGGGGAAGGTAGAAACACACGGTGGGGGTCCGGCCCAAGATCGGATCCGAAGTCCGTTGTTTTGGGCTGATAATTAATGAATGGCGGATGGAGCGCTACCACAGGGAGAATGCGCTCTCTTGCTCATTCTTCTTCTTCATTTGGCACAACAGTCCTTGCGAAACTGAGCCGGCTTGGCTTTCATAATAATCTAGTCATATGGTTAAAATCATATTTAAACCAAAGATCATACTGTGTTAAAATCAATAAGTGCTTGTCCAACGTGTTCGTTAGTTCGTCCGGTGTCCCACAGGGAAGTAACATTGGCCCAGTATTGTTTATCCTATTTATTAATGATGTTGTATTTGCGCTCCCAAATCAATGTTTGCTTATGTATGCGGACGATATCAAGATTTATGCGACCATTAGAAATGATTCGGACAACTCGACTCTCCAGCACAGCCTAGACGTATTTAGCAATTGGTGCTCTGCGAACTCGCTATCCTTGTGTGTCAATAAGAGTTGCGTGATTAGTTTTACTCGTAAAAAAGACCCTATCAAGCGAGACTATAATCTTGACTCGTGTATAATCCCACGTAACATAGAAACTAAGGACCTCGGCACTATTCTTGACTCATCACTCTCCTTCCGTCAACAATATTCGTACGTCATCGACAAAGCATATCGGCAGCTTGGTTTTATTCATCGTCTTACATCTGATTTTAATGACCCTTTCTGTTTAAAACAACTGTTTGTCGCGTTAGTCCGGTCCGTCCTTGAATTCAATGTTGTAACATGGTCTCCGCACACTAACAACTGGTCCACACGAATTGAGCGAATTCAGAAAAAATTCACAAAAATAGCTATAAGAACCTTACGGTGGAACATGGACCAGCCACTAGCATATCAAACTAGACGGCTTCTTCTAGGGTTGCAGTGCTTAGAGAGACGTAGGGAGGTGACACAAGCAGTTTTTGTAGCTAAGTTGATAAAAGACGAAATTGATGCTCCTGAGCTTCTTCTTAAGATCAATTTGTATGCCCCTGACCACGCACTACGTCCTCAGAATTTTCTGATCAAAATAGACCGGGCCCGTGCTTACAGAGGAACTCATGATCCAATTATTTCAATGTGTAAAGCTTTCAATAAGTTCTACTGCTTTTTTGACTTCAATATTACCGTTGCCACGTTTAAATGTTCATGTCTGTTTTCAAATATATAGCAAGTAAGGTTATTTTAAGTATTACTTTATTTTAATATTGCAAAGGCCCCTGCGCGCGCCACGCAATTATCTTCAATAAATAAATAAATAAATAAACAGTCGCTGCCGGTCAAGGCCTGCCTGTACCCACTAGTGAAGTGGGCTTGGCTTTCAGTGACTTATTGGTACCATAGCAGGATAGTCAGTCCTACCTATGGGGGGTCGGTCTATTCGGGGCTTGAACCCACGACGGGCATGTTATTAAGTCGTGCGAGGTGACGACTGTACCACCAGACCGGCGCTCTCTTGCATGCCTTTAAAATACACGAGGCGCTCTCACTGAAAAGAACGCTCGCTCGCGCTGTTTCATTGTATTTTCCTCATACCCCTTCCTTTCCGTTTCTTCCCGAACAAGCTGCACTAGTGCGAGCGAGACACTGTTGTAGAGTACAAGATAGGTTGCCGGCCCCTGGGAACGAAGAGATGAGTGCCGCTCGGGTGGAGGGCATAGCATCGTGGGTGCAAGGAAGAGAGCGTTCGGGGCTCTCTCCTACGAATCGTGACGGAGTACGGACGTTGCTGGTATTGCAAAGACATAGTAATTGTAATTGTACGGATAAGTTAAATATAAAGAGTGAAAGTACAACGATACAACAGACACCGATACCACCATGCCGCTGCGAGAAAACCAAACTGAGCGCGCAGGCTGAAAGTGAACGCACACATTCACACATGTGTAATTGTGTGAGTGCAAAAACTGTGTGGAAACCCCCTGCTTCTACATGCCCCTCGTCTGAAAGTCGCACATTTTTTCATTCTCTTTGCTAACAGGATAATCATTAAAATACAGTAGAACGTCGATTATCCGTGGGCGGATTAACCGGCGGGCAGCTTAACCGTGCGCATAAATGTGACAGCAGTTCAAACGTACGGAGAAAATTTTCAGCGATAGTCAAGTGGACAACTAGTTTTTTGTGCAGCTCTGTAGTGTCCAGTTGTATTTTCGAAATTCATTTTTGTTCATGAACAGATGTAAAAGCTATAGTTATTGATTAAAATAATCAGCCTTACCGGCGAACTCGTTCATTCCTGGGAACGTTCGCCGCGACGCTCATTTTCACTCATTTCATAGCCCTCTAGATAAAAAATTAGAAAACCGTATAGATTTTGTACTGGCCAACCTAGCGGTACAACCCTGTCCACTCACGAGCGACGAATGTTTCTCGTCGAACGAGTTCGCCGGTTCGGCTGAATATTCTACTAACGATTAACCGATTGATTCAAAGTAAATTAATCATAAAACTAGTGAATTTTATAATTTGTATATGAATTTGATATTTCTAGGACCATTATCCGTGCAAATCGATTAACCGGCAACCGTCCGGTCCCGAGCTGCCCCGATAATCGACGTTCTACTGTAATTGATTAAATTTAAATTGTTGCGTTCTGAACAGTGCTCCTGCCGAAATCTGCCAATATAATCTGGCCACACTGGTCCGCAGGTCAGGCGAGCTTTTTGGCGGCCACCGTCGCAAAACCGTCGCAAAACGTCAAAACCGACGTCGCCAGCGAGCGAAACTCGCAACGATTTCGAGGCGCTGGCGACGGTCGTTTTTGACGTTTTGCGACGGTTATTGACCCTTCGAGCGAGCTTTTGCCCTGCGGTCCAATGTGGCCAGATTATATTGGCAGATTTCGGCAGGAGCACTGTTGAGAACGCAACCATTTAACCGTCTTGTGTACGACCAAACAACTTTACGTAATCGTACAACCGCCTACCCGGGTAGGCCATACAATTTGTATGGAAGAATGATGTTTTTTGTGATTAAAAGAGTATATCTTTTGAATTTGTTGTAAGATTTGAATGAAAACTGTCTTATAGGTTCATAATAATGTTTTATAACATATCGTTGTAAAATTAGAATTTTAAAAATCCCATCAATATTTTTTTGAATTAAAAATGTGCAGTACCCAAGCGCCACAGATTAAGCTTAAACGACTGGAAAATTGAATATCCATAGAAAAAAATGAAAGCTTCACAGCTTCATTGGTTTGATCAATAGATGGCGTATTGAAACTGATTATTATATTGCTATCCTTTTCTTGCAATGTGTTTCGACAAGTTTCATCTTATCATGACCTATATAGCCTTCTAACTTTCCGAGCAAAAATCTATATGAATGGTCGTGTGGTCAGATACGTGGGTATCAACACCAACGACCATTACTCAAATCTCACTTGCTTCAGTACTGGTGGTTTCTATTGGAGTTTAGTATGTAAACAATCGTATCGCCGTTCTAGTTCTAGCGATGCATAACTTCAATGCGAAACCATACAACAGTACAGAGGAAATGAGAAAGCTATCCTCCAAGCGATAAAGCTCAACTGGTTGGGGTATCCCACCAACAGATAGTGCCACCAGCTTTTTTAGCTATTCATTTTTTGCTATTTTTAGAATGAATGAGTCGTTTGCCGTCTGCTAAACGAAGCCTTTCTATATTCCGTTTAGGTAGAGAACTTGAGTCGTTTAGAAGCCGTTTAGTGGTCGTTTAGTGGATTTGTGGCACTTGGGTAAGGCACGTGTCTGTGCTCCATCGCATGCGATTTTATCGTACGTGCTGTCAAACGCTTTTTCGTATAATATTGCGATTATTGGGGTGATTTTAATATTAAAACGATTATGAAAATTAAGTTGAGATTGTTCCTACAAAACAACACACATTTAGTTTGACAGATAAAATCGGATGCGGCGTCCGACGAAATCAAAAATTTTTGATTCCATCGTACGACGAAATCGCTCGTCCGACGTTATCTGTCAAATCTGATATAAAATTTTGACAGGCCTTCCGATAAAATCGCATCCGATGGAGCACAGACACGAGCCTAACTCCAACACTCCAACCGGCCTTGCCGCATGTTTTAAGTGGATGAATAGTCTTTTTCTAAGTTTTACTTACGTTTCTTTCAAAAGTTATATACATTTTTCAATTGTTTTGCTTGT
Organism: Anopheles arabiensis; assembly: GCF_016920715.1. Lineage (NCBI taxonomy): Eukaryota > Metazoa > Arthropoda > Insecta > Diptera > Culicidae > Anopheles > Anopheles arabiensis. Next base: position 66,476,249 of record NC_053518.1, on the reverse strand, counting down.
TGTATAAACATATATGTTGACGATCTATAAAATATACTCATCTGTGTTGTGTACAAAAACAGTGCAGTGTAACCGCGACTCGATGCTGTCGTGGAACTGACAGCATCCGACGTCCGAATGGCCGTTAAGGGCTTCGGGAGCGATCGGGCTACCGAGGGTTCGCACTCGATCATAGGCTGCGACCCGACACACACAACAGTCTTGTAGCATATACAGTGGAACGTCGATTATCCGGGCAGTTCGGGACCGGGCGTTTGCCGGTTAATCGATTTGCGCGGATAATGGTCTAAGAAATGTCAAATTCATATAAAAATTAAATAATCCACTAGTTTTAGTATTAATTATCCTTGAATCAATCGATAAATCGTTAGTAGAATATTATTTTAATCAATAACTATAGGTTGTATATAAATAAATTTCGAAAACACCACTAGACACTACAGAGCTGCACAAAAAACTGGTTGCCCACTTGACTATCGCAGCAAATGTTCACTGTACGTTTGAACAGCTGTCACATTTATGCGCACGGTTAAGGCGGCACTCTAGTAGCAATCGAACACGACATCCGACACGAACAAACCCATATACAGGTGTCCCCCGAGATACGACTGTATTTGGGACCGAAAAAATGTCCCAAAACAAGGCGTAAGTCGAAAAAGTCGTATGTCGAATATCTATGAATATAAAGTTTATAACCGAAGTTGAAGAGTTGGAATTTATAATATCGTGTATTTTATTTAAAATAATGTTCGATAATGTAATAATTATATTTTTAAAACCGTACACAATATAGATATTCAAGATAGGGCAGTTGTGGAATCTTTGGAAATGTGTGTATAACGGTTATCAGCGCAGATATTCTAAAAAAATACATAAATTCTTGTCAATGACAACTTTTAACTGTCAAAATCAAAATCGTCGTATCTGCGAATCGTCGTAACTCGAGGAGGTCGTAACTCGGGGGACGCCTGTAATCATATGGAGGTGCACTGTCAGACACAAACAAACAAACAAGACAAACATGTCAAATCCCATACAATTTTTCATGTTCGATGTCGTGTTCGATTGGTGCTAGAGCGCCGGGTAAGCCGCCCGCCGGTTAATCCACCCCCGGATAATCGACGTTCTACTGTATGTTATTTATATTAGAATAAAGTGATTGATACAGAAGAGCCGAGTGTGTCCTTTAGTATCCTCAATTGTGCACCAGTCCGAAACACAAAAATCTGTTTTATTGAAAACTGGCTCCGACCGGCTCCAGACAACTTCGGAACCTCCTCCACTCCAATCCAACGGAGCCGGCTCTGCACCCACGGCTCCGAAGCTGACTCCGCTAAAGCTACTCCGGAGCCGGCTTCGCACCAACTACTCCACGTTCACGGCTCCGGAGCCGGTTTTTACAGATTGCACCAAAACAATCATATTAAATATTTTTTAAAACAGGAATATTCATAATTAGCTGAGTAAATAATGTTGAAAGGAATCTATAAAAAAATCGATAAGTTTTGAACATTGTTCAACAATCACACAATCACATCGGGTGTTATATTCTACACTTGCGAGATGATAGATTCGTTTTATACGCTATCATACAATGCCGTCTCTATTTGTTGTGGGCAGCCGTGCCGACCTCTGGACTTGCCGTGGCAGTTGCGCTGCCACCGGTCAACGTCCAGGGGGACGACAGTGTGTCACGCACACTGTCGCACACACTAAGCAGCGCAAGGCTTGTTATTTTAAAGTGTATTGTGTATTGTGTATCTTATTTATTTTGTATGTTGTATGAGTGTAATAAAATATTTAAGTACAAAAGTTCTAAACATAAAACTATTGAAACGTTAGTCCAGAGCCGTTGGTCCGGAGCCGTTGATTCATCGCCGGCTCTGGAGCCATTGATTCGCCGCCGGCTCCGGGCTGTTGGTACGGAGCCGGCTCCGGAGCGGTTGGTGCGGATCCGGCTCTGGAGCTGTTGGTGTAGATCTGGCTCTGGAGCCGTGGGTGCCATTGGTGCACTCCAAAACACCCATTCCTATTCGGCAGTAACACTATGACAAAAGTATGAATGTATGTGTTAACTTTCAGCCAATTATATTTCGTTTGCCTGTAGTGGTTGGTATCATTTTAAAAGAGATGATTTCAGTGTTAATTTCAAAATCTTGTTACACATCATGCAATAAAATTTAACTGTACACAACTGTAATACAACATTTGAAAGAAAAGAAAAATACATAAGCATCCACTTAAAACATGCGGCAAGGCCGGTTGGGGTGTTGGAGTTACTGCACATTTTTGATTAAAAAAATATTGATAGGATTTTTAAAATTCTAATTTTAATAACATTATTCTAATTTTTCTAATTCTAATAAAATATTATTATGAACCTATAAGACAGTTTTCATTCAAATCTTACAACAAATTCAAAAGATATACTCTTTTAATCACAAAAAACATCATTCTTCCATACAAATTGTATGGCCTACCCGGGTAGGCGGTTGTACGATTACGTAAAGTTTTTTGGTCGTACACAAGACGGTTAAATGGTTGCGTTCTCAACAGTGCTCCTGCCGAAATCTGCCAATATAATCTGGCCACATTGGACCGCAGGGCAAAAGCTCGCTCGAAGGGTCAATAACCGTCGCAAAACGTCAAAAACGACCGTCGCCAGCGCCTCGAAATCGTTGCGAGTTTCGCTCGCTGGCGACGTCGGTTTGCAGTACATGCGACGCCGGTTTTGACGTTTTGCGACGGTTTTGCGACGGTGGCCGCCAAAAGCTCGCCTTGCCCTGTGGGCAAAGTGACCAGAAATAGCGATGTATATATATTTGGGTTTGAAGGAAAAAATCTCAATTTTTTGTAATCATTGAACGATGAAACTCAGCCAAACAATCTAATCAATCTTAATAATCCAGCGAAAATCAAATTACAGCACGTTCGATAAAATCGTATCCAATGGAGCACTGCAGTGGCCCTAAGCGGTCGCGTGGAGCCCCAAGAAAAAGAACTTGCCACCACTGAGAAAAAAGAATGAGCATCTTAGTTATTCTTTGGTTTAGAATTCCTAGTACCATTTTCAGATCAACACTTCAGAAAGACCTTCATTTGTGTAACCGCTGAACCAAATCTTATCCATATCCTAGGTAAAGGATGCATATTCTTTTGAAATGGAACTTTAATTTTGCGCATTAGTACACCCCCCCCCCCCATCACGCTTAACACTTCTTTCGCTTTTACTTCTTTCAACGCGAGTTAAGTTTCGAGTTTTAACCTACCGAAAACTACCGATAAAATTTTGATGTGCCTACCGAAAACCGCCAAAATAATCTGGCCACACTGCCCGTGCCGTCGGTATCGAGCAGAACGCGAACGGAATTCGTTAGCAAATTGTGCATATTTTAAACCTCGTTGCAAGCATAATTACCCTCGCCAAAATGTCTCCAAAACGAGCCTTTTACCGCACGGGCGACGCCATTTGCGATGAGGTGCTGGGATTGCTGGAAAAGTTCGCCAACGAAACGCTCGCCAAGCAGGACCACTTTCGTGTCGGTATGTCGGGTGAGTCAAGCACAAAAAACACACATTTTAATTTCAAAGTGAATTCAAAGTTATTTACGTGCCCCCGTGCGTGACGGTATGCTTGAGCAAATGCCTTTTAAAATCGCTCACTCTTACTCTCCCTACCCCTTTCCAGGTGGTTCGCTGGCGGACATTCTCTGCGAGGGCATGTCCGATCTGCGGTCCGATTTCAGCAAATGGCAGATCTTCTTCTGCGACGAGCGTGTCGTGCCGGTCACCGATAAGGAGTCGACGTGGGGCATCTTCAAGCGCGATCTGCTCGCCAACTGTGATAACATACCGGAGAGTGTGTTCTTCCCGGTAAACGCATCGCTCGATGTGAACGAAGCCGCAGCCGATTACGAGCGAAAGATCCGCAAAGCATTCGGGCTGGAAAAGCCGGAAGAGGTGCCATCGTTTGATCTGTTGATTTTGGGCATTGGCCCGGACGGACACACGGCCTCCCTGTTCCCGAGGCATCCGTTGCTCGGGGAGAAGAAAAAGCTGATTGCACCGATCGAAAACTCGCCGAAACCGCCACCGAAGCGTGTGACGATGACGCTGCCCCTGATAAACAATGCCAAGGTGTGCCTGTTCGGGGCGCAGGGCCGTAGCAAGGCGGAAATGTTGAAGGTAAGGCCGTGGGCTGTGTGTGGGGGTTGGTTATTTTGAGCTTAAATCCATTTGTAATAAAATTAATCTCTGCAGCGTATCGTAGCGGACAGGGACAGCTCGCTGCCGGCCACGCTGGTCGATCCACATAAGGGTGAGCTCATCTTTGTGGCGTGCGATGAAGCAGCCTCCCTCATAGAGGGTGACCCCTTCCCACGATCATAATCGCGAACTCCCCAGCCTCCCACTTTTACGGTGCCTTAAGAGCAAAAGTGCGCAGCTCGGATCACAAAATTCCAAACACTTGAAAAAATTCCAAAATTACACACCATGGCATTTAATCATCACGTTCGTGGCGGAATGGTTTTTTATTATTTTACTTTAACTTTATTCTAACTCCTTTTTCGTGTGTGTATGTGCGTGTGTACAATAAATTACAACCAATACTAATGAATACGTATCACATAGCAGTAACACCGTTGCGCGTTTTCACCGTTGAGAACGATTTTAAGTTAAAAAGTAGAGGAAAAAACATATTTAGCAATACTGTGTAAAGAATTAAAACCGCTGTGAGCCGTCCCGGTTAAGGTTTCCCTCTAAAGTCAGTCCTCATCGATGAACTTTTTGTACTCGTAGTGCGTGGCGGGATCAATCGGACCCCAGGCAGCGGTCGGTTTGAAGGCGTTTTTAATTTTCTGTGAAGAATTAAACAAATAGTTTACATCCGAATTTATGGCGAGCTAGTTTCGGGTGCCGTACCTCGTTGAGCGATTTGCCGCTCTGCTTGTAGACGGCGTAGGCCGCCCAAATCGGGAGCTGCAGCAGCCCAAATGCAAAAATGCACCAACCAATGCCTGCGGGGATGAAAGCAGCAGCAGTTAGATTTATTCTTTTAATCATTAATTAACATTTTTAGCTCTTAATGGCTCATACTCACCGTAAGCGACTGTAGGATAAACGTACTGCTTGTACATGAGCGGCTCGAGCGTGACAAGGTTGTAGATGAGAATGACAAACATCAGCAGAGGCGTGATCCAGCGCCAGCACAGACGCCAGTACAGGTTGGGCCGATGGCCAAGCATAAACTCCGTGTCCTTGCACAGTCGATCCACGCCGTAAACCCACCCGATCGCGATCAGTTCAGCAATGGCAAGCACGAGCGCGATCGATGAGGCGCCGTAATAATCCACCAGCTTCAACACATACTGACCGCCCTGAAATGAACGAGAAGAAAAGGATTTTTAATAATTATATATTTAATTATAGAAGCTGAAGAAACAACCTACCGGCGTCACGTAGATGCTACCGAGCAGCACGCCACAGATGGCAATAATCGTGGCCGCCTGCCAGTTGCGCACCCGCGGGAACTGATCCTTTATCACCGTCATCACGCACGACGTCATCGCCACATTGCTGCCGATGCCGAGCACAAACAGCATCAGGAAGAACAGCACCGAAAATGCTTGCGGCAGCACCTCGAACTTTGCGATCGCTTCCGGGTACGAAATAAATGCAAGTCCCGCATCGGATTTCACCACATTTCCCACGTCCGATAGATGTCACGTTGTACACCCGGCCAGCAGCGACGTGAACGTATCGATCGACGTCACGATCGTCGCATCGCGGTACACATTGTGCCGGAACTTGTTGTACGACGAGTACATGATGATGTTGCCGAAGCAGATCGACAGCGAGAAGAAGCACTGCGTGACGGCGGCGTACCACACCTTCGGGTCGTAGATTTTGTCCCACTGGGGCTTGAGGAAGTACACGATACCGTCCACTGCACCCGGCAGTGTGCAAGCGCGGACAAGCAGCACCGTCATGACGACGTACGGGAAGAGCGCTAGGAAGTAGGACGCTTTGCCGGAGCTTTTAACACCTGCAAAAGGGGTGAAGCGAATTTATAGGAAAAAAGTATTGGAAAATTGAAGAAAGAATAGTTTTCGTTACCTTTAATGAGGGTGAGGAACACGAGCGACCAAGAAAGGACCAGGAATAGCGTTAGTCTCAAATCTGGAAGTCCGATTCCATCGTCAATGCCATCCAGCTCCTTCAGGACTACCTTGCTGGAAGTAAACAGAACAGGATGAGTGCCTCTAAACTAGTGACTACTCCAGCAACAGACACAAACCCCTGTACGACGCTACATTAGACAAAACGGGACGCAACAATCCAACACCACGAAACTGACCACCGTAACACCGAACCCGCTAAAACTTACGTAAAGTAAAGCTCCGAACTACTGGTCAGTGTGCGATTGGATGAGCTGTCATTAGGGCTTGCACTGCCGGCCACGGAATCGATGCAGTTCGGATGCCATTCCGAGCGACAGTGGGCCCACGGGAGCGGGTTCATGAACGAGTCGATCATGTACCGTGCAATTAGTGCCATTAGGGAGGAGTAGTACGTGATTAGAGCGGTCACCGAGAACAGCTGCCCGTAACCGACACCTTGGCGCGTCAGAGAGAAAGAGGGAAGAATGCGGTTGCAGTAAGTGTGCTACGGTAATTTCTGAGAGCGGAGATACACGCCGAACCGGGTGTTAGTGGAGAACGTTTAGTAACGTAATGTTGTACTAAGAGACCCCTCTATTCCTTTCCATTCACCAATCTGTTATCCCCGTTTCGAAGAGTTAGAGTCGTTTCTACTTCCATTTTCAAATGTCCATTGACCAAGAAATAGACAGAGGCAGAGAGAGAGACACCTTCGACTTACGTAAAGTACAGCTCAGCGGAGGAGGTCCTGTTCGACAATACGGTTCCGTTCGCCAGTTCGCTCGCCATTGTGACGTTGCGCGACCCGGACGGAATGCAGCTGCCGGCCCAGCTGTCCTCACAAACAGCCCACGGCAGGATGCTTTGGAATGAATCGAACAGATACCGCAACGTGGTCGCCATCAGTGAGGCGTAGTACGTTGTGACGATCGTCGTCGACAGTACCTGACCGTAACCGACGCCTGGGAGGGACATTTGGTGGTTGGATTTTGGGTTGAGGATTTTACAAGAGCTCTCCAATTGCTGAAGTCCAAAGGACGCCTCCACTTACCTCGCATGATCGGTGCCATATCGTACACCTTGACGCTGCCCCGGCTCGAGAACTGTCCGATAATCATCTCCATGTAGTAGACGGGTTTGCCGACAAGCAGCAGCACTATGATGTACGGTATCACGAATGCGCCGCCTCCGTTCTCGAGCGCTACGAACGGAAACCGCCACACGTTGCCCAACCCGACCGACATGGCAATGCAGGACATCAGGAACTCGACGCCCTTGCCCCACTGATCCCGATCGGCATTGGGCTCGGGTATTATGGTGGTAGGGACTCGTCCCGCATTTTCCTCTGTAGATGGAGTTGGTCTGGGGACAGTTTTACCTCCTACAGCCAGCTCAACATCAGTAAGGGGTAGTCCTCCGTGGGTGACGTGAACTCCATTCGGTGCTGCCGGTGTAGTCCAACGGTACTGGCCCGCTATCGATGGGCTGTTGTCCCCGATGAACCCATTATTATCCCGTCCTTCCATGGTCGTAGGGTGTGGTGGAGGAGTTGGCAAGTGCGCGAGAAGAAGTTGTTTATCTGGAAAAGAGCAGATAGTAAAGTTTATTTCGAGGTCTTTTCGGCAGACTCAAAAACAAAAAAGTTAATGCATAATTTATTGCAGATCGTTTAATCTCTGCCAAAACAGATCCATTGATGGTTTTCATGGAATTCGCAAACCGCAAGTGCTTGCCAGAAGAAAAAAAAACACATTATCATGCAGCATCTTAATAGCGGCACTCGTAAAGCGGCAACCATTCGACATTTTTTGAACAACGGGGTCAACATGGTAGAGATGGGAAGTTTTGGAGATGAAAAATAACGAAAGGTATTCGGTTACTTTGTCATGAGTAGCTGGTTACAGTACGTAATCACCGGTAGTTGTCGGTTGTCGGATTGAAAATGAGGCAAATGCTTTAAAGAAACTACATATTTAGAATTCCAGGAACTAGTTACAAGAAATGGTTAAGAGTAATGCTTCCTGATCCTGCTTCATCCAGACCAAAGAAGCGATCCGCATGGCTAATTTGTGGCAAATTTAATACCAGAAACATCTATAAGATTCTATATTTTATTAAGAAACTAAAGGTTCATTGAGCAGATCGGAGAACCAAGCCCAGTAGCTCAGCATGATCTATAGAAGATTCTTGTCGAAGAGATTAACGAGGAACACGATGACCTTTGTGGGAGACGAGCATTTTAAGAGGATTAGTGTCCAACCATACTAACCCTGCCAATATGCAACCGTTTCACCCGATTAAGAAGCTATATGTCAACTTGGAGGAAACAACGTATAATTGGATGAATATGGTGACCAAACAACTGATAAACCTGCAAACAAGCTTCATCTTTTCAGCTATGACCAAAGAACCGGTTGACAGATCGTTTTTAGCAACTGAAAGATTCAACAGAACAACGATTGAAGATACTGTCCAGGGAAAGACATCAGTTCCCGGTGAATAGGATAGCATGGTGGTCGTTGTGGAGATTGGCATTTTGGTAGTACCCGAGCATAACCCGTAGCTAACCCCTAGCTTGCCACAGTTGAGATCTTTTGAGCCAACTTGAAGAGGTAAAAGTTGTCACAGAAACTGAAACTGAAGAATACGTCAACCAATTTCAACTTTGCACCTCAGATGTTTTGTGATTAGTTACTGCTTTCAGCAAAAAGTAACTGATATGCTTGCTACCAGTTACGGTAGATCAGATGCCATCTCTATACGATAGAGCCGCTAGTGTCAGACGCATTGCCTCGGCTGGTTAATGAAAAGGCATTAAAACAAGTTTTCTGCACGAACGAGCCCGGCGTGTACCTTCACAACCCCTCCTTCGGCTCTCCATTGCCGTTTCGCACTGGGCAATCGTAAGGATTTAGAGTACGGTTAGCGAATTTCAATGTCACCGTAACGGACATCACGGACATCGTTGGTTGCGTGTTTACCCTCGTCGAGCCATGGTCAAGTTCAGGGAATCGTTGTGGAAGGATGTTTGCCTCGCCAGCAAAACAACAACAACAAAAAACTTGTCTCACCACCAAAAAGGCGTCATCGAACCCGGTCGGGCACGTGTAGGGAATGTTGCGATAAAATGCGGATTATTTCAGCATGTTTTGTTTTGCTCTATATCAGGTTGCTCCAGGAAGGTTCCAATTTCTTCTGGCACATCTGTTTAATCTACAAACACACTTTATTTACGCTTTATCACAGTTTTCTTTCCCTTTTTTCAACAGCAGTCTTCCTAAACAACGATCTTCAGACAGTGCCGCCTGGAAGCCTCGGATATGTACTCCGCGGACACAGCCCACGCTTTGCCACCAATTCCAAGAATGATCTGCGTAATGTTCGTGCCCTGCTGGAGTATGACGCGATGGTTTTCGGCCTTCAGCGAGCGGCCCGGCGTCCACTTCACGATCGCACCGTCACGTTGCAGCACATACAGCAAATTGTTGCGGAAATCCAGAGTCAGCCCGGCGGGCCGCCCGAGCAGCCGCCCGAGATAGGTGACGTTCGTTTTCATGATAATCTTCCGCACACCGTCCTCCGGGAAGGCGAGCTGGCGCAGGTTCCGGATGGGCAGGGCAAACAGCCGATCGCTCACCGTGTCGGCCACGTACAGCCGGTTCAGGTTGACCGTTACCTCGGACAGTGAGATCGGATGCAGTGAGGTTTGGTCGCTTTTTCTGGACGAAATGATTGGAGTGAGAGTGGTAAGCGTGGAATGCAATTCCGGAGATGAAGGGACGGTCATACGAGTCTTACTGAAATTGTAGCTTGCCGATGGAGCGTTTGAACAGCGAGTACAGCAGCACGTAGTCCTGATCGAACAGCGTGATGAACGCACGTGTGTCACCGTCGCTTGCCGGTACCGGGTCGACCACGATCGCATGGAACCGTTGTTGTTCAGCGTCAGCTGTGGGAAATCGGTGCTGGATCTCACCCGTGCCCGGACTCAGCAAGCTACGGATGACCAGCTTCGGGGGGCAGGCGTTCTCCCCAGCGCCACACAGCACCCACAGCCGTGCCAACCGATCGATATCAGTGCCCAGCACGTTCGTCAACCCGCGGCACGATCCTCGTTCATCGCCGTCGGTTGAGAGCACGCGCGACCACTGGTACCCGACGGTTTCGGGCCAGCTCGCTTCCACCAGCGACACTGTAACGCGACAGGTATGTTAGAGCTAAGCCCCCTTTTTTGATTGTGTAACACGCCGCTTTATCCACTACTCACCGTTCGATGACTCAATCGTTAGGAACGCCCTCGAGTGGTACAGTGAAACGTGCCGCACGCGGAACCGATCGATCCCAATCGTGCGTAGGTCCCACGAGTGGACGAAAGCTGCTAGGAGCGTACCTAGCAGTACCGCGCAAAAGATGCGACACTTCATCGTGAACTAAAGCGTCAGCGCCAGCCACTGTTGTTGAAGTGGGGCCGTCTGTGGCGTGTGCCGTTGAGTGGCGCATACCTCTCTTTCGAGAAATGGGTTTCCGCTGACGTCGGAAAAATGCTTGGGACAAAGGGGGGACATGGAAAAACATGCGAACATGGCAAGGTCGTTGCAGAGGTTCGGGTTCAGTCGGTACAGCGGTGAAGCTAGGTCGGAATGCGGGCAGTTTTACAGTGGGAGGAGGTACACGCTGGACGTAACTTGAGATGGTGTTAGGTGATAAAAGGGGTTAACACTGTGTTGTAGTACGTGCTTTGAGATGGTTTGGGTAGTCGTTTTGGAAGTGTTTTGGAGATCAATCAGCTTCAATAAACCGCTCAAGTTAATAGGGCAGTGTGTTGTGATCTAGTGGCTGCGATAGACCCTAATTTTGAATTATTGGAGACCCAATGCTCTCACTCAGTTATTTGAACAGAGTGACCAAAACAACATTATCATGAACATCTACATAACAACGAAGGAAGTATTTTGGAATGGTTGAATGAGTCTGAAATCTCTGTTGTTTATCTACCTTGGCATCTCATTAAAACATTTGGAATAGCATTGCAAAGTATTTGTGCTGTAGATCTTTGCAATTAGGTCTATTGTTTAAGGGTTCTCAAAACAGCGAATAGATTGCTAACATGTTTGAGATGTCAAGAAAGCATTTTTTCATATGAAGTGTTGTCGAAAACAACTGCTTCTGTGTTGCATAACGTATGTGTTTTCAAAGATGTTAGCGTTACTCAAAATATATCAAAATATATCGCTCCTTGAGACCAAAATACCTATAAAATACAAATAATTTTGATTAATTTAGGTAATTTTTGCTTACTAAATTGATTGTTTATTTAGCTTACCAATACTGTTTTTATACGAAATATATTTCTCTTTTGAAATTAATTTAATAATTTGATAACAAGGCTCAACGATGCTATTCTTCCAAGGAAATTTATATTAAAAATATATCTTAAAAAAAATAGCATTGAGCACTTATTACTTCATGTGGAGTTTCTATTATCTCCATCTTCTATCTGATGAACTGGTCTTGTATATGTATAAGATGTAAACTCAAGAAGAGTTATTGCAAAAATCACTTTAAAAACCCCGTACTAGGGCACGTGTTGACAATTCAGTCCTTGGATAGAAGAAGAAACTTCCGTCTGGACGAGGAAACGGCTCATGGCTGACTACCTACGAATTGATATATCACATTTATTAACCCCTCCCCCCCCCCCCATTCAATGTATAATCGACACATGCATTTTTATTTCTTGGGTGTAGAGAAGAAATGCCCCGGCCTAGCTAGCTACGCCATCATTTTTACTCATGTTAATTTGTACCACGTAAACTGAATGTAGTCTACGGCGATACGACGAGAGTCTGACGTTTCCCTTCCCTGATGAAAATTGAACACGTCCGTCCTTGTAGGAACAGTCGCGTCTATTCAATAGACTACCGGGTTGTCTGATCATGGCCACGTTTGAACTAAATAACATGATTAAAAACACCTTACATACCCATATGAATCGGTAGGTATTCGGGATGTAAAAGTTTGAATTTAATAATGTCACAATTTTCTGTCATGGTCTTTTCAGACAAATATACCGATATGAGGGAATCGTATGCAGCAAATCATTCATCCACATAACACAAAAAAGCACATTAAAACCTTATCAAGGTGTAATTACATTTATTACAACTGTCACTGACCCAGTGAAATAGTTCGGATTGCCACCAATAACTATCATTACGATGAACAATCGCAAAAATTACTCCTCCCTCTCTAATAATTCTACCACCATAGCGCTAAAGCTCCAACGCACTCGAACCTCTGAATCAGTTTGCTTAAGCTGCACATCAATCAAATTGCCCACTCGCAGCAAAACCGCAACAATCGCCCGATCAGCGTCATTTACATATATGCAAAGTATGTGCCGGGTGCGTGTACGTGCCCAGTTGCCCGCGGTGAGCCGGATTCACACGCCGCACCGGTCCCGTACGATGCCTGCCGGGTGTGAAGCGGTTTTTGCTGTCGGTACAGTTGCATTACTAAATTGCACTACAAACACGCAGAGAGTGAGAGAAGTACTGATGCGATCGCCATGCGATCGCAAGGTGTTAAAGGAAGTGTGTGCGTGTGTGTTTTTATGATGTGTGCAACACAATCAGCATGTCGCGAATGTCGCGCTGATGATGCTATTGTCGCGCCGTGTAATTGTCGGCATGGTCGCGAATACTAAGTGACCCCGGCCCGGTTTCAGTTCCTCTTGTTGAACTGGCTAGACAACGAAAGAACCGCATGGTGTAGTGATCGACACTCGGTTGTTCGATTTTACCCACGAGGTCGATGTGGAACTGCTAGCTACGTTGTCGTGCCTTTTCCTTTTCCTCGATGTGTAGGTCTAGATTTGGTTAAACTCGATTAGCTCCAAAGATGGAACACAGAACAATAAATTACTAATTGCATAACGCCTTGTTCGTCTTTGCGAGCGTTATTCGGGCTAGCCTTGAGAGTTGTCGCACGTGAGTTATCGTTGCTGTGATCAGATTAGTAGCGTGATGCACTAGCGATGCTCCCACGTAGCCCCGAGTACATGTTCACCTCACGTAAACCCATTGCGCGCTTTATACGGTACCGGTCGGAAACAACTTCCGATGTTTCGTTCCGTAAGTTGAAGTTGCAATGTGCAGTACGACGGCGGTTTGGTTGCGCTTTTCCACCGTGCGTCAAACAGTCACGAGTCACGTTGACATCGAAACCCAGAGCGCTTTATGATCGTGCAGAAAATTGACGATAAAAACCAACTCCACCCTCAACACTCAATGGAGGTTCTGAGGTTGTGTCCAACCACAACGGTTAGGTTGTGCCCTGGCAAAAGGGGCAATAAAGCGAGTCTCGATTGTCTTTGTTTTGTGCTAACACCCAGTTGGCACCAACTGTTTAGTCAACCACAGCAAGGTGCCTCAGTGTTGCCGTGTCCGAACGGGACACCGTTTTGTTAATGATTTTACAACGACATCTGTCTTATCTGTATCAAACGACGGAAAGACTGCCACCATTATGCCTTGAAGGGCGCACCGTGCGTTACCGTGTGCAGGGGGAGAGGGTGTTTTCGTGCGCAAAGAGAGGTTTTGTAAACGGTCTTTGCGAGACATTGATCCACTTAGCGCAAACCGGAACTCGCTCATGCTGAAGCACACCAAAGCCTGCACCGAAAGCCCATGCTCCAGTCTACATTCCAATGTAGGTGGCTTACACGAGGAACTATTGGAACAGCTCGAGTTAGGTTTTGTTTTTGCATCAGCAGGTCCCTCAACGTTGGGTCTGTCTGACATTTAGCTGGAGGCGCTCCAAGAGTTGTACGGCTCGGTGGTAAACAAACGCGGCTACGGAGCGCGATCTTGTTGTTTGTTTACTTTCCTAATGTGCCTTCTTCGCTTTTGGGGGAACGTACGCTGAAGACGGAGAAATATGCATAAAGAAATATTTTCTTCGGAGGCCTAAGAGGGGGAAATCCCCAATTCCCACTACAGACGTGCGAGAGAATCGGTTGTTTTGTTATTGGGCTATCGTTTGTTTTTGCCCAGACAGGGCGATGCATTTTCGAGTGGTATTGTCATTGAATTCCAGCGCTCAGCGTCTGTTCAGGTTAGGTCTGTCTAATAAAAAGGTGTTTTGGCTTTTATTTTTACATCCTCAAAAACAGATTCTTGAAGTGGACCAATATCATGAAATGGGGTACTTCTATCATCATGCCTTATCTTCCGACAAAGACGTCTTATTCACTTATGGCGAACGAAACGTGATTTCTTGAAGACAGCCACTCCATTCCGGGGCTTGGTTTTTATTGACTATTGCAAGGTACTTCATAAAGACGGCAATTAACCATTCGATCCGATTGTACTGTGAAGATCGCAAAATTGCCCTCTCATTAGGGTCACACTTCTTCCCCTCCCATTCAGCAAGATGGAGGTAGTAAGTGGAACCTTAGACAGAATCAGAACACAACGCGTTTATTTACCTTGGCTTAATAGGCAACAAAAACGGCCCTTGGAGTGTGGGGCAGCAACACACACCTCTTACCGTCGGATATAGGCATTAACGTTTGCTGCTGATGCCGATCCCTCCCCCCGTTAATCATTTTCTCATCTGTTATGTAAATTATGCGAATCAAAACCGACTCTCCACAATCCAATTCTGCTAGCAATCCGTTGCTGTGCTATAACTCTAGCATCGAAGGCATGTTTTGTTTGCTCAAAAGGCACACGAGGCTCGGTAATCAGTATCGAAGGCAACTCTGCCCGAAGAGATCGACAGACCCAGATCTGTGTGCTTGCCTAATGCAAGATCACAATCATATCGCTACTAAAAAAGCCCCACTTTCGGGCGGAAGGTGTGAACGATGGTTTTGTGGCGGTTTGCATAATGTGTCTCCTTCCTTTTTTTCTCTACTCTCGATCGCCCGAGCGCATCATCATCGTACCTTTGCAATCGATTATGTTACAACATGCTTCGTTTTACCGCTTCTTTTTTTACCTGTTACGATGTTGTTAGATCCTCTTGCCGGGCGAGAACGACCCAAAAGCCCGACAAAACGATAGTAATCATTAGTGCGCGCGCGCGACACCACGGCAAGGCCACGCGCGGAGGGGGGCTACAATTAGGTCCGATCGTAGGTCCCCAGGCATGGCATGATGTGTGCGGTGGATCGAATGTGTGCGAAAAACATAAGCACAACCTACTAAACTGATCAGATGCTGCGGATGGATTGCACCGTTTGAAGGTTTACGATGGAAATTCGTGACGATCTCCGGTGGAAGATTACGAACGGTAGCTTCTTTGTGTTCGGCCATCGATCTCTCCCCGCCTCCCGCCTCGGTGAATGCAATATGTAAAAAATCGTAACTCCTAGCACATTGATCGAACGACCGTGTTTGTGTGTTAGCGAGCGCTTCAACAGAGTGTCGTTAGACGATAGGGCCTAAAATAGGAGAGTTTGGGACATCAGGGCGCGATGAAAACAGTTTCCAAAGCACCTTGATAAGGAAGTGGTGTGGGAAATGGCTAAGATTTTCCTTCGATTTGTTTGTCCATGTTGAAATTTGAAACGAAACTCTCTTGCTACCACTCTCCTTTCATTTGTTTAGTTGAAAGTTTGTTGCTCATGGTTATTGATTACTTTTGATTTGTGTTTCACGGTAGTAAATTTTTCCAAAGTCTGCTTTCTTTGTGGCAATGTTTTGGGTTGGATATTCATCGTCTAGTAAAGTTTGACAATTTATATTTGTTTTAGTTTGTTTTTATTAGCAAGTCTTACTTGTAAAATATTTAATATTGTTTTATAGAACTATTATTTTATTATTTTTCATCAATCTTTGAGATCCTTGAACTATCATCGAGTTAGTATCAAATTTAAGCAAAAAAAATCACCAATTTCATGTTTATAATCACACTCGTTGTGATTTTGTATGTAAATGATGATTAGATACGAAAATAAGCTCAAAAGAATGATTTTAACCAATCAACAATCTTTAATTATATTTATTCTTAAAAAGAACTGTTGATTAGGCTTTATGCAAAAAATAGAGCTTCGTCTATCATGGAACAACCTCAATTAGTTGCTAGCTTTAAGAGCGATAAGGGAGGGTTCTTAAATGGGAATTGATACCACGTCTTGCCAGACTGAATTCGGCGTACATGCTTACAGGACCATTTGACAGTACATTCATGGTGGCGTTGTAATTAGATATGGTACTTGCAATAGAAAATTATCAAAACTTCACATTAAGATGAATTTAGCTTTAAGTGTTAGAGCTAGTTTTGCAATTTTAACCTTTAATGTTTTAAAACGTATCTATAAAGTAAAAAAAAAACAAATTTGCGCAAAATTATCTTCCTTCCAAAAAAATCTCAAAATGTCAACGTCCCAAACACTTTCTTTATCTTCGCGCTTACATGCAGGAAGTCGACCCCCATCGGTGAATTATGACACTGTTATGACTGTAGTTAGATACACCGGCCTAAAACCTTTGCACAGCATCCTCATAAAAGTCGCTGTGGTTTTGTCCGTCTAGTAAGCATGACTCGAACACTTTTTCGACAATAGAGCCAACGGTCTCCGGAGTACACTCGGCGATAGCGATCTACTCGCTACACCATTCGCCCAGCACCCACTAACAGTCACCAACGGTCGTAAACCTTTTGCTTGGAATAGCAATGCACGAGCACGAACGGTTCATTTGCGGTGCGGTCGGAGGTGCCGCTGTAAATGCCATTTATTTGATTATTTCTGCCTCTTTTAGGAAAGCGTCTGTGGGTGAGAAAACGTTGAAAAAAATGATTGAAACTCCGCATTTTAGTTGCGTCCTTAAACCTTTCAACTTCCGGACTTATCGACGCATTAGGTCGCAGACACCGCACGACGTTGCGTTGCCGGATGGATGAACGCCATCAATGTGTGTAGTTAGGAGCAGTAGGTTCGAATGCAACCCTACTTGTTCTGCTTTTTTGCCTTGCTCTGTACGATCCCGCACTTTCAAACAAGGCACACGAACAGACGCGGGTTAGCTGGGTTAGTGTTTGCGGAATTGCTAAGCGGTGATCATGAACGAGAAATCGACATGGTGGCACGCTGCTGCTTTTTTTTTATTCTACATTTTGTTTCACTCCTCAATTTAATGATTCAAGGAAAACGGGTGCATGCCTTGGGCCGCCTCATGATTGCTTGTTGTTGCCGGGACTGAGAACGCCAAGAACGTGAGCGACTTTTGTTCTGCGACTTCCAATCGTGTTTGCCCGTCGTTTGCCCGTTCTGAATATTATTCTTAGTTCGTTCAGGCTGCGGGCGATGTTGTTCGCCAACCCCGGGGTGGTGGCGTGCCAGTGTGTGTACGCGTGTACTACCACTTCCTGTATGGTTAGTATGGCCGTTCGGTGGCAATAGCGATTCTAAACTGCTCGAGCCCGTTTGCGTGCCCGCAAAAGGGGCAGCAGGAAACAGGTTCACCTGAGACAAAGCGATCTGATCGGCGATGATTGAGTTGAAAGTTGACGCTCGGACCCGGGCCGGTTGCAAGACGGACATTGATCTTTCTGTTTGCTTTTTTCGGGACAGGTGACAGGATCGGGTATCAAAAAGACCGTCATTAAAGACGTACACAGAACAAGCCGAAAGGATAATTGGTGATACTGTTCTACATCAAATCATGGCGACGAAACATTTTTTGCATGTTTTGATAGACATTCAAATATAAAAAAAACTCAAATGTTACCATTTTAATACCATTCTATGGGATACGTTTTGTTTCAAATTAAAAGGGATAAATCCGTTTGATAATTGGATTGTTTTCTTGAATGTTTTGTTTTGTTTTGTTTGTTTTGTTTTGTTTTACTTCAATTTCTTATCAAGAATGTTTGTTTCTTTTTAATTAATCACTTGTTAAAGTTTCCGAGTACTTTAATGCTTTTTTATCTATTTAATGTATTTATTTTTCGTGTTTATTTTCTTAAAAACACCTAAGCTTTTAAAGCTTACTTTTGCATGTTGTTTAAAAAATAATTAGCTTTGGATCTGTTTCCTCGTTATTCGATATAATTATTGTGTGTTGTTATTTGATCTGTGTTTTTTTTTCTTATAATTTTTCCATTATTTTTGCAGAACATAACTTTATATGGCATTTTTTTAAATGTAGATCGTCATTAAGAACCAATCGTCATTAAGTGCCTGTTAATGAAATATGACACATGGTTCTGATTATTTTCACATTTTATAGCTTGTGTTTTGCTTGTTTTTTGTTGTGATAAAATAATTAATAAATATTTTTCAAGTCATTACTAAATTAAAAATCTTTTGAAAAGTAAAAGTAACATAAAGTAACACCCAAAGCTTTACCAAAATTAACCGCAGCTATTGCAAAATAACAAAATTAAAAATGCGGAAAAGGGCTCTCAAACTATCGAAAGGTAATCGAAAATCGTAAAAGTGCTATATTGAAACAAAAACAGCTTTTAAATTTGAACGCCAACTACCGGCATTTAACCACCGACAGACCCTTCAGCATTAAACAACAACAAAAATTAATCAGCTAAAAGAGCTTACGAGGGCGGCACAAGAAGAGGGGAGGAGGGACCCCGTTATGAACTTGAAAATCGGAGCGGAATAAGCAGCAGTACTACTACTGCTACTTCGGTATCGAATGCAGCGTCATCGTCGTCGTAACATTGAACTCGATTTCTCCCCCAACGAAAAGTGTTGGCGGTCAATCAAAAACCATACAGCCACACAGAAAAAAAGACCATTAAAGACCTTGCATTAATGACCGATCATTGTACGGTTTTGAGCGGACCCGCCGGGCTCGTTGTGTACAAACAAAACCCATATGAAAGTGAGGAAAAATAGGTGACAAACAAGGATTGAGTAAGGAGTGGATTTAAAAATGAATATTTATTCGTTTGTTGTTGTTTTGCGTGAAATAGAATTTACGCAAATGGAAATGCTTACGTATGAAAAAACGTCCCAAAAACAAGAGGCTTTTTCTATCTCCAGAAAGATACTTACCTTATCGTAGTTGCATGCATATGCTCAGATTTACAACGCAAATGAGAGTTCTTTTTCTCTCTCTTTTTCTCTCACTGTTAGCAGATGATGATGAGTAAGAAGAAAAAAAATGGCAAACGATGACCAGCAATTTGTGTAGATTTCGCAAAAGGTTTTGTCCGGCAAAAGGTTTGCAAATAGCGCAAACCCCCGCGTCTTGATATTGTTATTCGTCGGCGGGCTGTCGTCTCCACTTAAAGCACACACACGCGTTTCGAAGGCTGCTGCCAGAGATGAAGGATGTACGTAACGAAATGCAGACACAACAAAAACACGACAACACGAAATAAAACATTAACCGTCACTTAATGCTTTTACTGTACAATTATTGTTGAAAGATTGACCCGCTTACGGTCAACTTTAGGGCACCGAAATGACATTGACTAACGATTGACTCGGATGGAATTAGTCTAGGATAGAAGCGGTTCAAAAATTCAAACACATTACACTATACGGCACGAAAATCAATCGCCTGCTTGTGCCTTAATTGCATAAGGGAATAAAAAAGCGCACGAAATCACTCCTAATAGGCACACGCGTTCAACACGAGAAACAAAAACTAAACAATCCTCTTTGTAAATTAAGCTCACAAAAAAGAAGTTCTCCAAAAACACTGTCTCAACACACCTTTGCTAAAGCTTCATCCACACTTTGAATGGCATCGAATTCCAATTCCGAAACAGCTTCAGTTTAGATTGGATGAACGATTGACGGTGTTCTCGTCTGGTGTTCGGGCTAAAGGGAGGTAATTGAACCGGTGACGAGTGAACGAATTTTTGGACTACCATTACACGGTCGAATGGAGACACGAGGGAAGTTTTGTTTTTTTAGCTGGTGGCCAAGCGTCACGCGGAGCCTTCGCGAGAGTAGAGAGAGGATAGGTTTGCGCAAACCGAACGCGACGGCTGCTGGATAGAAACTGAAAGTCCGCTTTGGCGCGCGAATCGTTTTTAAACGTGGCCACGCGGCGGCTGCTGTTGGGTGGCTGCCGCTTGGAAGGGTTCTGTTATGACGCTTATCCGTTGTACGATGTATAATGTGAGCCTTTTTGCATACCACTGTAATCGGATGATTGAGGTAATATTTCATTTTTCCTTTTATACTATTGCAACATTTTGTGTTTGAAATTATAAATATTGTTCATTATTTGGTTTGAAATTGGAAAATTTTGTGCGGAAAATCTAACCCATTTGTGTGCGAGCATATCGGTATCGCATTGTACTCGGGACGCACTACGCAGGAGCTTTCGAAAAAGCTTCTGCGAAAGCTCCAACACAGATGCCTTGGGTTGCACGTTGCGTGCTGTTTGGCCGTTGGAAAATGAAAAGACGGACGCACGTGGTGGCTTTAAAAAAAGTTTAAAAATTGTGACAATATTTTTTAATAATATTCAAAGAGTGATTTAAACTACTAATATATAGTAGGAACATGTGTGTTTAGCTACCAAAGATAGAAATGTGTATTAAATCATATAATGATTTAATATATGCTTTAAGTTCTAGTTTTTGTTTCTTACACCTTACTATACTGCTAATAACGATTGCTTTAAAAATGGATTTATTGTCGGCTGGTTGTAGAAAAAAAAACAAAGAGAGATAATTTCTTTCCATAAGCATACTTTGAAAGGTTTAAGCTTTTTTGCAAAAATCTATCGATGGCCTTGCGAGGTACCGTCAGATGGTTAAGGCTTAGTTATATGCGTGTTTTTAAGATCTACCTCGATTTGTATAAATTCCTCCTCAGTTTTTGCAACAAAATCCTTTGAGTACAGCTTTTGCATCTTATTGAAAAAGAAAATTTCGATGAGACGCAGCTGGGCGATGTTGGACCGGTTCGCGAACAAGGGTGTCATAACGAAATTCACCCGGAATTCATCTAAAATGGTCGCATTGAGTTTTGGCGCCATTGCTTGCTGCTGCGAATCCAGTGAACGTGATATGTACTGGCTCCTGATATGTTCATGTTTTCCAAGTACTATTTCACTGTTTGGCCGGTTGCATCGACCTTCCGGCCAAGCGAACGCAGCGAAGTAGCGACATTTACTTCGGTCTTCATTTTAAGCATTCTTTGGAGCTTCTTGTCTCTCAGGAACGTAAGCCGTTTAGAACTGTGCGTTTTTTCGATGCTCTGATTGTTGTCTAATAGTGCCAAAATGTTGTAGATACCGGAACAAACTTATACGACATTCATAAACTGCAGCACGGAGTCCCTTTGAAATGCTACGAGGTGTCGTTATTTGATCGCGCACGCTCCTGAACGAAGTAGCTTTACTTGCTTGGCCATCACGATTAGAGTTGGACTGATAGAGGTTTCTAATTTTATCCACTGACTCATGGGATACTATTATTGGAAGTATAATTAACGTTTCGTTATTAAATCCATGATAAATTGACAATTGTCAATTCGTCCATTTTTATTAAATGAAATCATTAAGATATGAAAATTGATTAAATTATAGAGATAATAGCATCTGGTACGCAAAACACTTCTTCGGCATGTTTTAATGAAACATTACATGTTTTTTTGAGAATTTTCAATTCTGAATGATTCTGATTTCTGAATATTGTATATAAATATATTTTTTTAACAGGGCACATTATTTATGTACTTTTTTAAACAGTACTCGAATTGACATATTTGTACTAAACAGTACAAATACATACATCAGGTAACGAATTCAATATTCCATTTCTCACTAAATTAAATTGTTGCACAATACCTTATATCGTGTACCTGTGTACTTGTGTTAATTTTTTTCCTATTTTATTTAAATATTTGTTTTTGGTATTGTGTAAAGAATTGGTATATCGTTTTGATCAATTAATTTTTTGATTTTCTGTTTTCCTTCCTGTTCTGTTTTACTATTTCAATTTATATTCGAATCAAATTGCTGTGTGTTTTCTTTTCAAAATGTAAATGATGTTTACATTTAACTATTATGTTAAAAAAATTAACTTTAGCATGTTATTTTCTTTCCATTTTAATAGTTAAGCTATTTGTAGCCATTTCTAATAAATTGTTGCCTCTGTTTATCAAGATCATAACAAAAACTAGACATGAAAATGTAATATATAATGTCAGAGACTCCAAAACCTGTGTCTGATAAAGCGAGAAACCGTCCAAAAATAGTTTGTCGATTAAATTCATTTTTGAGTATTGCTGCATGTTAAAATCGGCCATCGTCATGGAAATTCTTGCTTACATATGTATCAAATTGAGTGTTAATCAAATTGGAAGACAACATTGAACACATTCACAGCCATGCAAGTGTGAAACGTCATACCCTTACGATGCGCTCGTGTGAGCTCTAAATTAAGTTCCACTTTAGCATCATTAGCACCTTATTATTGGGGATGTACAACAAAGTAGAACCTGCAGAAGCGGTCGAATTCATTCACGATTTGTTTTTTTTTTCTTGCCAAGCCGATTGGTTTGTTTATGCACCGTTTTAAACGCAAATTGATAAATATCTTGTTTTCGCACTGTCACGAAAGTATGTCACTTGGATAATAATAAATTTAGCTCATGATTGTTTCGATACAACACGTTTATCTACCACGCGACGGGATACATCTTGGATGGTTGTGCTGTAAAAATGTGCAAAAAACAATAGTGCCATTCCCGTGATCGTGCCTAGAATCGGTTCTACTCACGTTTGACTCCACACGCGTACCGATCGGACCACCAGGTAGGCACTCTGTCCAATTTTCCAAGCACAGTTACGAGATTTACAACCCTGCTTAACTCAACATTCGAAACTACCAACGGCCAATGTCAAATGGTGACAGTGGCGCTGGTCGACATAATCAGCAGCAAACCAGCCCGGACAAACTGCGCTTGCATGTGGTTGTTACATCAATTTGCACCCAAATTACTATTAACCTTCTTGCTTTGAAGTTTTTTTTATTTATTTTTTTACAATAATGCGGAGTCATTTTTTCGATGCAATTTTTGATGAAAAAAAAAGAAACGCAAAAGCAAAAAAGCGGATGAAACGGACGGCGATGATTTAATGATAATTTATTGGGGGAGTGAATTGGGATATGAGGGCCTTTTAGTAAGCTTAAGCGGTTGTCATCGACGCATAAAAAAACAACCTGTAAATGGTTTATTTTGGTACCATTTTCCTTAATCATGCAGTAAATCGATTTGTTATTCATTTCACGGCAGGAATTGTGTACTGTGGAGTTACGCTTTTTCTATTAAAAGACATCTAAAATAAACTTCAATCATCCTTTCCTCCGTCAAATCACTGCCAAACACTAAAAGGTCTAAAACTTCCCCATTTAATCATGTTCTATTTCGTTCGCAGTCTGTTTACAACGGCGTTTTCGCTCAATCAAAATGACCTAAATGATGATTGCCTACTGTTGTTACGCCTGCTCGCTTGACCTTGACATTCCCACTTGCAGTTCATTCACAAAACATGCATGCTAATTACCTTCAGCGCAGGCCTAACCTGCAACTAAGCAACAGCAAATTAACATCAAACCTGTGCCGCACTGCACACACACACACACACACACACACACACACACACACACACACACACACACACACACACACACACACACACACACACACACACACACACACACACACACACACACACACACACACACACACACACACACACACACACACACACACACACACACACACACACACACACACACACACACACACACACACACACACACACACACACACACACACACACACACACACACACACACACACACACACATACACGGTCTGGGAAGCACGTGACCTTGAGTGAAGGCCCCTCGTGCCTTATTTTTTTTCTTTAAAATTTGTACGATGCGGGAACTTTGATTCGGAAGACGCCTTTCCCTAAAGGTAAATTGGAGAATTTGAAGAATTTGAAGATATTCAATTGTTTTATTTTTAAAAGTTATTCAATGAGGGTCATAAAAACCTACTCTATTAGTGTTACAATACTAATCATAATTTATATCTACTGTTGTCATCGTACTAAAACCTAGGCAGTAGTCTACTTTCGAATTCTCCCCCATTCTATCTCTCTCACTTTCTCTGTCTCTCTCACTACTTTGTCCAGTGGCACAATAAAAAAGGTCATTTAGAAAGACACATTTACAATTCACAATCTACTATCACTGCGGGATCTGCTAACACCCGTGGGGAGTCAACTTTTCCTTTCGCATTCGTGCGCTTCCTATCACGCTGAGCTTTTCTTTTAAAGAACATCTCGATTCTCGCCAATGCTACCTCCCAAACCCTCGTGGAAGGTTACATTGCGGTGCTCACTGACGTTCCGATTCCGCGCACCTGGGGAGCAATTATCTGCGCGCGAAACAATGAAACGTGAACGTCATCGGTTGGATTTGCAATCCCTTCCGTGCCTTCAACGTGCATTGGCTAGTGTCTCTAGTAAGTCTGTTGGAGGGGTGATCGTTGTGTTGTGGCTTAGATTAGAAGGGAACTGTAGTAGACCGCAGTCGTGCGGTTTCGGTGGGCAAATGGGAAACGGGTGTCGGAACTCTCGTCGGCTCTCTTCCGGCACTGTTCCAGGCTTGGTTCCAGGTAATACTGACGCATTGGAGCGCACGCACACGCGTTGTTAAGAAAAGAGAGAAAACTGTTTGCCCCGTCGGCCTTCCGCTTAAACCGAGACGCGATACGTCTTGTCGTTCCGGTGCAGTACCCGCCGCAACCTGGTCCAGCGTGAGTCCATCGGTTGATAGTTGCTGCAGAATTCGAGGTACTGTTTGCGCACTTCCAAACTCTCTGGACCCCAGTCGGAGAGGGGTTTACTTGCGGCCACGATGCGCTTCTTGAGGGACGATTCGTTGCGTTTACGGATGGCAAACCAAGCCCACACCGGAATTGGCACCAAAGCTCCAACGTAGATGCACCAACCTAAGACTGTTGAGGATAGAGATATGTTAGTTACATTGAACAGAAGATCACTCGTGTC
Organism: Anopheles arabiensis; assembly: GCF_016920715.1. NCBI lineage: Eukaryota > Metazoa > Arthropoda > Insecta > Diptera > Culicidae > Anopheles > Anopheles arabiensis. The sequence goes on along the minus strand of NC_053518.1, from coordinate 66,451,066 downwards.
ACATCTCACTCACCATGATACACATCGTCAATGCCCTGCGGTCTTTGGCTCTTCACCAGTCCAATAATCAGCACCACGATCAGCATCGCCGGTGTTAGCAACTTCCAGCAGAAGCGCCACAGAAAACCGGTGCGACGCTTTAACATAAATTGGATGTCACGCGTAAGCTTCCTGATGCCATACAGCCAGCAGAACGCAAACAGTTCAAAGATCGCAGACGTGAGCGTCACAAACTGCACGCCGTAGTAATCAAAGTAGTCGAGCATCTTCGAACCGGACGGCGTTACGAACAGCAGTCCGAGCGCAAATCCTAGCACTCCGATGGTGACGACCGTTTTCCAGGATTTCAGTCTCGGCGTACTGTCATGGAGCGCTGTCAGCACACTGTTGATAAGTCCGGTACAGCTACCGACGCCGAGCGTTAGCAGCATGAAGAAGAACAGCAACGCGAACAGGTTCGGCACGTGCTCAAACTTGGCCAGCGCATCGGGATAGGTGATAAACGTTAGGCCACTGCCCGGCTTTACCACCTTGGTGTAGTCGGTTTCGTTTGTCAGATGTCCCAGATGGCCAATGATGGAGAACACGAGCGCCCCGGAGAGTAGGGAGGTGAACGTATCCAGCCACGAGATGATCATCGCATCCCGGTAGATATTGTTGCTGAAGTTGTTGTAAGAGGAGAAGGCAATGACACCGCCGAAACAGATCGACAGCGAGAAGAAACACTGCGAGACGGCCTCTTTCCAGACGTCCGCATTCAGCAGCTGATCCCAGTCGGGGGTGATGAAGTACTTCAAGCCCTGACCGGCGCCCTCCAGCGTGAAGGCGTAGATTGCGAACGAGATCAGCACGACGTACGGGAAGAGGGCCAGGAAGTAAGCGACCTTGCCGGATCCGCGGATACCCTTCACCATCATGATGGTCATCGCCACCCAGATGAAGAGCAGGCAGAGCGTCAGCTTCCAGTCCGGCACACCGAACTCACCCGCAGTCAGCAGTCCTTCGCCGGTGACTGAGTGTCTGAGAGATAGGAAGATAGAGACTAGTCAAGCAAGAGTGTCGGAAAGCTGGTTCAAAGCTTCAAAAGTCTTACGTGTAGTACAGCTCGGCCGACGTCTTCACCGGCAGTGAGTTGTTGAAAGCCGGCGTCGGCCCAGTGTTGGAGGAGTTGACACAGTTGAAACCACCGGTCCAGCTGACGTCACAACTGGCCCACGGGAGCGGGCTGCCGAACGATGCGACAAAGAAGCGGATTGCCGTCGCGATCGTCGCCGCGTAGTACACGATCACTACGCAAATCGAAACCATCTGCGCGATACCGATACCTAGGACAGGAGCAAGAGACAGGGTGTGGAAAGGTAAGATAAGAAGGTAAATATTTGGTGCATGGAATGTGTTACAGTGTCGCTGCGTTGAGTGTTTAGTGGTCCATAAAAAAATCACAAACAGTTTTATGGAATTTCCCGCCGTGTGTGTGATATGGTGGTTGGAATGTGGAATGTTTAGCTATTAGCACACAATATCGCATCGTTTGCAGGTGATTTATGGTGCTAAAAAGCTTGAGTACTTGGAGCTTTTTTGTCTTAATAATCTTAATAATCTTATTTAAGATAAGATTTACGTCCTATGGGGCATTTAATGGGATAGGCTTAACTTAAAGTTAAAGTTGTGGCTGTTACATACATTAGCTATGTTAAAATCAGCTTTTTTTAACTTTTGCTGTAACTTGATACATTTAAATAAATTATCAAGAAATATAAAGAGTTAACTATCACTGCCTTCACTGCTAACATTTTGAATTCTTTTTTCATCCTACTTTCGATTCCTTTGGTAGATTATTGGATGCTTCCCTACATTTGTTTGGATTGTTCCCACTATTTATTGGGTGTTCCAGAGTAGTATTGATTGTATTGATTTGCAATGGGACGATTCCAATACATCGTCGGAATGATCAAAAATTCTATGGGGATATGGTGAATAAATCATGAGATGTACCCAAAAGATAATGGTAACCAACCAATAAATCGTGAGAAGCTTGTGGTGAACCGATGGATTCATTGGATTATTAATTCAATTATATTTAGCTCCAATTTTGTTCTTTGCTTTTTTAAATATTATATTGTGTTTAATTTTCTTGAACGATGTAGTACTTCAGGTATTTCTATTACTATTCTATATAAAGATTTTGAGCTTGTAGTTCTACTTTATCACATCTCTATAACTTTTTTCACATTTTCTCCCTGTAAGATGTAAACCAATTAATAGGCATAGAAATCTTTATAGCATTGTACACTGTACATTTTTAAAAAGTGTTTTTTTACGATCGAGAAGCAAAGAGAATAAACGATCGCGTGAAATGACGTTCGGTATTGTTCTGTTACATATCTAAAATCACCGTACGCATTACACGCTATAGATCATTGATAAACAAACGCGAATGCTCACAAAGCTTGCATTTATATCGTGAACGTGTGAAAACTTGGATGATCTGTATTACCGGTTTTATGATTAGTTAATTCCACCCTTTTCCCGGGTAATTGAAATGAAGTAAATAAATTTCCTATTGTCCTACGCTAGTGAATTTTTATTTTTTTTAATACAAATCTTCCTTTTAATTCCTGCTAAAAATGTTAAATTAATCATTATTAATATCCATTTATATCATTCATAAGTAACGTCTAATGTATTGGACAAGCAAAAATGAATAACACTCAATTATTTAGTGAAATAATAAACTTGGTTACTCATTTTAAATTGCAACCAAATAATATAAAAAGTGATGGGTTGCAACATTGATTCAAAGAATTAAACGACAACAATTTCAGCTCAAAGCGCAGTAAAGTGCATCCATCAAGTGAAAGGAAGTAATTTTATTGCCATTGCGGGATGATGAAGCTCATTTACTGCTCATTAGAGCGAGTCCGAGTTCTAAATCACTTTCGGCAACTACGCATACTACGACGCTCATTACATATTTCCCGACGATGACGATGATGACGATCAACCTGCTTTTGTGGCTTGACTATTTCGTACTACTGTCTCTGTTGCCATTACCCTTGCAAATAACACCCGCGTGTGTGTGTATTTTTGTGCTCTAAATACCCGCACCCATCATCATCCCACCTTACCTCGCATGATCGGCGACACATCGTACACCTTGACGCTGCCCCGGCTCGAAAACTGACCCATCATCATCTCCAGGTAGTAGATGGGCCGTCCAACGACCAGCAGCACAATCAGGTACGGGATAACGAACGCACCGCCACCATTGCGGAACGCGGTGGACGGAAACTTCCACACATTGCCCAGCCCGACGGAGAGCGCTATGCAGGACATCAGGAACTCGACACCCTTGTCCCACTTTTCACGCTCGGCGGCCGGTGGTTTTTCGAGCTTTTCCAGCTGTGCTGATGGTGATGTTGGTTTTGCACCAATCTGTGCAGGAAGCCCGCCATCATCCGACGTCACAAAGCCAGGATTGTCCGTACCGGACATTGTATGCCGGAGGTATTATACACGGACACACGCAAGCAGTGGAAAATGGAAATTCACCACACTACAACGGTGTGTGGATCGTTATTTAGTCACAGTCACTATTTAAATTTTGCAGCCACCATTCGCACAACTAAGCAGGCAGAAAAGGGAAGGCGCAACTGGCGTGTGACGTGTGGTTTTGCTATGCGATTTTTTTATTCTGTTTATTAAAAATGAACGGTGAGTTGAATTAACTATCGTGCAGAGTGTGCATTTGTGTTGTTGTGCGGTTTACAGGCACTACTAATTCGGCACACGGCTTTGTCGCTGAAGCGTAGCGAAACAACACACAAACACTTGTCAAGGACTCTACAGTAGCGTCGATCGAAGGACGGCGTTTAGACACAGAAACGGAGGCACTTGATCGTATCACAGATTTACGCACACGTAAAAGTAATTCGAAGCTTCACGCTTTGAGGATCTTTGTGTGCAAATGCGAGTCACTTCCTAGACACAATTTTTTGATTAGCACTGTTTAGTAGTTCGATCTCTTCCTCATAAACTATTGCTAGAGAACGAGATCGATCTTTACATCTCGATAGGCTGGGGATTTGCACCTTTTCCCACAGACGCACGTTCACAATCAACAATGTGTGGCAACAGTGTCCGTTGCTGCGAAAGCTCCCGTGGCCGCGTGTCCGTTCGACTCGAACGCTCGTTTGTTAGTGAGGTGCTCCGACGTCGGCGGCAATTAGTTTATAGCCATCGAAAGCGCCCGGGGTTCTCTCTAATCTGCCGACGACGACGACGATTCGCACACAGGTGAAGCGATTAAGCTTCCCGCTGCCGACGCCGCCGGCGGCTGTCTGGGGGACTTTTGTGCTTTTGGAGTGAGTGTGTGTGTGTATGCGAAGTAGGGTTCTGAGTACAGGTTTGCTCCAGCAGTTGATAGATTCGGGGGAATTCTTATCCCAGTTTGAGAGGCAGGCGAATAAAAGCGCATCTCATGCTATCTGGACGTTGATTGGGCACTTACATAAAAAAGGCTTGAAATTCCAAAACGATACGGGGGTTACAATATGTGAACTTGTTTTTGCTGATGCTATTTATATGCCCATGCCTTAACTGCAATTTTTCTGGTACAAGATACTTACTGCACACAGCAAAAGGTGTGGACAGCAGCACACAGAAAAAAAAAACAAGAACGAAATAAATTGCACTTTTGAACGGTGTGTATTTGACTTTATAATGCATCCGCTAAGTGAGAAGCAAAGGCAGCAGCAAGCAAGTAATGTGGTGGAAAATTATAGTAACGCATGTGTTTTGTGTTGTGCTTTTGCACTGTGAAGGTCTGACTTGGCTTTTGTTGTCGTTAAATCATAGTTGTAGGATTGGGCTTTGTGTTTTATTCCTCTTCTTAGTTTTATGTTTTTTTTTGTGGTCGTGTTTCGTATTGCATTAAGTTTTGAATATTTCTGCCATGTCGGTACTTGCTTATATGTTCTTTATGCTTGGTGTTTGCGTTATGATGTTATGAAGATACAAAAACTTACTGGCTTGTGTTTCTTTACATTTTGTTTTGCTTTAATTCGCAAATGAGTCTATCATTTGTGATCGATTTATAATTATTCAATAAGTTTTGTCGAAGTTCATGTGGTGAATAATACGTTTTAACTATTTTTATTTTATTAATATTATACTATTTTACTATTAGCTATGTTATTGTTGTTAAACCGTTTTCTTTCTTTTTTATTTTACAAACGGTTTCATGCATATCATGCATATCTTAACAAGAACAGGTCTATGATTTAATTGAGAGTTTTACAAACCATGAGCTTTGATCCAGAATTTCCATTTGATTGAGACTGTCTGAAGTTATAACAAAGAGAAATCAAATCTCATTATCTATCCTGACCAACCCATCGTCACAAACCACAGTTCTGATCTCATCGATCGATTGCGTTGATATAAATTCCCCTTAAACCTGCTTCCACTGTGTTGCTTCTTGAATGTGAGTCGATTTCACTCTCAACACAAGACTAAGCTTTTAACCCCAGCGAAGATTTCACTCCCAACCTTCAATCCCGTTGGCCGAATTCCGCCTTGAAAACAGTGTTAGAGACTGGAGAATGGAGCAACGGTAACAAATTTAGCAATAAAGTTGTTTGTTTGACGCAAATGGGTAGATTTGGTGCTGCGTCCAAGAAAGCGAAGATGTTGCGGACACGTGCATGAAGTCGTTAAAGCGAACTTACCTGAGGGACATTGTTATTTAGGTCCCACATGCCAGCACAACTTACTCGTGCATCAGTCCCTCTCAGTCGCTAATTATGCAATGATTGCCACACTATAACAACCGAACTTCTCCATCCCGTTCCCTGCGGGGATAGAACGCTTATCACTGCAGGGGACGCTTCATTCATCCAAGCTCACGTGCGAGCCATTGCAGCGGATGATAGCGTTCAGCAAGGCACGAGGACGCATGCCAATATTTACCTTTGAATGCAGTATATCCCACCCACCCCGGGGAGGAAAGTCGAGGGAAATACCACCGTATTCCGGAACCAGATCCGACCGGATTTAGCGTGCGTGACGCACTCAAGTAGTGAACTCAAACCAAAAACAATCAACAAAAGGTTTCCTCCCAGAGTTTCCCGCAATTCGGTACAACAGCTGTGTCAGGGCAATAGGTTTTTTGGAGCCACCATTTCCTGCCACAGACGATATCTTCAGACGATATCTGCTGAATTTGTCTTGGTTTTATTTTGCCAAACAAAACCATGACCCGCACTTTGGGGTGTGGAAGACGAACGCGAAACAATAATAACGGCACTGATGTTGCATCTCAACCCTTTCCCTCTACCGCTTATGTCCCTTTTATAGTTTACGATTTAATTGGTGTGTCATCAATGATAAGAATGGGTTCATTCCCAGAAGCAGCTTATTGGGCGGCATGTTATTCCTGTGTGTTGAAATTGTTTTGATGAGCCTAGCAGCATTTAGTACAGCGCATCCTCTCTAACGTCTTGCGATGAACGTACGCAAACAGTTGGTGCGCTTATATGACCGTGTTATTGGAGCACAATTGGCGGCGGGAATGCGAGAGTTCGATTTCGATCTTACACAACCCACACGGAGAACCAGTACAGCCGGGCGTCATCGGCGTCCTGGTCCGCTTGCTGTCACACCCTTGTCACGTGGTGTGTGCTGGGATAGATAAATAGAAGAGTCAATGCTGTTTGCGCGATTGTTGTGGTTCTGCTATCTTGTCTCTTTTCTGTAGCGCAGTAAAAGTGAGCTACAGTGGACAGTTTAACGTTCATTTTTTTCGCTATGATTGGTGTTTAATCTTCTTCCAATAGACTTAATCGATGCGAAATGCTTTATCGTTGGAAAGTTATTTTTTTACAATCTGGGAATGACTTCGAGTCTTTAGACGTTGAGTGATGTCATTCTTGTCATGAAATAATTCTTTTTTATGTTCATTGATTATTTAACATTTTTATTCTTTCCTATTTCACTATTTTATTTGCGTGTTTCAAATTATCTATATTGATCATTTATAGTTTTCTCTTCGTTTACTATCGTATTATCGTTAATCCTTTTGGTGGTTTATTTTGTGATTAATGTTAACATTTTTATTTTGTTTCTTTTTTATATTCTTCTTTGTTCTCATTATCTTTTTTGTTGTTCTCGTTGTAATACTTTGAACACGTTTTCTTTAAAAATTAAATTTGATTAATAATTAATTAGTTTGAAGCAAAATTTGATTTTTTTAAATCAATTATTCCAGTTTTTCTTTCTTGCATACTTGTTTTATTTTATTCTTTAAACATTGCAGGGTTTTCAGCGGGTTTGAACATGTTTCAAGTCTTCCCACATATCAAAATATGAATATAAAATAATTGTTTCCACGATTTTAAGTTATCGTTCCATTGAAAATCATTTCAACTGGTTCAAAATGGGCAACACTCAATCAATCATCATCAATATTCTTCAATTCTTGCAGAATATTAGTACTATGAGTTATAAACTGTCATGAAACAGCTTCTTCAACCAGAGGAACCATGTTTGATGTTCAAATAGCGCAAATTCCAGCTACAAGCAGCTTTCTATACTAACAAACCACTTGAGCGATACAACAAAAGGTAAATAATTATATCATTCTACGCTTACAATTTGCTTTCTGATACGGACTCGTACAACAGAGAAAGTACACAGCTGCTAGATAATTATTACGGCAGTCACTATCGGAATTATTTAATCAGTAGCATCTCAATTGTGCTGCTGAATGTCGTCCCTTTCCGACTCGTCAATCGTACTGCATTTCCCATTTTGCAGTTCATATAATCATCGTCAATAATCAGAAGCCTTCCCAAAAAGCCCCTTTCGTTTTACTACATCTCGTTGCCTTTTTGTGCTTCGATATTTGCGATAAGTTCCTGACGACGAAAATGAATTCCACCGACCGCCTTCAATCAATCAAACATTTGCTAACACAGCTCACGTATATCAGACAAGGTTTCGCTCTCTCGCAGAAGGGAAAGTACCGCTGCCGAACAAAACGACGCTCGACATGGGAATTATTCCACAAGTTGGCTTCCCGTCATGCATTAAGCCGTGAGGCGGCACACGTTCTGACTGCTCGTTTCGGTCTAGCATCGTGCGATCACAGAGACAGAATGTACCCTTAATGAGAGGCTCTGGCAAAGGGATGTACCGTGTGTGTTTGTGTGTGTAATTGAGATACATGTTGGCGTTGGCGAACATTACAGCTGCAGGGTAAATCGGCTAACCTGTTGCCATTTTTGCCCCTTTCCCAACTTTCTTGGGATGGCATATCCAAAAGCTGTTGGATATGTTCGTTTGTTTTTTTTTTGGTTTGTGTACATTCCGGGGTTTCCCTGTGGATATAACCCGGAAAGCTGGGACACCAACCACAAAGCGTGTACATATCCTTCGCGTTGCTACAGCTTTGCAGATTATCGTCGCGGGCTTGGTGCCAGTTGTTTTTTTGCGTTTCATTTGCGTATGTGTACCCTTGTACCAAACCAAACATTGGGAATCCCTTCCTAGCTGTGTCGAGCACTGTTTTTGAACAGTCGGTATTTTTTTGGCAGTGGGCAGTGAACAGATAAAGTGTATGCGATTACGGAACGGCGTGTGGCGTGTGTTCCGGTGATTTTTTGTCGCAACCTTGACGGTAAAGTGGAATAAATTATTCTTACGGAATGAACCGTTGCTATGTGTTGGATGAATGGAAAGTTTGGTGTTTAAAATCATGTTTCTTATTTTTGCTTTTTATATTCTATTCTTTGTTGTTTTGGAGTAAATTTAGTGAATTACTTTTTTTGCTCAATCAAGCAACATTTGTTTACCATTTATCTCCTTATAAATGTTTTATTCTTTTTAACTTTTATTTTATGTATTTTTTAAATCTTCTGTTCATGCTTGCTTCTATACTAATAATTTTGTTCTTTTCTCAACGTTTTACCTATTTTTTTTATTCCAACAAACATTTTTTAATGTTTTTTTTTTCTTTTACCTAACATTTTAATTTAGATTTTTAGTCTTGATTTTGATTAATTGTTTTTTCTTTTCGTTTTATTTTTTATAATTTCTTGTTCATATCATAGTAAATATGTATTTTTCATGAATATCTTAACATTGTATTAACTTCTTTGACTTTGTTCAGAATCTTGTGTACTTGTAGTGATTCATATCAGAAAGTTAGTAACCTTGGTTTTTTATTTACATTTTGTCTTGTTGATGTATTTTAGAGCAATTTGAAAAGTGTTGGATGAAGCTTGTCGAAGAAACTAATGTGTTCTATGTTGGTTGATGTGTTAGTTATTTACTTTTGTATTAGTTAATGTTTTCTTGCTATTTATACTTTTTTACTAGCGACGATTGCATGAACATACGCGGCAAAACAATATTTTTTAATCCAAATTCATGTGTTTCGTAAAAACTTTGGTAACAATTTATTTACATTTTAAGGAAACTGGACATAAAAAATATTTCTATCACGCGCTACTCACGTTACATTAAGTGTGAACACAACAAATTCTAGAGTGTTGATACTAACTGCTAACCTTATTGATAACGCTTCGTCGGTCGAGAAAACATAACGCTCGTTAGAGGGTTTCGAGAGCAGTTCAATAATAGGGGCCTATCATCATCACTTGTCGCTAGACTTCACGCCAGGATTCCAATTCTGGCACAGTCTCACTTTCTGGTTCATCCCATGTTAAACATTCGCTTCTTGATTCGCTGCATAGTGCTGCGCTCGAGCGGTTGGCTGTTTTGGTATTGCTCCTCCTCGGTCTGGTACTGCAACCGCACGGTATCACTTTCCGGTCCCCAAATATCCATCGGCTTGAGCGCATTGTGTGCCGCCTTGCGCAATGATTCCGTCTGCTTGCTGCGCCGCCTCCAAACCGCGTAGCAGTACCAACCAGGCAGTTGTAGCACCGCAATTGCGTAGATAAACAGCCCTAAAACTGTAAAGACAAGCAAACCGTCATCATTTCATTCATGCACGGCCTTGCGTAGCAGGGGAAACAACAATCATAACGAACGTACCATTGTAGCCCATCGGGACTTTTTGCAGCTCAAAGTCGGCAAAGCTGAAGATAAGAATGAGCAGCGTGGCGGCCGGTGCAATCAGTCCCCAGCAGACGCGCCAGTAGAACGATGTCTCGATGCCCAACATAAATCGGATGTCGCGACAGATCCGATCCACGCCGTATATCCACGCAACGGTAGCGAGCTCCAGCACGGCAAACGTGAGCGTCACGTACTTGGCACCGTAGTAATCGATCACGTCCAGGAAATCGAACCCACCGGGCGTTAGGTAGAGCAGCCCGAAGAAGTACCCCACGGTGACGGTCCCCAGGACCACCTGCCAGTGGCGCAGCTGGGGCCGCTGGTCCCGGATCGCCGTAATGATGCTGGTCGTTACGCCCAGATTGCTGCCGACGCCCACGATGAACAGCATCAGGAAGAACAGGGCGGCAAACAGCTGCGGCAAAAACTGGAACTTGGCGATCGCGTCCGGGTACGTCATGAAGGTAAGGCCGGCACCGTCCCGCGCCAGCTTCTGGATGTCGGGCTGCCCACTAACGTACGCCAAATTGCCGATCACCCCGAACACGATGCAGCCGGCCACGATCGAGGTGAAGGTGTCGAGCCAGGAAATAATGACGGCGTCACTGTGTCACAACAAAACCAATGGGATAAAAGGGTCAATCGATTGCGGCTCTAATTACCATGACCCTACCTACCGGTGCACATTGTTGCTGAAGTTGTTGAAGGACGAGTACGCGATGATGCCACCGTAACAGACCGAGAGCGAAAAGAAGCACTGCGTAACGGCTTCGTACCAAACCTACGACGGAAGACGGGGCGAAAAATGATTGCTGTAATGCGGGGTTGCCTACCTGTAGGGGTTCGAGAATGTAACGCTTGCCTACCTCGATGCTGAGCAGCTTGTCCCACTGCGGTGTGATGAAGTACAGGATGCCTTGCATCGCCCCGTCGAGCATGAGCGTTTGCAGTAGCAGTATGATGATGATCACGTACGGAAAGATGGCCAGAAAGTAGGACGCTTTGCCGGTACTTTTCGCACCCCGGATCAGGATGGTGGCGACGACTATCCACGCGAACAGTAGGCACAGTGCCAGCTTCCAGTCGGGCATGCCGAGCCCATCTTCAAGGGAGGGTGCTTTGTGGATCACTTCCTTGCTGTGTTTCGGTGAGATGAGAGAGTTAGAAAGATGTGTTAGTGGGTTGGCAATTGTGTTTTTGAACAGTATAGTTACAGGAAGTACAGCTCGGCGGATGATTGCAGTCCAACGGCTGTGCCGTTGGTGGGCTCCAGCCGTCCCACGAACGAGGAATTGACACAGTTTGCCCAGCTAGGGTTGCACTCGCTCCACGGTAGGGTGCTGCTGAACGATGCCACAAAGTACCGGAACGTGATGGCCAGCACCGGCGCGTAGTACGTCATCACCACGAACATTGCGATCGTTTGCGCCACACCAATGCCTACAAAAAAGAAGGATGCGATTAACCTGTTTTTTGGGGGATACAAAACAACAACTAAAACTGCATGACGTTACCTCGCATAGCCGGTGCCAGATCGTACAGCTTCACACACCCCCTGCTCGAGAACTGGCCCAGTATCATCTCCAGGTAGTAGATCGGTCGGCCCACTATGAACAGCACGATCAGGTACGGCAGCAGGAACGCACCGCCGCCGTGCTTCAGCGCCGTGTACGGGAACTTCCAGATGTTGCCGAACCCGACCGAGTACGCGATGCAGGACAGCATAAACTCAATGTCCCGGCCCCATTTATCACGCGTCGAGGTCGTGGTTTTCGTGTCGTCACTGATCGTCTGCAGCGTGATGCTGGAATTCATCGGCTGGATTGCACATAGGGGAAGCAAAACATACAAATTATTCGATTCGTTGATTAACTAATCGCACGTAAAAACCGGCATCGGCTTCTGCTCACTCATTGTTGTGAAAGTGCAAAATCAAAACAAAGTACACATTACTGGATCACTCAAACACCAATGCCCTTATCAGCAGCGTTTGATCAGCGGCGTCATTTGCTTACCGATGCGACCGATCGACTATCAGCTGCCTGTGTGCCTTTCTCCCCCGGCTCCACCTGTCCGCCCGCATATCCAAGGTTCTCCATCCGATCAGCTGGAGCTAAACTGTCAAACTGTCACCGAAGCGCAAACACAACAAACACAACACACCCACACACTATGCGCTTACTCACTGTCACTGTGTGTCACTTAGGTTTTGTTTTGGTTTCTTTTTTTTACTATCGCGGTGCAGTTCGCGAGCCCCCAGCGAGATGAGATGCTGTCTCGATCGCGAGCCAAGTGCATTTGACGGTGCTGCACTCGGTGTGCGACACATTTAACTCACGTTGTGCGCGTTGTGAATGAACACGTTTTGATTGTGTGTATGTAAACACACTAATCGAACAAGACGCTCGCGTGCCAACAGAAGCGTCTATTGATGCTGTAACGGTGTGTGAGTGTGTGTGTGTGTGCAGTGCAAAAAGTAGTATTTCCAGCCCGTAAAACCCGAATGCTTGCCGGCCGCCTGGGGCCGCTGGGATATTCCCAAAAGCGAATAACCGGTAAGTTATAACCCCATGCACCACACATACCCACACAACCCTTTCGCTTACATCTGTACCGATCGTTTGATATCGATGGGGAGGAAGCAGCGAGAGGGTTTGGCTCCCCCCTTCTCTGACCCGTACTTTCTATTGGATTTGTCTTGTTTTGCTACAGAAATCTTCTTCCTTTTTTTGCACTTGGAAAGTTGGCACCTACCACGACTAGAAAACCGTTTCTACTTGCACGCCCCGCAAGAAGGAAAAGTTATTCGTTTCATATTAATAGCCAACCCCACTTACAACTGCCACCACCGCCAGTAAAGAAACTCTTTTGCACCAAAAACTAGACCAAACAAGATGACTGCTAACGGCCAGTATGTTGATGTCTCCATAAACGTTGCCTCTCTTACCTCATATGCTCGCAACTCATAACTCAAGATAAAGAATCGCTTGCAAATTAGCTCTCCGGTACCTTCCCGGCGTCTAATGGGTGTCGTTGCGATATTATTAAAACAACCACCTAAATTACTTCAATTACTTTTACCATAAAACCATGATGGTTGTTGCTGCCCTGCTGCTTCTGCTGCAAACTCTGATAAGAGATGCAATAAAAAGCAATCGCCCTCATCTTCTTGGAAGTCGTCCATTTTCCCGCTTCAGAATTGGGAAGCCTGCGTCATCTTCCAAACGCAAGAGGGGTTGCGTACATTCCAACGATGCGATGGGTTTAGATTTCGCTGGAATCTTTCGCTTCAACTCATCGCGGGAAAATCGTAGCTTGGATGCAAAATATTTGTGCCGGCCTGCATTTTGGGGTTTTCACGCTCGCTAGAACAGAACGCAATGCATGTCGATTTTATTTCCTAGAAATCGTTGCAGGTTGTGTGTTTAGTCATGCTACGCATGGGTAGATGGGGGAAAATGTAAGATGTTTTTGTTGTCGTTGAGTGATGCTGTCACCGGGAAGGGATTTGTGAACATTCTTTCGAAGGGAGTCATCATGATTTTATGAGTGGATTGAAAGTAAGGAAGGCTGTTAGAAGCAATTGCAATAAAATTGAATAAGAGCAAATCCAATAGTCAATAAACGTGATATCGTAGAATAAGAACAAGGTTCTTTAACGCTCATATTGAAGAGATCTGGATGAGACATGATTAAAAATCATCTTTCATCTAGGTCTCTTCAATTACTTTAAAAGCCTGCCTAAGTTGTTTTTCTGACTTGCCTGTTACACAAACCTCCTCAAACATGTACGATTATAAAGAGAAGATCCTAAAAAGCCTAGAACTATTTCTAAGACATAAGTGACCAACAATCCAAATTTTTGAGTTCTCACTCTCTCTTTTTCAGGCATCACTGCAATGGCTACTAGCTCTAGCTAAAAACTAGCTAAAGTTATATGAAAAAAAAATCCGGTATAAGATCAATATTTCTTCTATTTGGCGTAACGACCTACGCGAACATGCCGGCTTATACAATATTTCGAGATTTATTAAGTACAACGCAGCCGGATAGCAGTCCATGCTACGGTGGGACGGTCCACTCTAGGCTTCAATCCATGATGGGCATGTTATTGTTCGAGCTGACGATTAAGAAAACTACAGAATCTAGGAATCTAGATCTAGAATCTAGAATTGGAATTACCTCTCATCGCCTAGTTATCTCTACTTTACAAAAAGAAATACTCAAATAGTAAATAGGAAAACCCTGAAAAATATTATTAAATTTGAAATTTATTAATCAATAATCACCAGCCCGTAATGCTTTACAGATTATCAAAATCTATTCTTAAACACATACAATTGATATTTCACCTTTTGAAAATGTAACTATTTTTGGACAAAAGTGTTGCACATCTTTCGAAGTACACATTTCCCGACACCAACACTTTGGGCTCGATTTTCCTCGAAACGTTTGGAACGCTCGGATCGATATTGTGAACGCACGGTAGAGTTTTCTGGCCCCCAATCGGACGTTGGCTGACAGGCAGCTTTGAGTCTGTCCAATAGTTTTTCTTCTTTTCGTTCGCATAAGGCATACACAGCCCAAATCGCTACTTGACTGATGACAAATGCAAATAGACACCAACCAAATACTGAAGAGAATGAATTAATAACTGGTTAGTTAATGAAGGAGAACGTTACTTGGATGTAACTCTTACCGGTCATACCCAGAGGAACTGGGAGTGGTGTGTACTGGATGAAGCTAAATACCCATATGACGGCAATGATACCGAACGTCACAAAGCTCCAGCAAACTCTCCAAAACACTCCAGTTCTCCGGCTCAACATGAGCTGAATGTCATGCCCAATTTGCTCGACACCGTACATCCAGCAGAACGTTACAATCTCTAGCATTACCAGCGTTAGCGTCGTTAGTGTAACACCGTACTTGTCTACTACATCCAACACGTGTAATCCACCCTAGAAAGTACGTTGAGAGTGTATGAGTACTCACTAAGCAAATTGAAACCTTCCAAAGTATGTAGTACCTACCGGTGTGATATAAACCAACCCACAGCAAAACCCATAGATCGCTATCGAAATCACCACCTTCCAGTTGGGCAGCTGGGGGAACCGATCGCGAACCGCCGTCACGATCGTCGTTACGATGCCCGTGTTGCTACCGAGCCCGAGTAGGAAAAACATAAGAAAAAACAGCACAGCAAACACGTTCTGGGCGGCATCAAATTTGGCGATCGCATCCGGATACGTGATGAAGGTGAGCTGGGGACCCTGCAGCTGCATATCCTCGACCCGGTTACCGGTGATGTGTGCGATATTGCCGACGATACCGAACACAACGATGCCCGACACGATCGAGGTGAAGGTATCGAGCCAGGAGATGATCATAGCATCACTGTGGGGGAAGGAGACAGATATGTTAGGGTCTTGCAGTAGTGCTATATTAGTCTTGGAATTTTCTGAAGATTCATGAGTCTTGGAAGATTCGTGAATCAAAATCTAAAGGTCTGCCCTTTTTATTGTGTTCGATTTCATAGAAAATGGAAGTTGTTTTTCAAATGAAAGTAAATATTTTTCGTAAGACTCTACTTTGCGTATTGTCTGCCTCCTCAAACTGTTGTTCTGTCTTTCTTTTAGACACAGTCTTTTTACGGTGTCTCATGGAAACGATTCATAAGTACTACGTTACAACTATAACACAGTATAAGCTAGTCATGGTGGTGAGTTTGTGTGTAGACTCAGTCGCCCGAAGGATCCATCGCAATGTGCGATTGATACTCATTTTAGAAATTGACGAATCTTTGGATATTCATAATGAACGACCAAAAATCTTGAATCTTCAAGAATTTATGAATCTTTAAAGAACCATGAATATTCAAAGATTCAAATCGCTCGTCAGTGAAGACTCATAGGGATGAATTTTTGATAAATTGGTTGGAAAACAAATTGAAATTAAAAGAAAAACTATAATTGACAAGTATGACATTATTTGTATGCAATTTCTAGGAGTTTAATTGGTGAAATGTAATACCTACCGGTAAATATTGTTGGTGAAGCTGTTGTACGAAGCGAACACGATAACCGAGCCGAGTGATATTGTTAGCGAAAAGAAGCATTGTGTCACGGCAGCATACCAAACCTGTGTGATAAAAGCCCCAAAAAGCTCTATAAAACCCTACAATCATCTCTTATAGCCTAAAAACCGAAACCTACTTGTACGTCTATCAGCTTCTCCCACTGCGGCTTCATCAGATACAGTATGCCCTGGTCTGCTCCCTCCAGCGTACAGGTGCGTACCAGCAATACCAACAGTATCACGTACGGAAAGATGGCCAAAAAGTATGAAGCCTTTCCCGAGCTACGAATACCCTTAATCAGTATACCCGTGATACACATCCAGCAAAACAGCAAACAAACTGCCAGCTTCCAGTCCGGTACTCCAATACCGTCTTCCACCGTCCAGAAGTTGTGCAGCACGGTACGATTAAAGTAATACTCTGCCGATGGCCTTAAGCTGGCGTTCTGCACGCGCCCCTTAAACTCCGAATCGACACACCCGCTCCAGTCCGGCTCACAGCGAGCCCAGGCCAGTGGACTACCGAACGAAGCAACAAAATAGCGCACCGACACGGAAAGTACGGCCGCATAGTAGCCCAGTATCAGCAGCAGGGCAAGCGTTTGGCCGACGCCCACACCACGCATTAGCGGTGCGACATCGAACACCTTGATGCAGCCCCGGCTCGCGAACTGACCCATCACCATCTCGAGATAGTAGAGCGGACGGCCGACCAGCAACAGCACTATCAGGTAGGGAATGAGGAACGCTCCACCGCCGTTTTGCATGGCCGTGTACGGGAAGCGCCAAATGTTGCCGAACCCGACGGAAAGAGCGATACAGGAGAGCAGGAACTCGATGCCACGGCCCCACTTTTCGCGCTCCTTTGGCTCGTGGGGCTCTCGGATGTTTACTTCCGGCGCCACACTGCCGTCGATGGTTAATTGGGTGGTGGTGGTGGTGCTAGCGCCTGCCATGGTTGTTCTGTAACTGAATTATATAATCAAGCCCCATTAGTGGCCCATGGTACTGGTGATTGCTTTGATTGCAGTTGACGCGCAGACAAGAACGCCGTGAGGAGGAGAGAATGTCGAATGGACAGGGGTTGGTTGCGGTCGCGAACGGTGAAAGTGGTTCGCGTGAAAGCGCAACACAAGAACGCTAATAAATGTGGTATGTGCGGTGTTGCAAATGTTCATACAAAAAGGAGAAAAAGGATCCTTTCATGGGATTAGAATCGGTGTAATCCATGAAAGGCCTTTTTTCCTATTTCTTTCTATAATTTTACTTTCATCCCAAACGCGTTATGTACTCCATGAAATGATAGCTGGTTGCTTCTTTGTTTGATGCTTATGAAACTGAGGCTTATACAACTAAATCAAATTGATTTTAATGCCATAAAAGTATGAATGTTTTGGCTATAAAAAGTGGGATTTTTATTAAAATTGTATCAAGATACTCCTTTTTCCAGGTTTTATAGGAGTATGTAAAAATTATGCGTTAAATCATTAAATGTTGCTTCCGAATTAGTTTATAACAAGAACATGCCAAGTTGTGCAAATGAAACAACTTCAGGATAAAACATCAAATTACATTTCCACTAGCTTTCTAAGCAAAACACATTAAAAATTATGAAATTATAAAACCAATTCTATTATTGCTTATGAAAAGTTTGAAAAGCTACGGCCATCATATTTGTCATTTTTTGTCTTTTGCTACAATTTGTGTATTTTTTTAAAATAATTTTTGGTTTTACGAAATTTTATTTAGAAAAGTATAGTAAGTTACGAAAATGTTCTCTCTATTTTTATGTTTTGGACATTTGATGATGAAAATCAGGTAATGCAGCTATGTTTAGTAGTGTTTTTCCAGATTAATGGCCCAATGTTATTAGAAAAAACATTGTTTTGTCTTATTGTTGTACACAAGTTTTATTCATATGCAGAGTACAGTTTGACTTAACTTAATGAACAATTTGCAGTGTGGTTTTTTTTAAACTTTTTTTTTGAACATAAGTCAAGATTACAAAGCACTTCATTACACTTTGCGCATTATGTATTTAGTTTATAACACATCACTGCATATACTTCCATGTACATGCTATTTCTTAAACATGATTGTAAGATAGAACCAGATGTAATCAGATCCAGACCTAACGCTCTAATGCGTTCCATTATTGACAGTGCCTTACAAACACTGAAAAATTACTGCATTTACAAGGAATTAAAGGACTAAGGTAAATCATAACTTCAACAATTCAATGATTATTGTACGCAATTACCTAATTACAAATTTTTTCTCGACCGACTAGAAAAATTCAAGTTTTTGGCACATAAAACTACACTGAACAACGTATAAACACCATCTACATAGTTTTGTAGCTCGATAACATTGGACCACTTTCCCTAGCACACAGCACAACAGCGGTTTTTGAACTCTTTCCACCATGAAAATGTCTGGATAGAGTCATGACTAACCAAACCACCTTTGTTTTTGGCAAACTCTCAGTCCATATCGTCCCTGCGCTTGAGTATATTTGCTGTGCGGTGTTTTACGGGGTCTGCGAGTAACCTACACATTTACTCACCACACCACACAACGGAGTACCGCACTTTTGGCAACTGGCCTGCTGTTAGTAACACTGCACACTGCACGCCCGCTAACTGACGGTCCCTTTTGTCCCTTACTTCCCACGGGGAAACAAAAACCAGATCAAATAACGCGACTGTTGGTGGCGAGTGCTGTGTTGTTCACTCTATGCTACCACCGAAATGGTCCGTAACTGCATTGTCCCGCGTTTACCTCAAAGGGTACGGACACGACACGTATCTACGACGAACTTTTATTGCTTGCTAGACTAGATGCACCACTTTACAGCGCGAATCGCGAAACAGTAACAAACACACCATCTTCCTCCGTCTCCTCGATGGCCGACAATGATGACGGTGAGGAGCGTTGTTAAAGATTTCTATTCAATTCACGGAATTATTTGCTCTTCCGCAAAACGATCGTACTCTGAAGTGTTGTTGTGATTGTTTCGCACAAATACTGCGTATCCGTTCTGGGCGTGCTATCCTAGTTATAGAAGAGAGAGAGAAAAAAAAGTGCCAGCACCTTTTGCTTTATCGGGCGATAACTTGTGTATCACATTAGCGGGTACAACGGCGACGACTCGGCGGCTTTATCGCAAATGTTTAACGCACAGTGCCGGTTGGATGAGTAGGGGTTATGAATCGTAAATCTATTAGATGGCACAACAAATTAGTCAAATATTTTGCCACACAATCTTTGCGTACAATGTCGGGCCGGGGTTGCAGTAAAGTGGTTCCGCTTGCTCTCCATCTTGTTGTACTGGTCGCGGGTGAGCTCGTTCTCCGGTCCCCAGGTGGTACTCGGCTGGAAGGCTGTCTTCCATGCCGTCCTGCAGCCTTTCTCGTCCTGTGTCATGATCGCGTAACCGGCCCACAGCGGTAGCTGCAGGATGGCGAACGTGTACAGAATCCATCCAGCAACTGCAATGATATTGGATAAGAGATAAGTATTGCTACAGTTCGCGGAAGATCACACTTCAACTACCTTCTTACCATTATACTCTGCGGGAACGTTTAATGGGACGTAGTCGACAAAACTCACGATCAGTATTACACCGACCAGCATCGGCGCAATAATGCCCCAGCAGATGCGCCAAAACAGCCCTGTTTCGATCTGCAGCATGAACTTGATGTCGCGACAAACGCGATCCACTCCGTAAATCCACGCAAAGGTGAGAATCTCAAACAAGGCTAGCGTGAGCGTAACGTACTTTGCTCCGTATGTATCCAGTACGTCCAGAAGATCTAACCCCCCAGGGGCAAGGTAGACGACACTGATACAAAACATACTCACACTAACGCCCATCACAATCTTCCAATTCTCAATCGTTGGGCATCGGTCGCGAATAGCCGTGATGACACTCGTGATCGCTCCCAGATTACTGCCAATGCCTACGATGAAGAACATCAGGAAGAATAGGACGGAGAAGAGCTGCGGACAGTACTCAAACTTTGCGATCGCGTCCGGATACGCCATGAACGTTAGTCCGGGGCCCTCGCGCACAATATCCTGGATGCTGGTGCGGTGCGTGACGTGTGCCAAGTTACCGAGAACTCCGAACACGATGCATCCGACTACGATGGATGTGAACGTATCCAGCCATGAGATGATCATTGCATCACTAAAGAGATCCGAAGATCAGAAAAGCAGAAGAATAAAGGAAGATGTCTGGTTGGAACATTCTAGAGGTTGTAATAACTGCAAGTACTCACCGATAGACATTATTGGAGAAATTATTGAACGAGGAGTACGCAATGATTCCACCAAAACAGATTGACAGGGAGAAGAAACACTGTGTGACTGCTTCCATCCATACCTTGGCTGAGAATAGGCTTTCCCATTTGGGTG
Source organism: Anopheles arabiensis (assembly GCF_016920715.1). Classification (NCBI taxonomy): domain Eukaryota; kingdom Metazoa; phylum Arthropoda; class Insecta; order Diptera; family Culicidae; genus Anopheles; species Anopheles arabiensis. The sequence goes on along the minus strand of NC_053518.1, from coordinate 66,430,486 downwards.
TTAGGAAGAACTTGATACCCTCGAGCGAACCTTCCAGACTGAGGGAGTGGGCAAGCAGGATGAAAATGATTACATACGGGAAGATGGCAAGAAAGTAGGCCGCTTTCCCGGTGCTGCGAACTCCTTTGATGAGGATCACAACCAGAATGGACCAGGAGACGAGTAGACACAGGACCAGCTTGCCATCTGGCCATCCAAGTCCCTCTGCCAATGGGGCTCGGTGCATTATGGTGTTGCTGTGGTTTGTTGTGAAGAAGAAAACTAAGTACTATCCTACATTGCGGACACTCTTCATCTCACTTACGTAAAGTACAGCTCAGCGGAAACGTTCCGGCGATCCTCGGCCAGTCCATTCGTAACGTTCGCATATCCGCGAAAGTCCGAATTGATACACCGACTCCACGAATGATCGCACTTGCTCCACGGCAGCTCACTGCTAAACGAGAGCAACAGATAGCGCAGAGTGATCGCTAGGATCGGTGTGTAGTACGACATTGCCACGACCATTGCGACCGATTGACCCACACCGACACCGCGCATTGCGGGCGCCATATCGTAGATCTTGACGCACCCTCGGCTACAGAACTGTCCCATAGCCATCTCGAGATAGTACAGGGGGCGTCCGATCAAGAACAGTACCACGAGGTAGGGTATCAGAAACGCACCACCTCCATTGTCCAGGGCGGTGTACGGGAACTTCCAGATGTTACCGAACCCTACCGAGTACGCGATGCAGGAGAGCGTGAACTCGATGTTGCTGGTCCACTTTTCGCGCACCGGTGTGGTTGGGGATGCGATGCCGATAGTGATGCAGTTCGTGTGCTACGGATGAGGACGAAAGGTTTGATTGTTAGGTGAAGGATGATTTGTGGTGGTGCAGACGGTTCATTCGATGTACTTGCAAAAAATAGCCAACAATGCTGTGAAGAGTGTAATATTGGTGTGTTGCTTTCTGGAAAAGTTAGGAACTTTTGAGGGATTATCTCTCGAACTAAACATTGTCAGACCGTTTCGACAACGTGAAATGTGTATTGGTTGATAGTTAAATGTAGAAATTAATCAATCACAATCACATATTCGTGCTAACATTTAAGTTGTTGAAATGTTAGAATCCACTATGTTTTGAATTTTAAGACCTTTGGCTTTTAATTATAATGCCCTGCTGGGTGATCTTAGCGATGGCCGATTAATTAGACCCGATTATAGGTTCTTTCATAGTCATGCAAAGTTACAAAGATACAAAGTCAAAGTTGATTAAAGTACCAGTACCAGGGAACATTATTGGGATAGCAGGACACAGTTGCTTGTCTGACAATGCCGCCACAGACTTAACATAACGTTCATCGCTGGTGTGAACTTGCTCCAAAAATATTTAATTTAACCATAACTATCAAATCCTTGCGCAGACAAAACTGACCAAAATTGCCACTTTTGAAAGGCAATATCACTTTAATTCAAGTACTTTTTTCTAGGCTACTTGACTTCCGTTTCCTGTAGCCTAGACCCTCATGTGACTTTCCAAATACTCTTGAATATTTTATTGAGCTACGTATTCAAGATCAGGAACTTGTCAACTTAGAGAACTTGCTCGAAATAAGCCTTTTTGATGATTTGGCCTTTATATGATAGTCAAAAAATGAGTCACGAAGAACTGAGCAACGTTAAAATATCAACATCGATGGAAACTCCAAAGTGTTCATTGCCTTTTCCACACTTTTGGCTACCGGTGCTAGATATTTATGGATATGTTCCATCAACTTTTTGATGTTGCTTTTTGGCAACTTATGTTGGGGAGAAAGTCTGAGTTTTCATTTATTTTGAGAGCTTTTTAAATCTCCAACTTCTTCAAGAGATGTTCTAAGACTCTTTTTGAATAAAAATTCAAAATAAATTTAATCTCTTCACGTCATTCCATCATCCAAGCATAACATGTTTCCCATTAAACCGTTACTAAAATAACATCTAATCAATCAATTACGAGCCTCACCTAATCATAATTTTCCCCTTGCGTGGGTGATAAACGGTGATGCTGAACGCTTTTCAAAAACGTTCAATTTATCAACCCAACTTTGCTTGCAAATTTGCACGCTGATTTGGCTTTTCTTTTGCCAGTTACTGTAACTTGACTAGTCCTGTTCCCATCATTCTTCCCTCGATATACAAATAACACGACAACAACATTGTCAACAAGGTAACAGCAGCGAGCGCGCAGCGTGGCCTACTTGTCGCGTGTTGTTACACGGGACGGGATGGGTTAATAATAGTCGCCAAATTTCACCCCGTTTTGTTACATCGTTATCTGTGCCAATCGTTGCCGTCTCGCCGGATCTTCGTTCCGTCTTGCCCCACAGACAGATAGTCGATTGAATCAAATCGATTCAAGCGATTGGAATGTTTAATGAATTCTGAGAACGCATCAACTACGGGGCACGTGTAACATAGAAAAGGGGTGGGAGGGGGGCGGATGCGAGAGGCGTATATGGTGTAAACAGGGGGAGATAGGTGTTTAAATTTATTTTGGAACTTTACGCCTCCCACAGTGCAAACACACTGCTGTTAATGCTTCCGGTGGCAACGTGCCAAGCGTGCGATAGAGAATTTTTCGACCGCTGGCGCGGCCTGATGGCAATGAATTATGCACTACATACACACACACACACATACTATCTGGAAAAGGCGGAAAACTGCGCACTCTTCCAAAAGGGAATTACACACATTGACCACTTGTCGGTGAGGGTGACCTTTGCACGCGACGATCGAATGAACGCTCTGTCCGCTGTTCCCACTTGTTCGCTGGCGCCCCAATCACGTACGGTTAATCCTTTGGCAATTGTTTTTGGGGTGGAATCCATCGTGCGCACTGGCTTTTGATCAGCTTGTTAACTCTTTCTCTCCCTTGGTTTGTTGTGTCGTTTGTGGTTGATTGATTTGATCACTTCACGTGCGAACTCAGTAGACGAACATTGCGCCTCAGCCACCTCGCCAATTGCGTATCGGATGTGGGTGGATGCACTTTCTCGGGATGCACTTTCTGGTGTGAACCGACCGGCCAACTGTGAACGTCTGAAGAACGGTTGTGTGATACTGAGACCGAGATCGAGATCGATCCGTATACCGGATGCCGGTAGGGTTGACGGGTTTGTATAAAAAGCATTATCCGGTGAGTTTCGGCATCCGTTCGGGGAACTGGTTGGTTTCTGCGCAAGATCGAACGATCGCCGACTGGGGATGGGCTTTCGTGAGCTTCTTGAAGTGATGAGTTCTTTCTTTACTGATTGATAATGAATCTCATGACTCACGAGAAAAGGATGAGTTCTCATTTTAATTCATATCTTCTTTATTTATTCGTTCATCAAGCAAATATTCAATTCATTTCATTTCATTTCATTTCATTTCATTTCATTTCATTTCATTTCATTTCATTTCATTTCATTTATTAATACAATATCCGCCATCAAGGCTAAATAAGGCAGACTTAAAACTAAATAAACCCTAACAAATAAACAAAATAATTCATGAAAAACTAAGCCTAACTAAACTAGTCTAGACCTAGCAAAAAAATTAAAGAAAAAAAAACATAGGTAGAGCGTAGAGACTATCAAAACTTAATGAAACTTAGAAGAATAATTAAAGAGAATTAGAAGAAAAAATACGGTTACGGAAAGAGTTGAGAGAGGAGTCGAAATCAAAGAGATAGTAAAAGTGGTTAAACAACCTGAAACAGGATAGAATAGGATCATTGAAAGTATAAAGAGTATGACGTGTTTCAATTGACAGAGGATCACGAGGACGAAGGGAACGAGAGGGAACATACAACGAGATAGACGAGAGTAAATCAGGAGCATCAGTATCAGAAAGTAATAAGCCACCAATAAAACATGCCTGAGACACTTGGCGGCGGAAGCTTAAAGAGTGAAGATTGAATAACTGCAATCGCGTTTCATAGGGAGGTAGTGAGGCAGCACCGAACAAACGACGAAAAGCAACCCTGGTAAAAAGGCGCTGAATGCTTTCAATTCTCGAACAGCCATCAATAGTAGGAGGATTCCAGATGATGCTAGCATATTCAAGAAGAGGCCTTACCAGAGCACAATAAAGGTTTCTTAAGAAGCTTTGATCTCTAAAAATAGAGGTAAAACGTAAAATAAACCCAAGAGTTCGATTAGCTTTTAGTAGAACCTCATCAAGCTGCAGTTTAAAGTTAAGACGACTGTCGAGTATAATAGCAAGGTCACGGATGGACAAAACACGAGAGAGAGACGAGTTAGAGAGAGTATAGTTAAATGAAATAGGAGAAAGAGAGTGAGAGTGAGAATTCATGGGTAGACATGACAATTTTGAATTTAAATTGATTAACTGTGTTATTGACTGTTTGTTATTTGTTCAATGTATAACATTTTATATTCAGTCATTACCATAACACGCTTGAAATGACTTAATCAAAATGATATTTAAAAAATATTGCATTATATTTAACATATTTTATGCTATGTTTACATCTTATTTTTACATTTCAGCGTCTCAATTATTTTCATTTCTTCACAACGTTGAGAATCATGAACTTTGTAACGATTGTTTGTGCGCAAATGCTAGAAAATGGCAATTCAGATTATTAAGTTGATTTGACCTGAATTGAATAGTTATATGCTGGGAAATGTCCTATTATTTTATGTATGGAGCTTAATATTCTAGCTTATGTTTATAATTAATGTTTCTAAAATTCAATGAGTTATTAATTATTTCACTTTTTTAATATTTTTGCTTGTAGAAAGTGTTAATTAATTCTACAAAGAAAATAGTTTCTGAGGTAATATATTGTTTAGCGCTATAAAGGAATCTGAATTAAAATTTTCAGCAGCGTTGATACTGTTTGTACATTTTACGCACTTTTTATAACGAAATGTCCAAATTTATTATTAAAAAATTGTTGCGTGCTGTTGTCATCCATTTTATTCATTCGATGAACAATGTTTTACACTAATTGCCCCTTGAAGTGTGTCTTGTATTCGTTTTTCCTAGGAATCAGTCGTTTGATGCCATTAGCTCCTCAATATTAACTCTCTTGCTTTGCGCCGAGAAACAATTTCAGATATTTTGAATCATTACCTTAAAATGTTGATGTACAAAATCAATTTCCAATTTGCACATTGCGTCATAATACTACAAGAAAAATGAAACAGAACAACAGACATGGTAAATTACATCTACGTTTAGTGCAAAGCGAGTTCCCTCACCCAGATTTAACCCATCATTCACATTAGCAAAAGAGGTCAGCGGTCGTTGTGTGTCGTATCGTTAGATCTTGCCACGCGAAACGCTTGCAACGACGTATTTTGAGTTCGCTTTCCGCGCCTTGTATCGCTGCCTGGTTGGTGAAGTTTGTTTTCGCGTCTCGGTCAGCTGTTTGTGTAAACACACAACAACAAACCGCAGCAGCAGTGCACGCAACCGCGCGAAGTTTTGCCGGCGTCTGGGCGTGGGATTATTTACAGCCGTAGTCAGTGCAGGGTGGTGACAGGGCTTTAAATAATTAAATTTTATTATTATTACTGTTATTATAATGAAGTTAATTGAATTATTCTTGATCGATATTTTTCATTAAGAATTGACATAATAATTCAAATATATTTCAACAACGGTGCCTTGGAAAAGTGAATTTTTTTGTAACCATTTATTGAACACTTAGTTTTGAGCTCTAAGAAATAAATAAAATTACCTTATCACCCTGTAAAAGACGTAACTGTTGCGTGAAAAAATCTTCAATGAACCGCTACAGCTGCCCGGCGTAATATTGCGCATGCGCTCGTAAGTTCGATCCGCTCGCCAGTAGCATTGAATGACGGTCATGGTCATCACCGTGGAAACCGCGATGCACTTGAAGGGGTGGAATCGAAATGGAAAGCAAGGAGAGGGAGGGAAGAGGCTGTTTGTACGATTTACGCGCGGCCTGTTGTAGCGTACGAAACGTTGCGCCAAAACACGACGATGCAACATTGCGCGTCGCAAGTTGTCGCGTAGCTGGTGCTGGCCGTTTGTGAGTGGAAATTTTCGTTCCAAATTAAAGCACCATACACAGGTTAAAAATGTTTCAATATTAAAAATAGAAATACAGATTCTTTTTATTACACATTTAGTGGCAATCACACGCAATGCTAGGGTTACAATTAATCACAGTTCTACAAATACGCGCGGCCCATTACTTAAACAGCTTTCTTCGAACCTTCTCCACCAGGTTGCCGGTGCGGTTCGTAACCGACTGCTGTTTGTACTCCTCGATGAAAGTTCCGTACTCGGACCGCTTGGTAGGGTCTTCCGGGCCCCAGTCGGCCATGGGTCGCAGGACGGCTTTGCAGCGATCCCACCACACCAGGCCCTGCTTCTGCAGAATGGCGTAAACGGCCCAGCAGGGCAGCTGCAGAACGGCAAACGCGTACAGACACCAGCCGAGAGCTGAACAGAGGAGAAGGAGGACAAGATTTAAAATTAATAATAATTACAAAATAACAGATAGAAGATCGACTCACCATTGTAACCGAGCGGGACATTCTGCGGCTTGTACTGGACCAAGCTGACGAGCAGGATGAACAGCACCGTGATAGGCGTTACGATGCCCCAGCAAACGCGCCAAAACAGGCCCGTCTTGATGCCGAGCATGAACTCAATGTCCTTGCAGACCCGATTCACGCCATAGATCCAGGCAAAGGTGAGCAGCTCGAAGACGGCCAGCGTTATGGTTACCAGCGTGGCGCCGTAGTAATCCAGCAGCTCCAGTATGATCAAACCACCCTAATGTTGAGCCACAAAGAAAAAAAATGTTAGTGTTCATTCCGTACTAAAACTCTTCCCAAAGGCTCTTACCGGTGTGATGTAGACCAACCCAATGCAGAACCCTGCTAGCCCGACCGAGATCACGATCTTCCATCGCGCAATGTCCGGCCGCTGGTCATGGATGGCGGTAATCACGGACGTTACGATACCGATCAGCGTACCAATGCCGAGCAGGAACAGCATGAAGAAGAATAGCACCGAGAAGAACTGCGGCAGAAAGTCAAACTTGGCGATCGTGTCCGGGTAGGTGATGAAGGTAAGGGCTGGGCCACTTTGGACGACTTTGGAGATGTCCGACTGACCGGTGACGTGAGCTAGATGACCAATCACACCGAACACAACGCACCCGGCCACCAGTGAAGTGACAGTGTCGAGTGAGGTTATGATCAGCGCATGGCTGGAAATTGAGAGAAATCCAATAGAACATTAATGGCCATTCAAATTAAATCGAGTTAAAGTACTCGCTTACCGGTAGATGTTGTTGGAGAAGTCGTTAAAGGACGAATATACGATCAGTCCACCGAAGCAGATGGTCAGCGAGAAGAAGCACTGGGTGACGGCTTCGTACCACACTTCGATCGTGAGCAGCTTGTCCCACTGGGGTTCGAAGAAGTACTTGATACCCGTCCAGGCACCTTCAAGCGTTAGAGAGCGCACCAGCAGGACGGCAATGATGATGTACGGGAAGATGGCAAGGAAGTACGACACCTTGCCGGAGCTCTTAATGCCTGGAGAATTGTGGAACGAAACAAGAAGGTAAGTTAATGATTGTGGTTTAGGTTATAAACTCTCAAAAATCAGGTAGAGGTTAAATAGCTCCACAATAATTGGTAAAAGGTTTAGATCAAATATGAAAGATTTCTCCAAATCAAACTTCTTAACAGTAATCCGAAGAATAAGTGATAAAAACGTGTATGAGCTATTTTGATGATTTCATTTTCTTTTTTTTTTACTTTTTTTATAGACACACGATATTAACCGAAATTGCAATTTTTCCTTCATAAGATAGCTATATTATAAACGCAGTTCTTAGTACATTTTTAGAACATGTTTGTATATTCGTCCTTACGGACTTAATGAAATCAGCAGCTTGTCTATGTCTATTTGTTGTTGTTGTTATTTTTTATTTTATTTTTTTGCACAACAACCGCTGTTGGTCAAGGCCTGCCTTTACCCACTAGTGAAGTCAGCTCGGCTTTCAGTGACTTATTGCCTACCATAACAGGATAGTCAGTCCTACGTATGGGGGCACGGTCTATTCGGGACTTGAACCCATGACGAGCATGTTGTTACGTCGTACGAATTGACGATATTTATTATCCTTTAAAGGATCGTTTAAAGGATTTAATTCTATTTAACTCTTTATCTAATTGTTCTAAAATTAAGATGTATTCTGGATTGAAGCATGAAACTATGTGTGAAAATGATAACAGTTTTAATTTTATGTAGTAATTATAAAATGTAATCTGTTTAATTGCTGATGTTTACCCGATTCCACGAATATTCAGTATTAACAAATCATACATCTCTTCTCTATTATAAAATTCTAGTAAAGGCTGATCAGCGTTACTTTCCAGCGGTAGCTTGGATGTTTTTTGCTTAATTTACATCCATACAATGGCAACCACATCGACTATAGAAAACGCAACGCTGACTTAGTTTTTGGTATTTTGAAACGTATGGAGAACAATGATACAAATTACAGTCAGAATTGAATAATTGAACTTTTTTCCGTAGTCTTTTTCTATGCATGAGCCTAATTTTTGGTTTAAGCAAAGCTAAAGAATGTCTTCTACTACATGTAAGTAAAATGTTTCAATCAGTGGGCGATCAGTGGGTTCCAATTAGGGCGACGGTCCATGGGACGGTCCATGGGACGGGCATGTTATTAAAATGTCCGAGTTGACGATAGTACCGCGGGACCCCTCGATGCAACAAGAGATAAAAATAGGAAAATTGGACTGGGTGGTTCGATTAGTGAATCAGATTCAGGTACTATTCAGGTCCCGAAATATATAAGGAAGCAGTATCTGGGCTAGGAATCAGGATCTGTTCCATGACAGACATGGAATCTTAATCATTTCAAGGATCAGTAGGGGGTTCTGTTCCAGTACCGAAATGTATATGTTGCAAGATCTGCATGGAGTCAGGATCAGTTCCAGGACCGTTATGGGTTCAGTGTAGGTTCTGGTGTGGGTTTGGGATCAATTCCAAGGCCAGTACGGTTTTTGGAGCTGTTATACCGATATATATATATATATATATATATATATATATATATACAATTTAAGTACCGGTAGGGTAAAAATATCAATGTAAGGGTACAAATGTACTTTAATAGATTTAAAGTGTCAGGAAGGTAAATTTATGAATATTTTAACAGAAAGCAATGGGAATATGTTTTATCTTCGCAATCACAAGCATTTTAACCATCAAACACAACAAATTTACGAAAAAAAGTATATTGTTGTGACTGCTTCGTTGTACTTATAATGGTGGTATGGTTCCTATAGTCGTAGTATTGTGTTACTATTGTGTTGGTAAACAAAGATACCTAAAAACTGTGTATAATACACACGGAACTTAGTTTGAAGCTGTTTTCAAATGAATAGTAAGAATCACATCCATAATATTGTTTTCTTACATAATTTGATCGTAAAAATGTATTAAGTGTGATTAGTGATTGAAATATTAACTAAAAAACTTTATAACTGTAGTCTTTAAAAACCAGTAAGAGTAAGCTTGATTCGAAGTCGGTTATTCACTCAGTTGAATATACGAATTTTTAACTTTTTTGGTAAATTACTTACAGGAAACTCATTTCCGTTGCTTATTTTAGTGTAAACAATACGAAATGTTAACAATATCGCGGAAAAAATCTAAAATGTTCGCTTTTTACTAATTTTATAATTATGACCACTATAGCAACATGGCTGTTTTCTGTACCTATAATGGCACTATGGTAAAAAAAAAACAAATAAAAATGCGAAAATATGGTCAAAAGGCAATAAATATTAGTAAATCAATGACATTTCACGAAAGTTGTGTTAAAAAAATAATAATTGCATTGTTATGTGGTCATTTAAAACGTTAGCAAAAATATGAGTTTTGAAATCCTAAGGATTTTGGAAGAATGTTGACACATTTCACAAAATATGTTGTGTTTCTATCGCTGCAATGGAATGGCCCAATTTAACTTTTATAGCCTTTTTTAAAAGAACAGAGAACATTAAACAATGAAATAAATAAGTTAATTGTTCTTAATAATCTTATTATCACATTTTAGAGCCATACTACCACTATTGTTACTACACCACTATAGGTACGTTTACCCTAAAGGGTCAAGATATTTTTCAGATCCGGTATGGGAATGGGATCAACTTCCCGACCGGAATGGATCAGGATCAGTAAGAAGGATCAGTAAGGGGTTAGGATCAGTAAGGGGTTAGGATCAGTAAGGGGTTAGGATCAGTTCCACGATCAGGTTCATGACTAATTATAATACCTATACGGGAATGGAATCAGTTCCAGCACCAGAATAAGTTCTATAAAATTTCAGGATTACATGGGTTCGGGATTAATGCATCACTTGGAATTAAAAACCATATGGAATTTGCGTTGTATTTTAAGAAATCCGTTGCCTGCAGGTTATTATATACCCCAGAAATTATCTTGCATAACCCTGTAACCGGGCCAAATTAACTAGTTTTAAATAAATTTCATTTGTCATTGCAATTTGCAGAAATTTTCTAACAAGCAGAGCCATTTTCGTAGAAATAATATTGAAATGAAATGTATCATATATATTAATATGAAATACATGGTATAATAGACATGGAAATACATAGGAAATTCGGGAATTACATTGAACATGAACTGTTCACTAACTTGCTCTTCATTTAAACTGCAAGATTGCCAATTCTCTGAACTAAAAACTCATTATTTGAAAATATATTTCACCAATTGAACGGCTCTCGTTCGCTACAACAGTACAGCAGTCATCTGTTGTACGAACAAGTGTTTCCCGCATTCGAAATGCGAGGTGCAAAACATCATGTTTAATGTTCAATTCAGGCAAATTGAACTGTACCTTTGATCAGGATGCCCACGATGCAAATCCAGGAAGCGATTAGGCATAGTGCCAGCCGCCAGTCGGGATATCCCAACCCATCGTCCAGTGAGTCAGCGGCATGCATTACCGTTTTGCTGTGAAAATTGCGATAAAAACCACAAAGAAATCGATATTACTCTCTCATTTCGAAGTCCCTGAGAGGTGTCCTCAACTGTTCACTTACCGGAAGTACAGATCGGCAGAGGTTTTCGGTTGCGTTACGTTCGGTCCAAGGGCAATGCTACCGAGCCGGCTAGAATCGACACAGTCCGGCCAGGTTGGGTCACACTTAGCCCAGGGCAGCTCGGGATTGAACGAGGCAACCAGATACCGCAGGGTGACGGCCAGCACCGACGCATAGTAGGTGATGACGGTGAAGATGGCAACCGTTTGACCGACACCGATACCACGCATGGCAGGTGCTAGGTCGTACACCTTAACGCAACCACGGTTGGAAAACTGACCCAGCACCATCTCCAGATAGTAGATTGGGCGTCCGATGATAAACAGTACAATCAGGTACGGGATGACGAACGCTCCGCCACCGTTCTTGAACGCTGTGTACGGGAAGCGCCAGACATTGCCGAAGCCCACGGACAGGGCGACGCAGGAGAGTAGGAACTCGATGTTGCGGCCCCATTTCTCCCGAAGTGGTGGCTTTTCGTCGCTGGCGGTGGTGGTTTGGGGTGCTTTCAGATCGACCGTAGTGTGATGCTGTGAGTTGGAGGGGAAAAATGCAAACAAGTGAATGTGAAATCTCACGTACAATGTGTGGGTTGTTATGTGAATTTTTGGAACCCGGGACGGTGTTTATTTGCCAACAACTGTCATACGCGTTAATTTGCGAGTTTGTTGAATTATGTTTGATGTATGCACAGCTTTTTGAAACTACGCAGATTTTTTTCGTAGCAAGCAAATACTGGATAGGGTTTGAGGTCCTCCGATGCAATGTTTGAGTATAGCATGTTTCAATAGTTGTCAACACGAATACAATCTATTTGATTTGCTTACTATGTCACATAACTAGTTTTGGAGGTTTAATGGTGCCTTAGCATCCCTCTCACGAGTTTAATTAGTTCCGTGCGTCGATATTTGAACCCAAAATGGATACATTGCAAAACCGGGTAATAAAAGGATGTATGACGGGACCGGTTTGAATCGTTCTTTGAAATCCCACTTGACGGGAATACGAACTCAAACAATTGGATTAATTGTACATTGGCCAACCAAAATGCTCTTTTCTGTGGTAGCCATGTGTACTTGTATTCAAAATAAGTGTATAATTGAATATGTGTAGTAAAGTTTGCTTGACAACACCAAAATGGACTTCATAGGTGACTTGAAATTTTGGACAACAAGGGAAACAGATATAATTGCCCTAATTATACCGTTTCTAAACATTACTAATGATTTCTTCATATCAAATGACCTAGTTGAACAATTTAGATCAGGCAGGCACTATTGTTGTATGTAGATCGCATGTATGGACTTTAACAATTAAGATTTTTTTTTACTGTTGTTACTGTATTTAGCAGTAGATGGAAGGCCAGCAGCATTTTAAAACTAAAAGTGACACAAGTGATTCATCTTCATACATTTCTGGACCTATTTTCTGAATTTTTTTATGGTCATAAGTTGGAGACGTAGCTTTTTTTATATATTTTAATAATAAATATATACTCATACGATTCAGATAATTTAAAACTCTAGAGCTAGAGACACTTATCGGTGGGATATATCCAACTTCAACATTGTAGTTATGACCAAAACTGCACATTCTGTAGGCGTCTTTTACTGATAAGAAATCATTAAACTTCTATTTAAACTCTCCAAATGACAGGGTGTCTTGCTCGACAAAAAATCACGCACGTCCTCAAAATCAAAATATGGATGAGGATTGTGCATTATATAGCACTAGAACATAACTACTATGGAGATAGTCTGCTAGTATACTTGTCAACGCGCAGACACGTTGTACGAGTCGTCAGAGGTTCAAAACACGAGTGGAAAGATGCTTTTCGCATTCGTTTGACGGATTCGCTTTAGAACACCAATAACAGCTTTCTCATTTTGTACCCACCCAACACAGGCAAGGCCCACTCACACAAATTCCTAAGTGCATTTTTCGAAAATCTTGAGCAACACTGCTAACGGACTGGTTTTATTTCATGGTTGGAAATCCACAAAACTATATTGGAAAAGCTACACCATCGGAAATACCCAAACGCCTCTCTCCACTTTAAGGTTCCAATATCACTTCCATGCGCGTACTACCACCATCGGTCACCAATAATCAACAAGCACTGCGCGTGCTTTGTCCACTTTCGAAATAAACCAACTGCGGGCCGGCGCCAGCCAATTTTCTCAATTGCTCGCCGTCCGCCCGGCTTGCTACCGTTTACGCCTACGCACACACACACACACACACCGAACGCTCACACTTTCCTTACGGCACACGTGCTTTTTGACGTCGCGCATGGTATCGCGCTTGAAACCAGCGTCAACTGCGGTTAGCACCTTTGCACCACTCGAGATTGTGTTTTTTCCCTCCTACCACACAAAGCAGGCGAAGATCTTGTTTGGCGAGATGGTTTTGGCCGGCCCAGGCCAGGCTTACGTAATGAGCGGCAAAATGAGTCACAAACGGGTTTTTTAAATTGCGATCGTGCGCGCGCGCGCACGTGTTTCACGGAGTAAAGAAGGGAAAAATTGGCTTTTCTTGGCTGGTGTGCACTTTCCAAAAAAACACTCCCCGTACCTTATGATGATGGTTGTGGTGGTGGTGGGGCTGGTTGCCCGCAAGCCCCCCGACCGGCAGCGTGTCGGCATTCCAGGTTTCATCACCGACGTAGCTTCGATTTTCCATTCCGCTCGGTCGTTGGGGGAAAAACGTGGGAATTCCCGAACCGTGGCCACTCTTCTCGTCCTCGTGTGGCCCTTCTCTCGCACACTTCTTGTACGCGCTTGCACACCGAACTTTCTACGCTACCGAATGCACTTTCTTGGTCTTGTCTTGTGGTTTCGCGGGTTTGCTTGTGCCGCTCCGCGAGTTACAACGTCCGCTCAGGTGTAGCGTCGCGAGCCAAGTGAACGGCGGTTGCGTTTTTTGGCACGCGGTCACCACTCGCGCAGAGTTCCAGTCGAGTGTGGCGGGCTCGGGTGCGCGCGCGCTCGCGCTCGGCTGTGTGCGCGAACAAATATCAAACGAAAGGCGACACAAAAATCCCCCACTAAACGGGCGCACACACAAACAAAAAGTAGTAGAATAGGAGGGGGGCACTAATATTTAGACAGCAGCAACAGGTTGAACGTGATGGTAGGGAGGTGACGACCCACAGCTTCCGCGGACGGGCCTCTGTGTTGGAGACTCCAGTGGAGGGAAAACCCTACAGCCACCGACCTCTCCCTGTGCCCACTAATTCACTTTCGATGAGTCGATCAGGTTTTGAACCGGCTTTGAACCTACACACACACACACACGTTGTCAGTCGCAAAGGTAGGGCCTGAAATGGGCAAATGCTCTCTCGTGTGTCTAAGCAGGCCTTGACATGTGTGTTGTTGATGAAACGAGCGCGCGCCAAAACACACGCTTCGCGACAACGCGATCATTGCACTGCGGGGTTTTTTCCTGCGTGCGTATATGTATTGGTGAATCTAACGTAGAACCGTTGACACATACCGCACACGACCCGGTTTGGTTTTAGTGGATGCAGATTTTCCACCTCCAATGTGCATGCAATGTTGGAATTTCCACACACAAATGTACACCAACACCGTTTGTGGGGGTTCGCCGTTTTGGGTTTGGCCGTAGGCAAAGGGCCAACAAAAAGCGTTCCGCGAACGGAAGATCGAATTAATTGACCCAGGAATGCAGGTTGCATGCATGTGTCGCCTGATCGGCACTCAAGTAGTGACTCAAGTAGTGACATCATTGCGCTATTCGATCCTGGGATATACCGACGCGCTAGAAGATGCAGGAAAGGCATCCCGGGAATCTGAGGGAAAACGTGCTTTTTTACGAAGAGAAAGCAAATGAATGGGTTGGAAGTACGCTGACTGACAGTTTTCTTATCAATGATTCGTAGCAACACCACGTCACGGGCGTGATTGTGCTGTGAGACGTGTGCGCTTTGTTTGAAAAGAGGTAATGGTAATGTTCTGCGTCATTTACTGAAACAGGCATATTAAATAATGTGCTCTAGTGGCAAATGCGCTCAGGTTGTGGTTTTTATTGTTTAGTATAGAGCAGCTTCTTTTTAGATTTTTATCTTCAAACTCTATATGATAGGAACTCTATTTTATCGCCAAATAACATATGACTGGAAGGGTTTAGGCCCGATTTGGGTATATTATATGAATTGAGCTGCATTTGAACGCTATAGGGAAGATCTCTATTAAATACTTTATCTCTAGCTCAATTACCTTAAATACAAGATACTGTTGCATTGGAAGGTCATGTTTTGATTTTGCTGAATTCTGCAGATCAGACACTAAAAGACCTGAAATTTATCTGCAAATTGGATATCTATTTATAAAAAAATAAACACTTCTTGCGACATAAAAGGAAGAATATTACGATTGTTCATAACAATTAAATAACAATTAAACGTCACCACAAAGCATTAAATGAAGTTTTGAGAACATTTAAGTCAAATAATTAACCGCTCACTTTCTTACTTACTTACTTATCCGGCGCTACAACCGCTTTGCGGTCTTGGCCTGCCTCAGGAGTGTCCGAAACCGCTCACGGTCTCACGCCTTCGTCTGCCAGTCCGTTATCCCGGCCTTAATGGCGGACGCCTCCACGCCATCTTGCCACCTCAATTTGGGCCTACCACGCCTCCTCTGTCCTTGTGGACGGCCTAAAAAGACTTTACGGGCTGGGTCGTCCGTTTCCATGCGTATAACATGGCCAGCCCACCGGAGCCTGGCGAGCTTTATACGCTGTACGACAGTGAGGTCGCCGTACATCTCGTATAGCTCGTCATTATAGCGGCTCCTCCATTGTCTTTCCACACATACTGGGCCAAGTATCCTTCTGAGCATCTTCCTCTCGAACGCGGCTAAGAGGGTTTCGTCAGATTTGGACAGTGTCCATGTCTCAGAGGCGTATGTGAGCACTGGTACTATATAGGTACTATATAGTCCCAGCTTGGTCCGTCGCGACAGGTTCTTTGAGGTGAACTGCTTTTTCAGGCTCACTTTCTAATTATTATTAATAATATATGCACCTCAGGGATATTTGAGGATGATATTTTGAGTACTTGCAAGGAAATGAATCTAACATTCCGTACAAAACCACACATCAATATCAGACTTATTCTTAATTATTCGGGACCTTAAACAAGATAAACAAATCCTCATTTATCGTGCATTCAAAAGGGGTAATTCATGTACGATGATTCTAACCTGTTTAAATTTATGTACAAATTATCATCTTTATTTCAAACCGAAAGGCAAGAAATGAGTAATGTTGATATGGAAACTTTGTCCGAGTATCCATATTCTTATATGTTAGAGCATATCTGTAAGATATCAACCAACGATCTCTGATCCTCCAGAGGAGGATTACACATGTTTCCAAGAAGATGTGGTATTAAAGATACTACAGCTGATTTCGTATGTTGTAATTCGGTTCAACGAGTGACAGTCATCATGGTAATAGGTCAAATCTAACAATTGCAATTTACATATCGACTTACTGTAAAGCTTATTGCGGTGAGTAAGAACGAAAAATTTATCATTTCATCGAATCCTACAAATCAATTAAAAATTGGGTTTTTCACTATCTCTGTTAGTACATCGCCGGGAGGTTTAGATAATGTTATCTGCATTATCCATTATAATTAATCTACGTTGCAGTAATAATACTATAATCTACAGAGTTTTAATGCAAAATTAACTGACAGTCAAAATCTACATTCATGTTAAAACTTTACCCACCTTAAAGCGACGTGAATCTTTAAAAACTAATGCCTACCCACATCACACCATTTTATAGCTTTTTGCTGCACAGGTTTGCGAGCGATCTTCTCCACCGTTCTGCAAACCTTGAACTTAATCACCGTTCAACGGTTCATTGCAATGGAGCGTTGCCATTGTGGGATTCCCACTCACTTTGCTGACAAACCTGGTGACTAAAGATGAAGCGACGAACGTGTGCTAGCAACAAGATAAATGGTACTATCAGCTGGATTAGGTAATGCAATTCCAAAAGCTGCACAACTAGTTGCCTTAAGTATGCAAGGGATGAGCAAAATTGTCTGATAAATTGAAACAACAACGTGATTTTAATACCCTTTGCCTTTGCTCAGCTACAATGCAGGGCTTCCCAACTTCTTGATTTGCATGACATATTATCCCATTTCTTGCTGTGGGTGATAACAGTACAGTTCAAATGTAATATAAGAATCTCTCATCAATTTATTCTAGAAATGTACGATCTTAAATTATTCTCGACGTTCATAATACTAACGAAATGCATTGATTAAAAAGATATTCCTCGTAGCTAAGATACTGTTGTCCTGCTTATTGGCTTAAAACGCTTTGCTTTGTAGCATTATTTATTTGTGAAACTATCGAAATAAATCCATGCGGTAAATGCAATAAATGCGAAACAAAAAAAGAAGGAAATCCCAAAGTCTCACTTCAACTGAACACGTTGTCGAACATCCTTCGCACTAGCGAACGATCCCGCGGCAGTGATTGTTCGTGTTTGTACACCGACTCGTGATACTTGGCATTTAGTTCGGGGTCTTCCGGGCCCCAGTCGTGCGTTGGTTTGAAGCAGTGCAGCAGACGATCGCGCCAGTCCGGCTCCTTGCGCTTGAGGAAGGTGTAGATCGCCCAGGCGGGCAGTTGCAGCACGCCGGCAGCAAAGATACACCATCCAAAGGCTGTACGATTGGGAGAGAAAACATGTAATCTTAAAGTGTTTTTTTTTCTAAGTAAGAAGCCTCTTCACGTGTTGCCTCACCATACATCCCATCGGGATAGACGTAACCGTTGAAAGTGAACGTTTCGTACGTTGCGATGTGGTACAGCAGAATGGCGGCCAGTAGCGTCGGCGTAATAAAGCCCCAGCAAATGCGCCAGTAAAGTCCCGTTTTAATGCCCAGCATAAACTCAATATCCCGACCGATACGGCTCACCCCATAGATCCAAGCGAAAGTGAACATCTCGAAGACGGCTAGCACGAGCGCAACGAACGAGGCGCCGTAAAAGTCCAAAAAGTCCAGCACATACTGTCCGCCGGGCGTTGTGTAGATGATGCCAATCCCATACCCAACGATCGCAATTCCTACCGCCACCAGAGCGGGCTGAAGCTGGGGAAACCGATCGCGAATCACTGTCATTATCGTGGTGGCCATACCGACGTTGCTGCCAATGCCCAGCACGAACAGCATCAGGAAGAAGGCGATCGCGAAGAACTGCGGCCAGAAGGTGAACTTGGCGATCGCGTCCGGGTAGGTGATGAAGGCAAGGCCGGCACCGCCCCGCACCACGTGCTTAATGTCGGGCGCTTCCAGCACGTGGGCGAGGTGGCCAATCACGCCGAAGACGATCAGCCCGGCCAGCATCGACGTGAGCGTATCCATGATCGACACGATCGTCACATCCCTGGTGGAAATGGAATTGAAAAGAAACAATCATTCAGAAATCATTCGCAGAAGATCACGAGCATGCACGAACCGGTACACGTTGTTGTGGAAGCGATTGTAGGACGAGTACATCATCACGTTGCCGAAGCAAATGGTGAGTGAAAAGAACACTTGCGTAACGGCCGCGTACCACACCTTCGCCTCCAGAATGCGATCCCACTGCGGTTTGATGAAGTACAGCATACCGTCGGCGGCACCCTCCAGTGTGCAGGCCCGGATGAGCAGCACCAGCATAACGACGTACGGGAAGATAGCCAGGAAGTAGGCAACCTTTCCGGAGCTTTTAATTCCTGCGAATGGGAAGGGATAGTGAGTAAAGATGTTTAGATTGTTTGAAGCAGAGTTGGCACTGCACACTGTACCTTTGATAAGTGTAAGGCAAATGCAGGTCCAGGGGACGAGTAGGCACAGCACCAACCGCCAATCCGGTGTACCGATGCCATCGTGTATCGTGCTGGCCTCCTTGAGAACGTCCTTGCTGTGGGGAAAATGTTATAGAAATGAGATGTAATTAATCTCTGGTACGTTGCTGCTCGCTTTTTGATCATATGGCAATTGAATATCCGCATGCATGATAGGAACATAATGAAACAATATTAAAGGTCAAGGCCTGCCTGTACATTTACTTGTGGGCTTGACTCTCGGTGACTTAATGATTCCACCCATAGCAGGATAGTCAGTCCTACGTATGGTGACACGGTTCATTCGGGGCTTGAACTCATGACGGGCATGTCGTTAGGTCGTTCGAGTTGACGACTGTACTACGGAATCGGCTTTCTGAGGTTATTACCAATAATTAAAAGAAATTTGTAATGTATAGTAGCAGATTGCAATGTAGGCAACATAAATCTGAACCTATCTAAGGCTTACGTGCTTTTAATGAACTTTATTTTATTACATAATGGTACTCTAGGCAGAAGTAGGAACCAAAACTTTTACTCTGTCATATCTTATCTTTCAGAATTGAACTTTTTCTGACGCATCAAATGATTAAAGACTTGCAAAAAGAGCAAAATAGGCGCGTTAACAAGGAGAAAAAATAAATAAAACAAAAATGCTATTCACGACTTCCGTTGCAACCTAACAAGAGCATTCAAGACTAGCTTGTAGTATTTAATGGGAAACGAACCGGATGAGAATAGAATCCCGTTTACCCTTGAAATGATCCAACGCAGTGTCAATCCAAAAGGCTTGGTTATTCTACTTTGTATCACAGTTGCTCCATAATTGGAACCTAGGCCTTGCCCAACATGATGCAATTTTACCGCAGAGGTCCATTTCAATGTCAATGTCCGCTAAACAACCTATTAAGCAATTCACAAAAAAACTCCCTAGGTTATCATAGCTAACCAAGCTAAAGATAACGCCATGCCGGCGTAGAAACACTCCATTCATAGACACTTTGAAATGCCCAATAAAAGAGCCAAATGCCGCCCGTGCGTACCAACGATTAGATTAGTTGCTGGCTACACTAGATAGCTTTAAAACGGGCAATTCTTATTGTTATAAAAGAGGCAAAATTGCTTTTCTGTGACAAAGACACAGAAAACGCAATTGGCCTAGGTCTACCTTAACCCCTCTTGGGAATGGCAATATACATCTTTGGATTCTTATTACTCAAAACAGTCAAGTTTTCTATTTGGGTGTGTGGTAAGACGGTTGTCTGTAAGACCATCCATGGTGGAAAATGAATCCGTCTTACGTAACAGGGGCAAGTTAGTTTATCCAAAAGCCCTCTAGAGCTAAAAGTTCGGAAAGCCTTACTTTTAAATACTATCATTTCACAACTGGATGCCTCTGGATCAGCAGTATTGATTATTCTTCGTCCAGGCAAAAAAACACCGAGCGATAACCTTTGTATCTTTTGGAATTTTATGGAAATGAAATGGAGCATACATTTCTATTGGAGAATGTGTGTTCCCATAATCTTGTGTAAAAAATTCTTGAAAAATATTTTTTATCGTTTACTGATTCAATCATTGGAATTGATCAGGACCTGCCTAGCTCCTGTGAGCTAGGGCAAGCTAGTCTCCTAGGCTTTTCATGTCTTGTTTTACTCACAGTAAGGACTTTTTTGCAACCACGTCCAAGCTTAACATTACACCTCACGCCAGTGCAATATCTTCGATTTATATAATTATTTTGAACTCTACCGATTGCACTTTAATCATCTGAATATTCCCTCCTTCCTTCCAAATACTCACACAAAGTACAGCTCGGCCGAGGAGACGGCGGTCGCGGTCGAGTTTTCTGCCATGTTCGTGATCAGCCGCGAATCGATGCAGGTCGCGTTCCAGGCGTCGTTACACTCGCTCCACGGCAACGGATCACCGAACGACGCGATCAGGTACCGCATCGTAACGGCCATCAGCGACGCATAGTACGTCATCACGATGAACGTCGAGTAGGTTTGCCCCACCCCAATGCCTCGCATGGCCGGCGACGCATCGTAAACATTGATACAGCCCCGGCTCGAAAACTGACTGATCAGCATCTCCAGATAGTAGATCGGACGCCCGACCAGCAGCAGCACGATCAGGTACGGTATGACGAACGCACCGCCCCCATTCTCCAGCGCCGTGAACGGAAAGCGCCACACATTCCCCAGCCCGACCGAGAGCGCGATGCAGGACAGCAGGAACTCGATATCTTTGCCCCACTTGTCCCGTTGCACCTTGTGGATGTTCTTCATCAGGTTCATCTCGGGCAGTGCGCCGGTCCGACTGGTGTTGCCGCCGGTCGTCTGTTCCGGTAGCTGCTGGAACTGGTTAACCTTGGCACTGGACTTGGCGGTGTCGGCGGCGAGGCTTGGTTTGGTTGCCGTGTGTGAGGTCCGTTCGCTCGTCAGCACGGGCTCATCGTTCTCAAAGGCCGGATTACTGGTCGCCATCGTGTTGTGGGGAAGTATTATGTTTTTTTTTATGAAGTGAACTGTTTGCTTTTGGGAGCTTCTTCAGGGAATGGCTTTGGCACTGCAGGACTGTAGCTTGTCGAAGCTAAACACACACTCTCACATACACAAGCACTAAATACACAACGCAGGGATAGGGAAGACTGTGTCTACCTTACAGAAGCAACAGTAGGAAGGGTTTGTTGGTGCAAGGTAACATCCTACGGGGAATATCCATCTACGGGTACAACTACGACACGACTGGTTAAGGTTTAAGCAAGCGAACCTACTAATACTACCGTGAGAACCTGATTGCTCAACAGGGCAACTCTGTCCACCGGACGATGCCACAGTCTTTAAGCTGCACAGCAAAGCGAGGTGCCAAAGCGCTACTAAGTCCGCGGGCCGAACCAAAGAACGGCGCGGGTCGACCGATCATCGCGGCACGTGCTACTAACTGGATTAGTGTTGGCGCCGCCGGTCTCGGCCGACTCGGCCGCAATATGTGTGTCACAATAAATTCGCAAGTCAAGATCAAACAGTCGGAACTCACTCTGTATGTGTGTGTGCGTGTGATGTGGGCTCGCCGCAATCCTTTTGCGCCCAACAGTATATGAACCAGTACAGTATATTAAAACCAATTATGTCCACTTAAGTTGTGGTTATGCCGACGGCACGCCGACGCTTTCGCTTTTGATGTGGTATGCGAGGTTATGCGCTTTGAGGTGCAATTGTGTCCCGCCGGGTGATGATTTCGATTCCTTCGGTCCTGCTAGGTCGGTTCACTTCACTCACACACCATACCGTGCGGCTCAACGGCTGGCAGCAAACTGACCAAAAAGCTTGGGACGTTGGGCCGGGACTGGCCGTGTGTTTCCTCCGATGAGGGTCTAATCGAGAGACCAGGGAGAGACCGAAACTTAAGCACCCAAACGGCCGCGGGCGGGCCACACTATTTAGTGTAAATGACTCGCTGACAATTATAATACCTTCGGCAAACAAACATTCGGCTCAGCACTGAGCAAAAGGGACGAGGCGAAGGAGAAAAGGCAAGAACAAAAAGGTAACCGAAACATGCACCGGCACCGGCAAAAGACGATGCGAAACCTTGCAAGTGCCGCTGGTAGCATTTCTTCAGCGATGTTCCGCCGCTATACACGCCTCGGCGTTGAGGCGAAAGTAGCGCAAAGTCCGTACCGGGAGTAGACTGAAGGTCTGACGCCCGTAAACCGTTCAGGATGGGATAGACAAGGATCCACGAAACTAACACCTCCGAAAATTGGGCACTAGCTCCACGGTACAGTGCACTAGCGGGAATGTTTAAGACGCTGGCAACGCTGCATGCGTCTTTCTACTGGGTTGTTTTTTTCGGGTGGTACGGTAATTTGATACACGCATCGGGCAGGGGGATGCGATATACGGGATGCGAAGTGGAGGTGTGAACTGCATTGGCCCTGATGAGGGCCCTCCAGCCCCGAGGGAGCCTATCGTATGACGGGTGTACAGTGTTGAAATTCGGAGAATTTTGCCAAACCTACGCACGTACAGTGCGTGATGGAGCTGTGGCGCTTCTGAATGTAAATTTGTATTGTAGACGGACATTAAAAGGGCTCAAAATTTTAGCTAAATATGCCGATTTCGTGATTAAAAAAAACAAAATTTCCCTTTAAAGAGGGAGTATTCTACGATATCAACTATGTCTGTTTATAAATGTGTCAACCTTCAAATACTGTCACTGTTGACCGTTTGAAAATATGTAAAGAAATGCTCGTTCGTGGAGTCCCTGATAAAGTTTTTTTTTTGTGACAACAGAACTTTATCTAAGCATTTCGAACAGTTTTTAGCAAAAAACCTCCTCAAAACTACCCATTAGTGTATTGTTTTACTAAAGCATTTTTTATGGAGAATTATCTATAACGCCATTAAAGGTATGAAATGTGGAACATATTTTTGTTTTAAAAAAATATGTTAGGCTCACAAGTTTGACAAGTACTACAAGTTTGACTAATAAACAAATTTTTTTTAAATATCAAAGTCTCCTTCAGTCTCATACATTGTTGAGTTTTTCTACTCAGATTCATATGCATCATGCTCTTATGTATCGTATGCAAGTTGTACGATAAATCTGCCAATTTGCAAAGATTTTGTAATGTCAAATAAATGCAGCTTCTTAGGCGGTCATCAGGATTTTTTTAACTTATAACTGTGAAATTACAATTACAAACAATAAGTCACTGAACCCCAAGCTCACTAGTGGGTACAGGCAGGTCTTGACCGACAGCGGTTGCTGTGCCAAAGAAGAAGAAGAAGTAGAAGAAGAACTGTGAAATTACTCGCAACCGATTTTATAACTCATTTTAGGGCATCCTTTTTTTGTCCTTTGCTGTAACCGCAGCGTCATTGGTTTTGCTTTTTAACCGCCCAAATGAGTGACGTTTAGCCGAACGTTTGCGGTGGGTGATTTAGAATGATCAATTTTTTAATGAGATTCGACATTCTTAGGTTCAGTTTTAATCCGTGTTGACGTGGGGTGGCGTTTAAGATGATGGGGCCTGTCAGGTTTTAAACAGGTTTTTGTTGAAATGAAGAACTTTCCAATTTGAAGTACAAAATACTGTACAAGTTGTTGGAGAGAATGAACATCCTCGCTGTTAAAAGGCGACCCATGCTGTTCATTTTATTTAGAAAAAAAAAAATACACACACATACACAAAACACAAACAAATTGAAATAAACTATCCCAAATAAATGCACGTGCCAATTCTTCAAATTAATCGATGCGAGAAAAGGAACAAGTTTGCGCCAACTGAATTAAACAAATTTCAAAGATAGCACTCCCGATCGCTCCGTTCATCGGTCGACGTTTTCACCACAAAAGGCTTCTACGAACATCTTCCTCAAGCAACGCAACGGTACGCTTTTGAATGGTTTTGATCGGCTAGACGGAAAAGTTTTACAAACAAATGCAAATTAAATTCAGCCCCTGTTCGTTCATCACGTGCCTTTAATTACGTGCCGGCCATAGTTTGCTCGCCGGGTGTGTGAGGCTGGATGATTGAAATTCCTTTCAAGGTTGTCTAGGGATGAGCTCGTTCAATCCACTATGCTGTACTATGTAATCTGCACTTTATTCGAGCAAGTTTGATTGAATCGTTGCCGGCATCGTAGTAAAGATCTTGTGGGGTTTGAGTGAATTGATTTCGTGGCTTTACTACGCTGTACATTGCAAGCGAAGCTTGAAATCCGGTTCGAAGGACCAAACAATTTCATCGCAGCTCTTACTAATTGTCGGCTGCATCACTTTGTGGTGCAAAGGAACTTTAAAAGGAAAACATTTTCAAACACACCATGCACCAAACAGATCAAAATCACTACCACTAAGCCTTTTTTTTGCCAAATATTAAACGCAAATACGACTTCTGCTCGATTAAAGTAATCCCATCACAAAATCTGCACGAAACTACAATCTTCCACCGTAGCCCTAGAAGCACCCGACGACACGAGCAAACAGTTTGTTGTCTTCCACGTCTCCATCTTTATTACACCTGTTGCAACCCACGAAACCGGTTCGATGATCTTTGCAACCACCTCCCCCGTGTGTCGGTTCCAGTTAAGCGAAATGTAACCATTTAAAGCGCCCCCTCTGTGGCGTTCCGGGTGGCGGCAAATAATCAAACGCTTTATGGCAGACCGGATAGTTAATATTTGTGTAGTAAAGCACGAACTACGACCACGTGCACGGGCGGTCAGGCTAAACTAGATTGCGCCAAGCGTTCTAAATCCCTTTCGCTGCACAAATAGACAGCGTGTTGCCGCAAGTTCTAACTGGCTTTACTGCAAACACTAAACGTGCCGCCGTAGGTGTGCTGTGGGGTGTCACGCCTTTATGTAATGTTCACTGCGCTGCGGGACGCGGGCAAAACTTTCACTTTTGGGGGAAGTTTTGGGAGAGCTTTGAATTTTGAGTGTCGCTTTCCGCTTTCTTCCCATGGCGCAACGAGCTCACCAATGAGTTCACTAACAGCTGGGCACACTATTCACCTCTCACATGTGCTGTGCGTCCTGCTACTAAGGCGGACATCGCCGTACTGTTGGGTCGGTGCCAGCAGTCTAGGCACCGGCACCCACTCCACTACATACTGTGGCGGCTGCTGTGACTGTGCCGTGTGCGCTCTACCTCACGTACCTTCCCGTTGCTTGTCGCGCTGGCTCCGTCACCCTCGGCTGCACAATGCACTGGCGTCGTCGTAGCATAAATCCACTCCAATCTAGCGGCAGTGCATCGGCACCGTGTGTGTTGGTGTAATCCGCATTAGCTTGAAGGTAAGCATGATTGCTCCTCTCCTGGCTTGCGCTGTACTGGCGCGCACACTAACAGCATCATACATAAAAGCGTACGCACGCAAGTCGGCATCCACAAGCATCAAGTGACAGAGGGCGCGATTAGATTGTATCCGGCGTAGGCAGCATACGCAGCGGTACGGTAGGTCAGGCAACCAACAACAACGTATCGAGGCAAATTGTGCCTGTAGATGATTTTGTCATCACTGACCATACCCATGGGCACGCGCGCATCATGTGGCACTCTGGCGGCGGTACCTATGGTACGTCACAGCCAACCCGTCGATAAACGCGCCGGCGAGAGCAATCAAACGCTTTTAGTGGGGCCAATCACTTGTGCGTGAGTGTTTATGTGTGTATGTGTGTTACATACGCGAAAGAGTTAGGGCATTATTATTGCCACCAGGTTTCGGGACAGGATGACACGCTGCTTTTCTGTGGCGGAAAGAAGACGATTGCTATTTGTTTTTTCTGGCTATTTTCTGGGGGCTTTTGAAGTCAATAGATAACAAACAGATTTATGATGGGAATTTCTTGTATCTATAACTTACTTGAAGCTTGTTACTACCTACTGTGAATGTTACGAAAAGTTTCAAAATTGGTGTCGAAATTCTGAAAGTCAAGGAAAATGTGTTTGTACTGTAGACTCAAATCAAATAGACTTATTTATTTTTCTTTATTTTCAATTCATGATTTAATTTGCTTAAGCTCACTCATACTTAAATTAAAACCAGTGAAAACAACCATTTACAAATAACGATCCGCTTACTTCACGCCGGAAAGCTTGCTGTGCATTGTGATTGCATACGCACAGGCGTTTTGTTTTCCGCGAAAGCTTCACACGCTTCGCCTGCGCTCTATTCATAATTCGTTCGGCGAAAATGCGTTTCTGCCGCAGCGAGACACGTGTATTTACATTACAGTAATAAAACTACGATTCGTTTACGTTTCCGAGAATCCCCTCTTTACAATCTACAGTCCCATGTAAAGTATTGCCATGGCGGAACCGGCGGCGCACAGCATGAAGGCGGACGAGATGAACGTAATGATGATGGTGGAACCGACCGCATCAATCACGGCACCGATCGCTAGCGATACAATCAACTGATGTTGGTTGGTGGTAGATGAAGCATAAAAGAATGTTTTTAAAATCAGATTTTACGCACATACACAAAAAAAACATAATGTACCTGTGCCAAACATAACATACTGCTCATCATGGAAACGTCCACACCGAATCCTCGTGGCTCGATGCTTTCCACGTACTGGCCGTCAACTTCCGTAAACTGGGTCGGAGTAAAAAAGGTATTTAAAACTCAATCGAACAATGGACTCGCTCGCTGTCGCCTTTACTTACACAATTCTTTGAGTGATAGTGCGAGATCAGCAGGAACGGGATGGAATAGATGGTGGCGTACATAACCCCCGTGAGGGCGCAGCACCCAAACACGACCAGCTTGTGGGGCATCAGTCCCATCGCCAGCATGCCGCAGCAGTGCGCCAGCAGTCCGCCCACGTAAACAGGCCGGGCCCCGAACCGAACGATCAGGCCCTCGATGAACACGGAGTAGATGGAGGAGGTGGTGGAGCAGAGGGCCATACCGAGGCAGGCGAAGCGAACCCCGTCGTCGTACCGTTCGGCTGCCGCCGATCCTTTTAGGGCCTGCAGGATGGTAGGAAGGAAACAAAGGGTTTTTAGTATGACACTTTTTGATTTTCGATGTTGTGGAAGTATCGTGAAAGGTTACTGCTAATTTTGAGTTAATGAAACAAATGTTGTATGAGTTACTATGTTGCTCTTGTAAGTCTTCTTCTCTGCAGCCAAATTGCAATTTTTGACAATCAAAACAACCAAATATTAACGATATTTGGTGAATTTAAGGCTGTAGCAAGTTTAACATCATAAACAAAGATTTGAACTAGGGATAAATTAGATTCAGATTTATGAATCTTAATGATTCTTCAATGAATTATCATAGATTCATGAATCTCTTAAAAAATTTAATTCATTCATTCAGTTATAAAACCCTTAATATTGACGAATTTCTAGAGATGTATGAATGTCTTTCTAAAGATATTAACTTTTTAGTCTTTTACCTTTCAAATCGTCTCTAGTTTGAAAGGTTTTGCAATTCACCTAAAAACTGTGAGGCACTGTTACTATTTGTTGTTAGGCACTCCTATGACAGCGACACAATACTTAACGATATCCGGGATAGTGTGTTCGAAAAAAAACTTTGTCATAGTCAAAGATTCACGTTCCGCAATCCCTATGGTAGTAGTTATGGATAACCTAGACATAAAGTATTTAGGCTATATTGGCGTTTTAAATATTCATGAATATCTAAAGATAATGTTTTTCTCGAGATAGATAAATCTATAGATATTGACAACAAAACATTCACAAGATATTCATGCATCATTCAAGATCTTTTTAGATTTTTAGAGATTTCCGAGACTTTCGAGATGCATGGATCTTTAACGATTCGCGAGACTTTAAAGAGTAACAAATCTTTAGAGATATGATTAGAGATGTTATTTTATCCAGTTTACTCTCCTATAGGAGTATATTTTATACAGATTTAACGTTTAAATTAGTGATAGATAAACCTGGCAAGAATCTGGATTCGACTTCGATCCGATTCCGAGAATTTTGGAACCGAATCCGGAAGTTAGGTCCGCCCAGTATAATCCGAAGTCGTTCGGAATCGTTGGATCGGAATCGTCTTTTGGAATCATCTCTAGTCATCTGGAGTCATCCGAAATCGTGTGGAGTCGGATTCGTCCGAAGTTGTCTGGAATCGGCCAGAGTAGGAGTCGTCTGGAGTTGTCTGGAATCGGCCAGAGTCGGAGACGTCTGGAGTCGGCCTTCGAAACAATGGGCTGTACACGAGGTGCACGCGCAAACGAAAAAAAACTAAATGAAATGCCTGATCACAAGCCTATTGCATCGGAAGGTACCAGTTGACTCTGATCTGCGTCGACATTTTTTATGACATTCGTAGTGAGTGGCTTACGGTTACCATGGCACGACTTTCCAAGAGCGACAATCATTTGTGTAAGAACAGTCAGCTCTTTTGCGATGAAATGATTGCAAAAAAGTAGAATGAATGTTATTTGACATTATTCATGTGACACCAGAACTGCCTAATCGTGCATTTGCCGATATTTAACTATAGCCGACTTTCACTCAATCAATCAGAAAATTGGTGTCCACTTACAGGAGTATAGAAATCCACGCGAAAACACGAAAAAAGTTCATTTGAAATACTGAAAAATCCGGATGACTTTGGACTACTACATACGACACGGGATAACTTCGACTCTGCACGACTCCGGACGACTCCAAACGACTCCGACCCAGATGACTACGACTCCGGACGACTCCAACTCCGGGGAGAACTAGTGGTTCCCATTTTGCTAGAGTCGGTATAGATCAGGTTAGGGTCGTATTCACAATAGTCGGGATCAGATCAGGGTCGTGGGTGCACTCCAGAGAGCACATCACTAATTTAAATAGCACTTCACTTAATATTGAGCTTATGAAACACATTTAACGATCTTTGCTACAATCGTTCAGCAATCTTTGCACCCTTTTTTTCGTAATTTTTCAATTCACACGCACTAAAACTTCTAGCTTATGCCGTTTATATTCAATGTTGAATATTCTACATATTTTCACACAACTAAAGCATTTCACCAATCACTGCATCTACTCACCCGCACATCTCCTTCGTAGACCGTAGCGCCAACAAAATCGGTATAGTACAAACAGTATGTCAGGTAGCTCATGTGGCTCAGCAGCTGCGTCAAACACAACACCTTCATCGATCGTGGCATATGCAGCACATTATGCACAAACTGCTTAAACCCAACAACTTCCTGCACCTCTTCCTTCTCATCCTGCACACGACCCTCTCCCTGCGCACGCTTCACCTCATCCAGCAACATCTTTTGTGTCACTGGCCTCAGCATCGGTTCCGACTCCTGCACCGGCAGTGGGATCTCCGAAAAGCTTGTCAACGTCACCAATAGCCCCACAAATAGCACAATCCAGTTCGCCGCAAACACGGACGGTCCATTCCCACCCAACAAACGTCCAATGCCGAGCCGGTTCCAGTTGATCGCTCCAAACAGTGCACCCATGGTCGCACCGATTCCACCCGTCAGCACCATGATGCTGAGGACACGGGCCTGATCCCGAATAGTGCACACCTCCATCGCGTACGTCCGGCACAGTCCGTTGCTCGTTTCGGCCGAAAAGTCAGACATTATCAAACCGACGGTTGTGATTGTGGCCACCCAGCCGACGCTCGTCAGCCCCACCAGCTCACCGATGGCCGGCCCGTTCGGTAGCACGAGCATGCCGGTAAGAATGGTACAGCCCAGAGCGAGCAGTACCGGACGTCGACGGCCCCAGCGCGAACGGAGTCGATCGCTGACAGAAGCGATCACGGGCGCAAAGAGCAGTCCGGCGAGCGAGGGCGTCGCCCAGATCATGGTCATGACCGTGTGCGGTAGGCCAATGCCAAGCAGTATCGGGGCGACCAGTGCCGTCTCCGTTGCGTAGGTACACTCGATGCCGACGATGAGCAGGGACAGGCGCACCAGTTCCCATTTGGATTTTTTTCTGCAAGTAAAGCATTTTGAAGTTTGAAGTGAGTTTAAAGGCTCCCAAGCAGCTCCCTAACTCACCTAAAAGAGTGTTGATAGCCCCGGGAGTTGTCGAGCTTGGCAAAGCGCTGCCGACTTTCGAGCATTCCCTGGAGTATATCATCCTCAGTGAGGCGTTCCTGCTGCTGGTACGTCCCGTACATTTTACACACCGTTAGTCACCGTCAGCTTCCGAAACGGCACTGGGCTGATGCTCCGATCGCAATCGGGATGCTATGGCATGTGTCGCTGTAAGCGCTGTGGCGTCTGTACGAGCATAATCGTAATCTCGCACACTCAATGCGGAAACGACGGGCGCTTTACAATTATCGTTGCAT